>NW_021940291.1:273844-695655 GCF_001715985.3 Manacus vitellinus | reverse complement strand
GTGCCCTGCCCAGCGCAGCTGTGTTCTCATCAACATGGCCTCAATGCTTGTGACTGCTGCCTGTTCTAGAACAGATGTATTGGTCACATAATCTGACCAGTGGATGTTTAGGATTGTACGGAGGCAGCGTTGATGGAAGTGTTCTAGGAGTCGCAGGTGGTGACAGTAGATGACCCATGATTCAGAACCATGTAAGAGAGTAGACAGCGCTATGGCTCTGTAAACACTGATCTTTGTACTTTTCTTCAAGTGTTTATTACGCCAAACTCTTTTATGAAGCTTTCCGAAAGCACTGTATGCCTTTGCTAACCTGCAGTCAATCTCTCCGTCAATCTCACCGTCCAAGGAGATGATGCTTCCCAGGTAATTAAACTGCTGGACTGATTTGAGCTCTGATTCGCCAATGGTGATATGGGGATGATGGAAGACTTCCCGAGGTGCAGGTTGATAGAGAACTTCAGTCTTCTTTAAGCAGACTTTCAGCCCAAAAAGATCAGCAACTTCTGCAAAGCAGGATGTTAAATACTGCAGAGCTACTTCTGTGTGGGCGACAAGGGCGGCGTCATCAGCATAAAGCAGCTCCCGGACAAGATGGTTTAAGGTCTTGGTGTGGGCCTTCAGTCGCCTTAGGTTGAATAGGCTTCCATCATCAAGAGATGAATATAATAGCTAACTAATGAAGTTTAAAGAAAAGGGGAAGAAGGAAGCTATAATCTAGCAGAGAAAGGATGACAATCATAATTGGAAACATAAATGGATGTTAAAATTAGGAGATTTGAAATATTCAAAGGATGTGCGCTTTAACAATGGATGTGATCTGCCATTGAAACAAATCTGTTATTTTGCTCTGTAATTTTTCTTCCTTGTCAGATACATGAGTTGAAACCAGATGCCTTTCTGGAAAGTGTGCTTTGGGCTGATTAAACTTTGGGTTCGCTACAGCAGTAACTAGATGAAAGGCAGACAAGAGCTGAAGGCTGGTTCTGACCCCAGAGCCTGCCGCTCTGGTTGCTGTGTGTACTGGCATATAGTGTTTCTAAGCATCTGGGTCTGGTAGCTCATTCTGTGGTCGGCACCTAATTGCCCCTGCTTCCCCAAGGGCCCCTGGAAAGGAGCTCTGGACAAGGGCAGCCACCCTACTTTGGCTGCTTTCTTCTGCGGGCTCCTGAGCAGGAGGTAGGTGGCTGCATCATTCCCTGCACGTGCAGTGCCTTTGATTTGTGCAATCCCAGTAAATCAGGCTTTTCAGGGAAGCGTTGGGTAGGTTCTGTGGTGTATGAGCCTGGCATGCCACTGGAGGAAACGTATGAATCATTGGGTGGAAAAGTTGGGTGTTACCCGTGTACATCTTGTCTCTGCTCCAAATGTCTTCTGGCATTGTTGGTTGGGGTATGAAGAAGGTTTTTGAGAGTACACCTGCACTGGAAGAAAGTCAAGTGTAATTATTGACAAAATGTGTTTATTTTACCAGTATAGCTTGTTTTACTTGGGCAGCTCAGAGGCATGGGTGAGGGGTGACTTCTAAAATGTTTGTGCAAAGCACAGGTTTCCTCGGAAGTGCTGTGTCTGCAGTGGCAGCCGCTCTTTGCTGCGTGCTGTACTTGTGTAGGCAAAATATCTTGGCTCAAAAAAGCACATGTTTTTATTGTGAAATAATGAGGATATGTAAGCTATAAAAACCATAGTGGGGACACAACTATTTGTTTTATTTACAAGGTTAAAACAGATGAACTCAACCCCGAGAAGGGGTGTGCAACATTGACTGTACCTACCTGGCAGATCTGTGAATTTTATACTGTGTTAAGTCTTGCATATTTTGTCTTGTCTTTAAAACTACTGTCCCTCAACAAACCACTATTGGTGAAGACAAAGCAATAGTCATATGAGGTGAAAGATAAGAGGAACTGTACATAACCTGTTGCTAACATCTGATTACATGCAAAGTCATTCCTTCTCCAACTGGCTGTTTAAAAGGTAAAGTTTTATCTGATGAGGCTTGTTTCTTGAAGGACTTTCTGAATCCTTGGACACTGAAGCATAGTTTCTTGTCTCTTTTCTTTTGGTGTAGGAAGCAAACATCTTTGTTTAGTACCCCTGCCCTCCCTCCTCCTTTAGGGACACCAAAAGGATCTGATGGGCTGCAGTGCTTGGGGCTGGTGAGAGGCCTGGGGTTACAGGGCAGTGTCTGTCACTGCTCAGCAGACTGATTAACAGGGTGTCAGTCCTCAGTGGTATTATTTTTGTCTGTTGAACATTTTGATATGCACCCAAATTGTGATGGATATGGATATTGACTTCAGTGAGGTGGATTTTTACCAGTTTCTTTATAAATTTAGTCATAGCAAAAAAACAGGCAAAAAGGTACTTCATGCAGGAATTGGTAGTCAGCAGGTGTAAAAGCACTATCGCTGTGATTAGGTTCCAAATATGCATGAACACTTGCATATGCAAACAAAGCAAAGCCTAATTTGTGGAATAAAATATTTTATTGCTTTCAGAAACAGCCACAACAATGAGTTTTGAACGTTGTTTCATTAAAAGCAACAAGTGTATTGTTTTATGATAAAAAAATTATTTTTAGAATTTGCATTTGCTTGGCCATTTGTTCATTGTACAAATGTGGAACATGTATTGGGAAGAAAATTAAGGTTTTCTTCTACTCTGTAGAGTTAAAATATCATGCCCTCATCTTCTCTCCTTCCTGGTCCCCTAAGAAAACTTTGTCATACTGATGATGATTCTCAAGGAGATTAAGATCCAACCTTTTAATGTTCACTCAGTTACATAAATTCTTCTGACTGATACTTTGTATACTTTTATATACAAAAACTTGTTTGGATTGGGAAGACCGGCACTTGATCCTTAATGGCATTTGTACATTTTTTAGCTTTAGTACTGAGCATGTAGGAGAGCAACTGGGAGCAGAATCTGTATTCTGTATTTTAGTACCCTCCAGCCCAAGAAAAAAAACCCTGAATTCTGAGGTAAAATCAGATACTTGAATATGGAGTGCAAATAAATATACCAAGGTTAGCTTTTTGAGTGTTTAATTCTTAGCTTTTAGGTGTCTTGTTGTAATGTGACTTGCTAAAATGTGGTTACCCGGAGTTGACTGACTCTTGACAGAGATATGTCTAGGATTAAAATTCTATAAGGCTGCATCTGTTCAGAGGAACTCTGCATGGTTCATACTTCTGGCCAACATATGGAAGAGTTTGTAAAGTTTTGATGGTATTTTCAATTATCTACTAGGTTTTGTTTCTGGTGCTTCTGGTTAATATGTGTGAATTAGAAATACATCCTGTTTCTCCTTTTGTGAGATGTGCCCCTATTCATTTTATAGAAATAGGAGAAAGTCCTTGACACTCTTTTCTGTTCAATGCACATTTAGAAGTGAATTCTTTTTCTGAAGTTTAAGGATATTTTCTGTTCCAATATTTTAAGGATTTTTTTTTTTTAATCAGCATGTCAGTACAGAAAGTTGAGGCAACAGTGGTGAAAACAAGGGCAAAAAAATACTAAATTTTCTCCTTCAGCTTTCTTCACTACCTGTTTCATAATGCTAATAAAAATAAAGCTACTGAAATAAAAAATAACTGTTCCTTTACTAAAGTAAAAACACTTAAAAGATTGATGGTGCAACCCAAGTGTGGGTGTGGACGTGTTTATGTAATATGGGAAAAATTTTCTAACAAACTAAGAATAGTGGTTAAATGTTTGTCCTCTCAGTAGTATCCTAGTCATGATGCAATTCTCAGCAAAGTGCACTATAATTAAACAGGGGAGTTGCTATTTGCATAGTGGAACGCAATGTATTTTCCCCAGTTTCAAACAATTTTTAGAGCAGAACATTGAAAAGGAAAGGTTCACGTACTGTGTATTGGAGCACATTTCCTTGATGCACATAATGTACCTTCAAAGTGTAGAAGTAGCTCAAGATGCAGGGTGAATACATATTCTAGTATTCACTTTCACCTCTCCAGTGAGAAGCGTAGAAGAATGTGAAAATAATTCAGGCACTGTGTTATCACTGAATTTAGACAAAATTTTGAGATATAAATTTTGATTGTGTGTGTGTGTGTGTATATATGTGTGTGTATATATATAATCTTGATGTAGAGAGGGGCTCAATTTCATTTGCATCTCAGAGGAAGTAGTGGCAGAGTGGGACTCCTGAGAAGTCTGGAGTTGTCCTTCTCCTCTCCTGTTACCACATAGCATTTTCAGTCCTCTGGCCCTCGCCTGCCTGTTCATCCTTGCAGTAACACTGCAGCTTCAGTGCCTCTTCCCAGCCATGAAGCAATTTTCATCAAGCATTTGAAAAAGATGTCTTTGCCACGTTCATGGTAATGGTATTTCTTAGTAGCTAAGTAGGAATTATGATAATTTGGCATCATTACCCATTGATCCTAGTCTCAGGACGTATTGATACAGACAGAGTCCTGAAAGCAAGTAGTTCAGGAAAAGTATGCTAAACGAGGCATGCAAAATGTAGATTATAGTAATTTCTTTGGGTTTGGCTGTGGAATTGGGGTAGAGACTTATTTAGCAAAGTTCATGCAGAACAGTCTTCATAGACATTTCGTAGACACTGTAGTGACCTTTCCTCAGTTTCTGTCCAGGACCTTAACTGTGACTTTTTTTGTGCCAGAGAGCAGGCAAGGCTAATTTTCTTACTGCATTACTAAAACATGACAAATGACAATCTTGTCTAACCAGAACAGCAAAGCTCTTCTGTCAGCCAGTGCTTTCGTTTCCTAGTAGATAAACATGCATTCAAGAGTTGTGATGGACTCTGGGAGATAAGGTGTAAATGTAGCCATAGAACAAATTCTAGGCAAAATGAAGGTTTTAAGCAAGACAGCATCAGAAAAGCTTCATATACAGCAGTGTTGTTCAGTGACAGATGTGTGCTTCACAGTGTTATTTTTAAACCCATGTCTTTCTCCATGATTGGCTTAAACTCAGGGCTCTTCCATTGTACATTCTAACTTTTCCCTTGATCAGATGAGATTTGGGTTAATTTCCTATATTTTATGGCGTTTCTTCCTCAAGATGTAATCTGTGACTGCCTCTTAATCAGAGTTTACAGAGCACGAGCATGTCACAGTAATAAAAGTATGTGTGTCTTGTAAAGTGATAATCTAGCCATAATTTGGCAGGCACTTCCAGAAGGGACTTTTTAAAAAAACTGCCTTCAAATATTGTGAGCCTAAAAAGGAAAATTCTGATAGTTTGAGATAATTCAAGTACGTGTGGTTTGTATAAAGAAGTGATGTTTTCCATGAATTTTTCTTTTTTGGGTGTTTTTTGTTGTTTTTTTACTACTATCATCATTTCCCTCAGTGACTTAACTTGCTTTTGAAAAAATGTTATTTAGAAACAGTGAATGTGATACAAACCCAACAATCCTGTGTACACAAGCTTTTTTTAATCCACCAGTTCCTTATTAAACTAGGCCAGTGCACTTCCAGAATATATTACTGCAGAGCCCTGAAAAGAAGCATATGGTAGTCTTAACCTTAAATTGTATTATCCTGCCACTCTTGTCCAGATGTGTCCCGAATTTGTAGGATAGGGTTGATCTCAACATCATATGATCATATTGGGTTATGTAAGATGCTGGAAGTTTTTTATGCCATCCAAGTATTCAAATCAAAAGGGTGAGTGAATGTACTGAATCCATTTATTTCATCAGAAAATCAGAGCATGAAAACTGGCTGTATTTTTGTAAGAAGTTCTGGGAAAATGACAGGCAGGTTACTCATGCTCTGCAGTCCTGTGTGGCTGTGCCTGCATAAGTGGGTATATCCCACATGCAACAGGGCTCTCACTCAGGCAAGACTGGCAGACACAGCAAAGACCCAAGAGAGCTCTCTTGGGTGCTGTGAGAGTATTGTAGGTTCTTGTGTGCAAGATTTTGGATATATCCAAGTGTCAAAAATTGTCCTAAGAAACTTCCAAAAAACATTTTTTTTCAGTAGGTTTGCAAATCTCTCATTTAATATCCTGAATAAGAAATGTTAATTTTTTTCGAAAGGCTTGAAATCCCTAATCAGCAGTACGTCAGGTTTGAGGTTCCTCAAAGGCAAGTCCTTCATGCTTTTACTTCCACGACTGTTTTGAAATCCAGCAGTGTAACTTCAGCAGAGGTGAGCCCCGGTGCTAGTCACCTTGGTAGTGTCTGTCTGAAGCCCAGTGTCCATGTGCAGCACACGCCTTCGCACGCACACTGACCAAACAGGTTTTACTGCAGAGCTGGGAAGTGCCCCTCCTCTGGGCTGAGCTGCCCCAATGCAAACACTACTCATACTTACTCTCATTTGCTGAACGCCTGCTGGAAAGTTTTTCATCTGTGTAATAAATTTGAACTATTTCAGGTTATAAGTTAGGTACTTCATGGCATTGTTTACATGGCGAAATCTGTGTTGGCCTCCTGTTGCTCTGATCTGTACTGGGCCTGGGTGGTATTAAGAAATCAAATTAGCTTGGATGCAGCATCTGTGTGCTGGGTTGTATGTGGAATGCAAATGTGTGCTCGTCTGGGTGTGAATCAAGTTAATTTTGTGACTTCTGGATTTTGTGGTCCTGCTCCTCAGAAGTAGTAGCTAAGGAGTTACTCTGTAAGTGCCAGGAATTACAATGAATAGTTTCTCATTACATAATGTAAGCTCTGTGTGTTATATTTTGTAATGCATGCCTGGAGAAAAATCTCATAGAATAAATTTCATGCTTATTTCGTTAATTGTTTCTCCCTGGTGCTGTCATCTAAATTTGACATTACCAGCTAAAATCATTTGCTATACTGAAATGAAGCCATTCTTAGCACCAAAAAGGAGGGAAACTTGTATTTCCTTAGTGTTTCTCCATCTGTCTGGGAAAACTCTGCAAGTTCACTCCCAGCATCTCCCCTTTTTTCTTCTATCCTTTCCCACCCAAGCGTAGATAGTCCTGACCAATGACAGTGCTGACACAGATACCCTCCTTTCCTGTGCTGATTACACCTTTGACTCCTTAGCCTAGGGTTTTGTTCCAATTTGCAATCAGGGTTTTATTTTCCATGCCATATTTAACTAAGTCTGTGAAAACAGTAGTCATGTTGTAAAACTTACAGGGAGAGTTCTGTATATATGTAGCAAGTAGCTCTGAATATATTAAACAATCCCTGGGGAGAACTTCTTAGCCAAGTTTTACCTCTTTATATGAAGCTTGAGGTCCAGTGTATTTGGGAGAGGGAAGGAAAATAACAGGAGCCTTTCATTTTAGCTTTTCTGTATCAAGTACATAGTGCACTAATGCTTCCCTGGAGTGTAGCCTAGTTAAACTTTAAAATTAGGGCAAGAAAAAAAAGAGGAATGGTAAAATGTGAGATGGAATTGTCACTTGTGTTATCTCTGGGAAGGAACTAACAGCACTGCAATGGTATAAATTCAGTATCTCAGTCTTTACAGTGTGCTGTATGCACCCCGTGCAGCCTATCAGCAGGCACTCTGCTTAATAAGAATTCTTCCTTTGACGTACTTGGTGAAATACAGGTGTTGAAAGGCATCTTTTTGGGCACTCAGAATGATAAATGCTTAGCTTCACTGGCACACCTTCACTTGCTGCTGTTTTCCTCTCCCCCTTTTCCCCACTGGAAGAAAAAAGGGATTTTATCTTCTTTGAGATGGATATTGCATGTCACTTGAGCTCCAGTGTCACCTGGAGCTATTACCAGGCTTTTACTCAGCAAACTTTGTATTTATGGAAGACACTTTTATGAGGATGTTAGATTTGAGTTGCTTATTTTCAAATATTTTCGAATTTATTGTTCCATTATGTTGTAGTGCCAAGCATATTGTTTTGCAAACTAGAAAGAGGAAAACCCTCTGCCTCCTGAGACTGTGTCATTGCAGTGTTTTACTGTTGTGGAATGAACTATGTAAGAAAGGTATCGTGTAGAACTGCTTCATCCTCACTGAAAGAAGGTGCTATATAATGCTATGCAACACCTTAGTACAGAAAGTAAATAACCTTTTTGGTGGAAAACAGGGGAGGCTTGAAGCAGAATGCAGTAGTCTTGGAACTTGCCTAGGATTCTGAATAATAACTTTTAATTATAGAAATTATTTTTATAACAGTGGCAAGTTTTTAGGAGTCCTCCAAACTAAGGTCTGAATCTGATGCTTCTCTCCAACTCCATGGCGATTCTTTGACTCAGAATTTTACTTGCCACAAACTCACCTGGAACAGCTGCTCAGCAAGTGTCCTTCCAGTGTATGTTTTGCAGAGAGCTTTTGTCATTTGAAGTGGGCTGACTCAGGAGGACTGACTGAAATGCAGGTGACAGAAATGAACTCTGTTCTCTATTTCAAATCACTTTTCCGTGTGGAGACTGAGTGTGCCCATCTCATCCTTTATTAATGGAGCTCGGGTCCTAGTTCAGTGCTGGTAGAGTTGAGCTGCTGCTGTTGCTGCTTCCTTCAACACATTCATGTTCTTCAACTTTGATCCATACACACTTGGTGAACCTGGCTTAACTTGACATTTGGGATTTCAGAACAAGAGATGCACCTACACATATCAGAAATACAGTGCCTTTGAGATCACGATTTCTGTTTGGTACATATGGTAGCATTCACTCTTCTCTTCCTTTGTTTTCATTTTTTTTAAGTGATATTTGATGAACCCTTCATTCTTCTCATTTTGTGCATCCTTTCCGAAAAACCTTAATATAGTTCCTAGTGGAGCTTTACTGATATTTTGAGCTAATTTGCTGTTCTTGTTGCTATTGATTGTTTCTCATGTTATGGATGAAGTGAGAATATCATTTATCATTTTTTGCTCTCTGCCTGTTGTAGAAAAAAACACCTCATAGTTATTGATGAAGCCAAAGGCGGTTACAGGGTAGACACTGACTTGTCACTGTTACCAGTTTTCAATAAAGTAGCAAATGTAGGCACCTTGTGACTTACAAGTGTGCTGCTCTTAAACTCAGTCTTTTATAAACAAACTTTCTGCAGTGTGTGTGACCACTTTGCTCAGGCTTGTGTCACAACACTGTTTGTGGCCAGGAAGACCTATTTCTCCTGCTATAATCTCAACTGTGGAGCTGAACACATACCTTTGAAATCTTCTATTTCCCTCTTCGCTATGACCACCTCCAAACTGCTTTTTGAGATTGAGACAACTTGTCTTCAGCCTGTCTTCTGTCCAAAATCCATGCCTTTACTGTTGACACAAAGCAGATCTGCTCATGCCATCTGCTGCTGTGTGAGGATGACAAAATGGAGAGCAAATGTAATCTCAGTATAAATACAGTTTAGAGTCAAGCTAAAGGATAAAATGTTCTCCTTGCTGGTTTTCAGTGGTTCCAGAGACCTGGGGGTACCTGTGAGGTAACTGGAAAGGGTACTTGGCTAGGTGGCAGCAGGACACTAAAGTCAAACAAAAGGGCTAATGAGCTTGCAAAATTGAAATGTTATATGTCAGGCAGGGACACACAATAAACTTTAGCTTAATTTAAAACAGAACTTTACAGTGTGATGCAAGACTTCATATCTATACATATAAATGCTGAATTGTACCTTAATCAAAATAATGGTTATGATTTTTTTTCTTTTCTCTGGCATTGTTTGCTTGTCTGGGTTGAATACAACTTGCTTTCTTTGCCAAACCTCTGGGTACTAATATATATTCCTGTGGTGGCTGCTTTACACTTTTTATGGAACAGTAGAAGGAGCAAATAAGTATATAATTGTTAACTGCTGCTTATAACAGCATTATAAATACAAAACATTATTCATAAAATTTATAAATATCACTCCTTGGCTTGGTGGTTGGGATCAATGTAGAAAGCTTTCCATGAGTGTACTGTAAGCATATATAGTCATATGTAAGTGGGTGCTCTTCCCAGTGCACTGTTGTGCCCTTCCTCTGTGCCACTGGTGATGCTACTGTTTTGCATATCTGTGGGTCTAGTACACATCATAAAGCTGTTGGTAGGTCCATTCACAGATATTTCTGTTAATGTTTCAGTGGTGATTTCAATACACAACTCCGATCCTTCAAGGCTGTCTGGAGGGTAAGGTATATGCCAGAAGCAGTTTGCCGCTGCTGAAGCAACTTGGACCAAGATTGGATCCAACAGTTGGTAAATCAGGCGATGTTGAGAAAGCAAGTGAAAAAAAAGCTTCCAGTGGTTGTAAATAAGCAGGATTTCACATGGCTGTAAGACACACCCTTAAGGAAGTGCAGATATGCATCCTTCAGAATATGCATAGGTGGAGATCAGACCAGCAGCCATGTTCAAATAAACACATTGGTTGTGGATGGAGTACTGCTCTTTCTGGATGAAGCAGCTCTCAAGTAAACCCATTTATGTCTGCAGATTTGCTGTAAATCGTGTTGAAGTGTGAGAATCTGTACTGCACGTGTGTTTTAAATTATTTGTGTTGATGCCACATAAATAAAGTGTGTGTGCTTAAGTTGTGCTTCCTATAATCACCTGTTTGATTTTTATTATTATGAAGCATTTAAAATTGACTTTGAGATGCTGGGTTTTCACACAACTTGCATAAAATCCCCTACTGCAGGTGAACTGTAGCATGCAGTTGACCCAAAAAGGGGATACTGCTTGAGTAGAGGAAAACCGATAGATGGAGGAAAGGCTGGAAATGGTGCCACAGAGACATATGGTTGAGGAAAGCAAAAGATAAAGCATTGATTTGATGTGGAAGCTAGCAGAATAGAGAAACAGGCCATTTATATGCATCAAAGTAAAAAGATACCAGGTTTGAAAATTGTATTTCAGTTGATCTATCAGTTTTAACAGCAGAGCATCAGTTCCTAACCTGTATGAGATCACAGAACCTCTCTCTCTGAAGAGTGACTGTTTAGCAGTCAGATTCATGGAGAGGCCAGCTTCCCTAGTACAACTGTAATACCACAGAGCTGTATTTATTTTGGTTTCACCCCTGGATTTTCCTTTAATTTACTTTGAATAGACAGACTTTTATTAAAACTTAAGCTGCTTTATATCACAGGCTTGTTGTTTTTAAGGTGGTTCTTCAACAAACAGCATTCCCTCTGTGTGGATTTCCCTGGTGAATGAAGCAAGGGCAGCTGCCCTCTTGGCAGGTGCCTTTCCTCCATTTGCCAGGATTCTTGCTTTTTAGTGTTACTGTCACAAGTCACTGTTACCGGGGGAAAAGGTTGAGTGAGCATCAGATTTTTCACGGATTGGATAATCTTCTGGATGAAGTGCCGAGATGCAGCACGGAAAGCTGAGCTGTGTTCAGCTGCAGGCTTCCTGTGTGCTATCAGTGAAGTCATTACAACCCCTGTCTTAAGTGGATTGCTTGGAGAGTGGGAATAAAAATACCTCCTACTTCACAAGGGTGTAGAGGCCTAACTTGGACATGCAACTAAAAGTGCATAGCTGACAAACACCACTGTCCCAAGCAGGGACTGAGTAGTGACACATTATTCCTCCAAGTTGCATCACGTGGCTGTGGTTTCTTGGGTTTGTGCAAACAGCAGCCACATTCCCAACTGCTTTGACCAAGTGATGCTGGGTTGGTGACGGCAGCAATGTCATTGTTTGTGCTAAGTTTAATTCAACGAGCCTGTTGGCCTTCTGTTTACAGGGGAAGATGCCTGTCCAGTAAATGAACTGGAACGCTTGGCTATACCTGTCTGGGGAAGGGCCCCTTCTGACTGCAGCCTGCATTGGAGGTGTATGTAAAATAGCAAACCCCCTGTTTTCTCTGAGATGTCGTGGGTTGGGTTTTAGCCTTTCAGAATAAGTGATGTCCTCAGGGCTTTGTGTTCTAGGTCACATTATGCCACACCTGTCACATTTTTTGTTGTGATTTGGCTCTAAATGCTACATCAGCAAGCTGTGGGCACAGCTGCCTGTCCAAAAGGGGCGTGAAGTGGTGGTTTTGTGCTGTGGCTAAGGAGCTGGACATATAGTGCTTTTCTAAGGTCTGCTAGGAAAATTCATGGCAAAGTGGTTTCTCTGGGTAAAACTGCTGGTGTGTGACAACGGGCCTTGTGTTTGTGGATGCTGCTTAATCCCTTGTCCTCTGAGAACCATTACCAAAGTGCCTACTTGTAACTCTGGTCACAACGGCAAGGCAGCTCTGGTTTTATTCTTTTTTTCTGCTGATTTTATTCTTCTTCATCCTTCAGCTGTGTTTAAGCCTCTCTGATAAAAGTCTTGATGTCATTTCTGGGCTGACCTGCACTATGTAAAACTGCTCCTGGCAGACCGTCTGTAGCTCTGTTCTTGGGTTAGCCCATGCCCTTGCATGTCGCAGAGTCCTGAGGGCAGCGCAAAGCCTTGCTCACAAAAGGCATCATTATTCCCGTTTCTCACTGGGAGTCCAGCCTGGCCCCATTACGGACGGGGCCCGTACTGCAGACAGGAACAGCGGCGCGCCTGCCCCATGTCCTGCTAAGTCAGGCACCGTCCTACTTTGCCTCGCTCTCTCTCCGGCTGCCAAGAGAAGGGGCAGAGGACTGACTGGTGATGGTGTTGCTGCTTGTGCCGCGCAGCCGGGCCCGGGGCGCTGCCTCCCCCTGTCCCAGCCCCAGGCAGGGTTGTGTAACGGCGGCCGGGGCCCCGCAGCCCGGCGGAGCGCGGGGCCCCTGTCCGGGCCGGTTCGGGGCAGCGCCGGCCGGGGCGGGGCGGGGCGGAGAGCGGCGGCACCGCCCGCCCCAGCGCCATTGGCGGCTCCCGGCGGGCCGGGCGGGGGCGGAGCTGCCCGGGGACAGCGGCGGGGAGTGCGGGCCGAGCTGTGTCCCCCCTCCGCTCCGCTCCGCTCCGCTCGGCCGTACCATGGTCGGGGATCACTGCAGCCTCCCCGGTGAACGGCCCGTGCTCGCCCAGAGTCCCAAACCCGGACTAAGCTGCAAGATGGTCCTGCAGGCGGTGGGCAAAGTGCTGCGGTAAGGACGGCGGCGGGCAGGGCAGGGCGGCTGCCCACGGGGCATCCCGGGAGAGCAGGGAGATGGAGCTCCAGTGAAAACTCCGTCCCGGGCGCCGGGCGCTGCTCAGTCCCGCTCGTGTGTGGAGGAGGGAGGCTGCTTTCGGGAGGGTGGAAGTTGGAACGGTAGTAGGTGCTTGGGGAGAAACATTTGTTCACCCTTAGCACTGCAGTCAAGTTTTGTTTGTGCTTTCATGAGAAATGAATTTCCAGGACGTAAGCAGGCAGTGAAGGTCCTGGCTTGCCTGAATAAGGAGAGCGACCAACATGCTGCATATGCTTTGGCAAGTTTTCTACAGAAATGTTGTAAGATGAGGGGAAAAAATGGCTCATGTAGCTCAAAAGGACTTGTGTGAGCACTGAGACGTGCATGACTACTGAGACCAAAACCAGACTCTTTGGCAAAGGATGTGCAGTAATATGATTCGGAGGAGTTCTGACCCGTTCTGGTTGGCAGGGAAAAACGTCACCACAAATATTAGGATTAGCAGCCTTGTTCTTCAACAACTGCAGCTTTTTATTTTGGTTAAGTATGTACAGATATTTTTCTGGGATCTGTGAGGAATGGCAGTGCTGCTTCAAAAAGGAGCCTTGTTCCTTCAGCGTTGTCCCCGTTTCCTACTGTCTGTTGCCAACTGTTTAATGTTTGTCAACAGAAACATTATCCCTCTCTTCCTCCCTTGACTCATGTCTCTCCCCGAGCGACTTTAGGGGAGCAATTTATTAAAGCAGAATGTTCTGCTCACGAAGCGGCTGAGCTCTGACTGGGACTTCAGCTAGAGGAGTTCAATGGGCTTGAAGCAGGCTTGGTGAGAACAGCTGCTCAGAGTTGCTCTTAAAGAAGTCCTGTGTTGCAGTACTTTTTTTTGTCCGTGTTAAAAATATTTTCCTGTAGAAAACATTAGTTTAAGGAATTCAGGTCTCTCTTTCAGCTTTTTAACAAGTTTAATGTCCCTTCTTTGCATTTTTGGGGGGTGTTGTGTCTATAATTCAATATGGTGTTACACAGCTGGTCATATCATAAAATCCTTTGGCCAGCGGCTTGCTATTCATGCTGTGAACCTTTTGAAGTTTTTGGTAGCTGTTCTACTGGCAGCACTCCCAGATGTAAATAGATGGGTGTCTCTGTAGAGAAGAATTGCCAAACCTCCAAACCTTTTGTTCAGCATCTATGGCAGTTTATTTTAAAGAATAGGTAAGTTCCTGTGACTTAGCAGTAAAACATATATTTTTGGTTTATGCAGTGCACACGTTTGAAAAAATGTAGCTTAACCTCATCCTTTCTTCTCTTACTGGAGTATGTGCAGAAATTGTGCTTAATTTTATTTACCTTTTTTTTTCTTCTGATATTTATTTTCTACATGTACTATAAACCTTTTGTGAAAGCAGGAAAAAGCTGTTGTCACACATGAAATGTTTTGGGCTGGGGAATTAATAGGATAACTTTATTTTGCTAAGCTGTTACTAGATGGGGGTGATTACTATTTTGTAGTTCAGTGGGGTTTTTTTTATGTGTCTCTTTTCATACTGGGTTATCTCCTTTTGCTCAGAGTTAGAGAGAAATGTGAAGTCACAAAAAATTTCTTTAGATGCCAGACTGTTTCTCTTGTTTCTCTTCTTGAATCTGCTTCAGATGCCTTATCTGACCTTTTGTGTGTTACTTCATCTTACTTTGTTCTGTGAAACATGAGCTCATCCTAGTCTGCAAAGAGCTCAGGCAGTGTAAGAGCACAGGTAGCTGTGCTATCTCTCTAGCTAGGAGCCCAGGTAAATCCCAAGTCCAGTCAAAGTTTTCTTATTGCAGAAATTGGGTATTAGTACTTAAGGAAGTGTAAGCCCAGTCAGTGATGGTGAAAGAAGGAACCACATGGGACCTCATTTAGGCCAAAAATGGTGTCTGGTTGGTGACAGCTGTGGTGGGATTTCTGTGAACTGAGGCATCTGCAGCTGAGCTTCATCCACCTTATTGTTGGTATATAAGAAAAGAGACCTTAGAGACATGGTTGAATGCAGAGGTGCAATGCCACCCCAATACAGAGTGACCCTTGATAATACTACATTGTAGTCATAAGGAGTTAAATGAGATTGTATAAACCATCTCAGAGTAAGAGTAGGACAAAGGGTTATCAAATACCGCTTTTAAGCTTGGCCACCTGAAACTCTGCTGATTGAGTTTTCTCCAGTCTGTACAGAGGATGAATCCATGCTAAACTCTTCATGCAGTAATTTTTCTTCTGTTGATCAGGCCATCACCAGTTCCTTGGTGATGAGATCAGAGAATATCTTGCTTGTGCGTAGCTTGGTGTTGTGAACAGCTCACTGCATTTTAGGCTCTTTTCTTGGGCCTGACTCGGAACTGTCATCATCACAGTTCCCTTCTAGCCCTCCATAGGCTGCCAAGGAATTGTAGACATTCACAATGGACAAGGGATATAGTGCCTGTCTTCACTCCAGATTGCCTCCATTCTTGTCTCTCTCCTGGTTGTGAATTTTAAAGCTCAGTTATTCATGTACAGTACTTAATCAGTTTGATTCCCTGCATAGCAGATTTGTTGTATATTATTTACGTGAGTTGTGTGTAGTTACAACCGACTCACTTGAAGTTTTTAACATGCAAGTTGTTTTCATTAGTTAGTAGGTCTAAGGCCTCCTGGCTGCCAGATAGTATGTGTTTCACACACTAGTAATAACAGCTGCCAAAGGAGGAATCAGTACGTGGAAGAAACAAGGAGGGAAGTGTGAGGAAGCAGAAAGACTTCACGAGAAGCAGTAGCAGCCCTGAGAACCTGAGAAGAGTTTAAAAGAGCATAGGGAAAGACAACTGAACTAGAAAGGGGGAAAAATTGTAACAAAAGCAACAGATGTGTTCTCAGTCTTTCTAATTAATGTTTTATGAATGCTACTGTTAGGTTTATTGCTCTTTTAAATTATTAGTGATTCAGCTATGAAGAACTCTGGAGATGCTTGTATCTTTCATCATATTGGTTAGTAAACTGTGTCTAACACTTCAGGGATAGGATCAAGGCTACTCACTTGTAACGATTAAAAAAATTATAACACCATTAGAAGAGTGTCATCTCCCCTTTAAATTAATCATAGCATAGCTGAAAAGAAGTTGTGTGTATTCTTTAGCACAGTGTTTAATTAGGGCTTTCATTTCACTTATGTTTTTGAAATATGTTAATGTCATTTTTTCTCTCTCGTGTAATGAATTGTGCAATTATGTAGCCCATGGTTAGAGAGGAAATTAAACTAAAATGGGTGCAGTTTTTCTGCATTTTGCTATTTTGATTTCTATGAGTTGGTGGTTCTGGAGAGAGGTAGAAGGAGAAAGGGAAAAGAGTATCATGTCAAAACTTGGAATATTATTCTCTTTTATAGCATTATTTCATTAATTGTTCAAGTTTTTTGTGGCACCACAGATTACCATTAGCTTCCTTGCAGAGATGTGTGTTTTAGTGGCCTCAAGCAGTACAAATGCAAGGAAGACTTGGGTTCCTGAGAACTGTCCCCTCTTTGGTTCCAGCGGATAACAGAACCAACCATAAGCATTTTTTGGAGCTGCCTGCTGATGATTTTAGGACACAGTGTTCACTGCCTATGCCAGCACTTCAGTCCTGGTTCAGGTGCTCAGCGCCTTTGCTATGCCCTGGCACTTTGGGTCCTGTGCTGGCAATTTTCGGAGACTGTTCCTCATGCAGCTTCATACTCAGTGCGTTTCCTTTTAAGTCTTCAGTGAAACCAAGTCCCTCTGGGATAGTTGACTAATAATCAGTGATACGGTGGCAGGAAAGAGGAATGGTGCAGGCTACAGAGTTGTGATGTCATTGTGTAATGTCTTTTGATAAATTACAGTATGGTTTATATGTACACACAGTCCCGGATGAGTGTGGGAATAGATAAGTTAAACCTCCCCTTTCTCATAAGAGCTCCCGTTTTACAGCAGTGTGCAGGGATTGATTTGGATACCAACCAAAACAACCAACCCAACCCCACTCTTTTCGGGTAGGTGTGCCATTTGGCATTACTAATAAAGTGGAATTTTTAGACGTGCTTTTCCAGAGTGTAGTAATTTGTCTTCAATGATAGTGTGATAATGATTGCTTCAGTCAGATAAATTAGCAAGTTTCAGTTGGCATTCTGGATGTTGCTATGTATTTTTATATCTAGCACTTAAAATTTTTTGAAAAGTTAAATTCCTTCTCTATTCCTCAAATAATTCATAGCAAGATCAGAAAGAAAACAGGTTAATTTTGATATTGTATTCTGCTTTTTTTTTTTTATCATGCAGAGTTGTCTTAAATGTGTTTATGAACCAGGACATAGGTGGGTAGGAGCAGAGGGTGTTTGATGTAGCTGCCTCCTCTGTGCTGCCTTGACTCTTATGGCTGAAGAAAACTGTTGTCCATGATGCTTGTATGTATTGAGAGGATCAAAGCAAATATTTAAAAAATCGATCCTGTTTTATTCTAATTTAGGTAGAAACATTTTTCAGTAATTTAGTCCGGTTCACCGTATTAGAAAGTAATTAGAAGAGCCTTGTTTAGCTAATCTGATTAATGGGGAAGGCTGGGGACAGGCAGAAGAGAAGGGAGGGAGGACAGTGTTCAGGGAAAGGGGCTTATAGGCAAAATGCTCTTCAGAGCCATGTTGGCTATTTTTATCCTGTTCTTTTTCTTTCTCCCTCCCACAACTTTCCATTGTACCGAAATAGTTCAAAATGTTTATGGTTCAGGGCAACTGACATCACTGGTTGTCGTGCTGTGTCTTGCTGAGTATTTCTGTGACAGGAGCTGATTCCTCATTCAGTGATGGCTTTTTGGGACACTCAGCTGCTCAGAAAGGACTGATGACAACTATGGGGCAGTGACATCTTGTGCTTTGGCAAGGTGTGACCGTGCAGGAGGGACTCTGTGGTAGCTCTTTAATCTGTATGTGAGATTGATCTTTGACATGTGTCCTTTCCTCAGGACAGAGCAGGGTACAGAAGGCAGGCCTGGGTGGCATTGCCAGCCTGGTGGACTCATTGGGATGGGATGTGCCTGTTGGAGAGGCGGCTCTCCCTGCTTGTGCCAGCAGATGTTCTCCAGCATATGCAGGTAGCAAAGTCTATTCTGGTTGTAGCTACAAAAGTTGTAGTGCTCTGCTTGAAGTTCAACCCCACTGGGAGCTGTTGGATACCTCTGACAAAGCCCAACTGGGGCCCTTGCTGGAGCTCAGGACTTAGAGCTGTGCTCTGGAAAGACGCTTTGTCTCTCTGGCAGTCCAGTGAACCATGCACTCCTCCATTGCTTTGGGGTAGTTGTCAGTCTGCTCACTCTTATTTGCTCTGGGAGTGTCATGACCCTGGTGCATTTATGAAAGTTAGTGAACCACGTACAGTGTATTAACTTAATGAAGAAGTTGGTGTCTTTCTTCAGAGGTATTTACAACACTGAGTTGTATTTTGGTTACATGTTCTACATCCTGTGAGGTGATAGCCAGAGGGAGAGGACTGCTTAAATTCTCTGTGTTGAAATAACCCTCTAAGGTGTCTCCAGAGGTAGTACAGGAAAGGCCCCTGCCCAAGGTTTAATAGCATTTTCCTCTGGTTTAGGGGCAAAAGTATGCTTCTTTTTTTTCCTGAAGATGCCTCCTGGACACTTTACAAAGAATAGAGTTGATTATAATCTCGAACTTCTGAAATTATTCACCCTTCTTTTATCTTGCTTCCTTGGTATGCATCTGTTTCGTTATAGGATTTGTTCCAGATTTTAACTGCTTGTTTCAGCCTGGAAGATTATTTCAGTTTATATATGAGCAAAGTATGAGCATGCAACATTCATCCTTCTGGGAGTTGCCTACAATTTCTGGTTTGTCTCTTTGTTTCCTGTGTTGCAATAGCCCGTGTTTCTGCTGCTGCTCTTTATGGAGAAAGTATCTATTTCACACAATTTCTATCCACTGTTCTCTGGTATCTCAAACCATCTGTGCACCCCAAGGCTTTTACCAGGTAGGTTTGTAGGAGAAAAGTATTCCTCTTGTAGAAGAGCTTTTTTCTCTCGCCTTTCTTGATGATCTTTTTTGAAGAGGTGGGGTGTAGGAATGCGATCTCCCACCAGTTGTTGTCCTGTCTATAAAATGGCTAAGACAAAATGTATCCATTCCTCTATCATACATCTTTCTCTGTGACTACACCAAAATCGAGTGTGTTAAAGCATTCTCTTGTTGAGGGGGATTTTCTAATCCTTTTCTTCATCCCTGGTGCTGCGTGGCTCTACAGAATTTTAACTAAGACTGCAGCAGATTGCTGTCAGAGAAGAGATGTTGCATTTCTTTTAAGAGCTGCCAGCACCTAGTCTCTGGAAAGAGAAGGGGATAGGATGTATGGATTAACCCTTTCTTCTAGATTTCTGAAGAAAAACACCCCACTTCTTGGAGGGAATGGAGTCCATTAACATCAAAGTCAGGTTGTTTGAGCTTGTCAGAAAATGCTGCTCTGTTAATTTTCCAAGTTCTTTTCTGTCTGGTACTAAAATAAGTTTACAAATGCTTTTGCTCAGACAGCAGGGACTGGTGGTAGCAGATGCTCCGGAGGTGAAAGGAACATTGTGGATGTCTGTGTGATTCCTTTTATTTTTGAAAAAGGAAGAATCAGCAGTGAATGCACCTGTCCTCAGAAAGGCAGATAATGACAAAATATTAAAATTCTTAGCTTAATATCTGGCAAAAAAAATGTAGTCCTGGCACACCATACAAAGTGGGTTTCTTCACTGGTGATTTTATGTAACTTCACACAGAGGTGAGATAACATTAGGGACACCTTGGTACCTCCACTCACACTCAAGACACTCAGATCTGCTATTCAGTCCAACGTGTCCATGCATCCCAGACTCAGAACACCAAAACCTTACAGGGATAAATGCTAACCATCAGCAGGATGCATTTGTCATGACAGGGAAAAGGAAAATTGGGATCAAAGAGGCTTCGCTGATTCTTCGTTATACAAAATCTTCACTTTTGAAGCGACTGCCATATTTCTTCAGAACAAACCTATGCAGAAAAGGATAAAGCCTGGGGTCTTGAGACCACCATCTGTGTGGAACAGAGAGCAAACTGTTTTCTGTCTCAGTTGAAGTACTTATTTTTCTGTTGTTTTGCAGCATACAAAGATTTTTTCCGTGTCTAGGTGTGTCATTCAAGTCCTTAAATTTTTAAATCCACACATTTTATTAACAGTTGAGCTCACTGTTGTTAAGTGATTTCAGTTGCAAGCCTTATGAGAGGAATTCCTACTGATTTTTGAAGTAGAAACTTAAGTATTTAGAATTAAGTGCATCGGCCAACAACAGTAGTAAACTCCTCTGAGAGAGACTTCTTCACAGGTTGGGTACTATCTTTCATTTCTTCATAGTGAAGCTGCTAAGCACACAAGCAGTATGGCTACATCTCTGCAAAACCAGCAGGAACTGCTGGATAATGCCAGGAGCTGAAATGAGGCTTCTCTGGTGAGCAGTGCGGGCTGGGTTTGAAGAGAGTCAGCTGGTCAGGACCATTCCTTGCTTTGAGGTGTGACATTGCCTTTGCACTGTGTTTTGGGGAATGTGTTCGTCCAGGCTTGTATGAACTTTATCAATTGCAAATCCACATGAGCAGCTAAAAGAGCCTGCTTGTCATTTGCACATGCAGCCAAGGGAATGAAATAAATTCGGCACACAACTGTGTGCACCTAATTTTAATATTTATTTTTGTAAATTACTAGTGTTTCTTAACCAATTTCTTGGCTGTGCTTTCAGCATTTAATTAAAAGAATGAATTTGTATTTCAGCAAGCCCTTGGAGGTAACACTGTGAGGTTTTAATATATCTGTGGGGGTTTTTTTCCTGGTTGCTAGTGGATCAGTGAGTGTCTGTAAAGGTGCTCTTACTTGCTTTTCAGTTTCCTGTGACGTATCTGGAAAAGTAATAAATTAGGGTTGGGAATCACTGCTGTCTCACAAGCTAATTAACAGTGATCTAACTGTACCAGTAATTAAACTATTATCCACCCTACCATTTTTTTCAATCAGTCATTCAAATGTTCTTTACTTTGGCCCATGAATCCATAGCATTTTTATTTTAAATAGATTTTTTTTCTTCCTCTGTTATACGGAAAGCAAAACTTCAATGTGCAGTTTTGTAAGAAATTCTGAAACCGCTGTGTGTTATTGATGACAAAACTGAACAGAGCATTGCATCATTCTGTCACAAAATTTTAAAAATTAACTACATGGTTACATTAGGGAATGTTTTGTACACATAATTTGTTAATGAAAGGTACCTAATTAAGATAATGCTTTGATTATCCTGTGAGGAGGAGACACACAATTTATACTTTCCAGCTATTGGTTTCAATTTTTAAGTTTAACAAGACAGTTCATACTAAGACTGAAAAACACTGTTTCTCATCATGGGATCTGATCTAAGGCATGCCAGGAGAGGTGGGACTTCCCTGAACTAACTTTGGTTTAAATTAAAGCTAAAATATTAACAAAAGGGAAAAAGGAATCCATTTTTGATCTCTAAAGCTGCCATTGAGAACTGACCTTGACCAAAGGTCATTTCTAGTAAATAAATATCCTTCCTAATCGCAATACTGTAGTTAATTTAAAGTGTAAGAGATGAGTTTGTGAAGCTTGGTACAGAGGATGAAAATTTCAGGTGGGGTTGCTTCCTCACAATTAGTATTTCATTGCCCAACCTGTTCAATAACTGATGGCTGGCTAGGTAATTGAATTCCCCATAGCTGTGTCTCAGTGCAACAAGATGCATGTGTGTGTGTTGGTACACAGGCTTTAAAAGTGAGCTGACAGGTGCAGGCATGCGAAATTGCTGATGAATAGTGAAAACAAGTTGAATTTTTTCCCATATTATATATCTAATTGAGTCTATGTTCTGTACTGAAGCTCCTGCAAAGAAGGCCAGGGTGTTTGAAGTAGCCATGTTGTTACCCATGTTTCCATGTACGCTCTCAGTTGTGGTGTGCCCCAGCATTTTTCTGTCCTATTAAACCACATTTTTTTAGACGTAAAGCAAACAATGTTTTATGCGAAGGATTCAGCTGTTGAAGTCTTGCCTGCTTTGTGATTACATATAGATGTCATTTTCCAAGGTAGAACTGTAGTAGGAAGGCAGGTGATGAACTTACTTTTACTCTCTTCCCAACATAAATAACTAACTTATCTTTCCAATGCAAGATACTTTTTGTGCCTAAATAGTTGTAATTTGCCCACTCCTGTCAGAAGTAAAGATGATGGTCCTTTACTGTTCCTTGCCTCTGGGGAGCTGAGGAGAGAGACAACTGTGACTGAGCTCAGCTGCAAGCTGACATGTTGCACCATGTTGAGAAATATTTGTCTATTGAGAGTACAGACTCTGGGTGAGTATTCCCATTAGCTGTTTGGGAATGTCATGCAGTCCATATTGCCTTCTTTTCCAGACTGTACAGTGTAACTGTGAAATACATCCTTAAACATTTTTGTAGACTTGTAAAAGTTGAGAATTTTAAAATTCTGTACATTAAACATTTTATGTACCCATCTTCCTAAACGAAGTGTGTAGGTAAGGTTCTGAACTTGGCCTGCATATCTAATGTATTTTCTTTGTTGCATGTTTTCTTTAGGCTACAGTCCTTAATACTAGTTAGTGTTGTCAGATAATTTTTTGTTGTTGTTGTACGAAGAGAGCTTGCAAGGCAAAAAGGCAGTGAGGAAAACTAAAACACTTTTTACAAAGACAAACCTGTCTGCACCCTGGTACTCTCTGAACAGAGCAGACTGTCTGCGTTTGTCTATCTTGGGCTGTATAGCAAGAAGTGTGATTGCTGAAGCCAGGTTGCCATGGTGAAATAATTCCCAGCAATTAAAGCACAGTTCTATCCTGAAAAGCAACTCTGTGCAAGCTATGTTGTGAAATCCCACATTTACAAGGCCATGAGGTTTCCAAATCAAACTTGCTTGGTTTAGAAATAAAAAGATAGCTTTGCAGTCTGCCAGCTCTACAGACTTCATCAGGGTTGGAAGATAACAGTGTCTGCAGTGATTTATGTGCTCTGTTGGTGAACTCCCTCCCCACAAAGGTGGACCACAGTGTACTGCATGTGCTCTTCTAGAGAGATAACGGGGCTGCATCAGAATAGCCAGGAGGAGCAGTTGCTGCCAAAACTTGAATGTAATGACGTAGAAGTCAAAATAACTCTGGTGTTCAAATAGGAGAATAGAGGAGATTAGATAAATCCCTGCTTAAATTAGTAAATGTGTCTGAAAAGACATAGGGAATGGATATGTTAATTGAGAATTTTCAGTGTTTTTATAGTACATTCACATTTTCTTTCCATTTGCAGAGTCTGAAAGCCTTAAAAGAGAGACAAAAACTTCTTTTGTCAATTTAAGTTTTTCCTTGTTCTGTGCAAGCAGTGTTTCTGGCCTCCAGAATTTCTAATTGTCTGTTGAAAAAACACTGCTCTGAATATAATAATAAACCTGACAGATCTCTATTTATCTTCCCCAGAGTGAAAAGGGTGTTAAAAGCTGCCCCAAAACTTAGTTGCTTTCAAATCTTGGTGCAGATCACTTGTTCTCAAGGCTCTGCATTGTGGGTGACCTCCCCACTGCACTGTATGTTAGGGAACCAGGCTTTCTGTCTCTGCCATTGTCTGCTCTCAGTTGAGAGCCAATTTTCTCCTTTCTCTGTATGTTTTAATTAAAGAAATTTAAGATATGCTACAGATCTCTGCCTTGGACAGAAATGTTTTCCATTATAGACAAAAACCTCTCTCTGCTAACTTCAAAAGGTCCTTGGAGAACTAGCTGAGATGTAAACATTTACATATGGAGATATCTGTGGCCAGGTGAAATGAATTCTGGTCCTACTGCATAGCTGCAGTATGGGAATATATTTAGCAGTGGAGGATGATGAGGAAGCACTTGTGTTGCTAGAATACTAATGGCATTTTTCCTTTGAGGAAGACAAGGATACAGGAGCATCCTTATCTTGGTACTGTGTATGGGCCTAATGGGTTTGGAGTGTTTACCTGGGGACTAAAATGAGCTGCATGTTAACAAGACAAATCCTAGAACACAGAACTCCAGCCTGTATTTTCAGCTGATGAATGGCTGGGCAGAGATGCCCTAGAGAGTCAGCATGGGATGGCCTCTCCTGTCCCTCAGTGCCCCACACCAGGGTCTGCTCTGAGCGCCGTTCTTGGGAAGGAGGAGTTGCAGTCCAGGGAGCATATACTGTGCTTCTAAAGCAGAGATTTGCCTTCCTTCTGCTCAGTTTTGGCTTCCTTTGTCAGACAGTTTGCTAACTGGAGACTTAAAACGAACAAAAACAAAGCCAAGAACCACCACTCCATATCTGTCACAGGCTCAGGATTGGGCACCTCTGATGCAGGGTTCTGCTTTGTGGTTTGTTCTAAGCATTGGATAAATTAGTTGTTGCAACACTTAATCTGTGACCTACTGAATCTCTGTTACCACAGACCTTATTTGGCTCCATGCAGAGCTTTTGAAAATAAACTTTAGGAGAGATTTCTCCTATTTTACAAATTACCAGAAATCTTGACTGCAGTAAGTTGCTTAGGAAAAGAATCTTGTTGAGGCTTGATGTTGGCACCTCCAGGTTTGGGTTTGTGCGGGCTTTTTGGCACCAAGGTAGAAGAGAACATTTCAAAATGAAGAACAACTGCATATTTGCTTGGGTGATTTTGTTTCTTCTATTGAATCGTTTCTTTTAAATTACGTCACTGGCTCCTAGAAATAAATGATCCATTTGTTTCCCATTGGACATCACTTCCTTGGTGTCCCACACAGCCCCTCTCCCAGGTGTGTTGTCTGGAGGGGAACCGGGAGAGTGCCAGGACTTTACAGTCAGAAGACCCTTCCCAGAGGCAGCCATAGAGGCTGGATACCTCCTTTCTGCCTGGGGGAGGAGTTCTGGCAGGTACGCCCAGAGAAGAAAGGAAACTCTGGTCCAGCGTGTTTTACCACAAGAATGCGCTGTGCACATTTTTGTAGCATTAATTGAGCTGTTGCATGCCTGGCCTTGCCTCCGCAGCCATTCTTCCCAGAGCTGCATTGAGGAGAAGATGGGGGATCCTGAGTAGCCTTACCTGGGAGTTTCAGCAGTGTAGTTAATGTGCCTCTGACACACCATTATGGGCAACCACTGAGCTTATGCTGTGAGGTGATGTGCAAGGGAGGAGGGAAGGAGGGAGAGGTGTGGAATTGTAGAATTGTTTAAGTTCGAAAAGACCCCTGAGATCGTCAAATCCAACCATAAACACAGAGCATGGTTGAGTCCACCACTAAACCACATCCACACATCATAAATGCCTCCAGGGATAGTGACTTCAGTGCTTGATAACTCCTTTGGTGAAGAAATTTTTCCTAATATCTAATCTAAACACTGAGGCCATTTCTTCTTGTCCTATCAGTTGTTACCTGGGAAAAGAGACTAACCCCTTCTTGCTACAACCTCCTTTTAAGTAGTTGTAGAGAGTGATAAGGTGCCCTGAGGCTTCTTTTTTCTTGACCAAACAACCCCAGCTCCCTCAGCTGTTCCTTGTAAGACTTGTGTTCCAGATCATTCTCCAGTAGGTGGGTGGGAGTCCTACAAAAGGGAACAGAAAGGCCTGATGTACCAGAGACGTGGCATGTGCAGGTGCCCCATGTTCTCCTTGCTTTGCCAGCAGCACCAGCTGGAACTCAGTTTGGCCCTACAGAACGTTTTGGGCTTTCTGTTGGGAAGCAGCACTACGAAATAATGTTATGGCACTTGTCATCCTTAACATGCCTGCCATGCCTTGGCACCGACTGTTTACAGCAGAGCATCCGGAGGCCAAGCAAAGATTCCCTTTTAAGGCCAAGAGCCACTATGAGAATTCAGAAGAAAAAGTTTCCCTGGCATGTAGGGTACATTCTTCTTTCCTCCTCCTCTTGAATAAACTATTAGTAACTTTTAAAAACAGAACAAGAATGAAGAAGCAGGGCCAAAAATGCTGCCAAAGACATTTTATGCTGCGCAGCCCCCTTAGACCTGCACAGCAACCAAGCCCTGGAGCTAACCCAGGGCGGGAGAGGGGAAGGATGAAGCTGAGATCAGAGGAGTCTGTCAGAGACCTGGGGCAAGAGGAGATCAGAATGGAGACTGTCTTAAGAAGTTTAGTCTCCTTCCCTTCCCCAGACCAGGAGAAATGGACTGTCCGCAGCACTTTTTGAACAATTGTACTGTATGATGCACCAGGATTTGGACTTGCTTTCCAATACCTTGCACGGCTTCCCTTCCCGTGCTGATGTTCTTTCCTTCCCCAGTCCTGCATGTGGATGTGTACATCCAGGATTTGTGTTCTGGGTGTGCTGTCACATGGCACTTTCAGCTGAAGACTTAGCAGTGATCTGGGTTAAAACAGGACATGGGATTGCAGAAAAATCTCCACAGAGGTGCTAATTTTGAGCTGTTTTAAAGAAAGAGGGGAAATACAAATATAAACTCTAGCTTTTTCCTCAAAGGAAGGGCAGCTCTACTGATGTTCAGATGAAGCTGTTATTCCCCTTTTCTTGTATGCTATACAAATAAATAAAGACACTGAATTACCAAGAAGGGATTTTAAGCTGCCTAGCACTCCTAAGTTTCCAGTTCTTGCTCTTAACTGAGGAGAAAAGACTGTGAGCTGCTGAGGTAGGAAACTGGACAGCCTTCAAGACTTTGTTCTTGACCTGTAAAAACTGGCGTAACCTGCTTCTTCATTGTTCTTGTCACTAGGACTCATAAATTTTAGCTCATAAAACTGTTTCCTTCCTGCTATGAATGGGTTCAGGACTCCCATACTTACGCAGAACATTTCTAACCAGAAACTAACTGATAATTTCTTTCCAGTAAAGGGCCACAGAAAAAAACATAAAGGTAAAAAGTAAATCTGTGAGCAGCTGACCCGATTTTCCTTACAAAGCTGTAGCCTTCTGTGGATGGCTGAAATCATTGCTTTTTTCCTTTCTGCAAAGGGAGTAGATCAGAGGGGGAGAGCTTGCATGTTAGAATTTTTTTACCTTAATGTGTTGTATTTTGTTCCACTCACATCGCCTTTGACTCCTTACCCAAAGAAGGGAAGAGGAGAGAAACTAAAATGCAAATGTCCAGTATACCTTTAATTTTAAATTATAAAAACCCTTATTCACTGGAAAAATTGAAACAAAGTGTTCATAAAGACTGTGTTGTGTCAACAACAAAGCTTCTAAAAGACACTATTAAATTGTTGGCCTACTGCCTCTTTAATTTTGTCTTTTAAGAAGCCAACCCTTATCCTCAAATTACCAAGAAAGTGGCTTTTGGCAGGAGTAATGATTCACTTTATAACACTTCATCAGTGGAGGATATTTTAAAACACAACACTTCAAAAAGAAAGAAGAAATTACAGGCTGAAAAATTGAACGCCCAGATAGTTTGATATATCTGGTAGTTCAGTGTGTAGAGGTATACCTGGAATATGGTGTTGCTGTTGGAGACTGTAATCCACATAAAAGTTTTTAGTTGGAAATGTGCCATTTAAACCCCAAACTTTTCCAGATTGTGAACTATACAAATTGTAAAGTGCAAACCAGGTTACTTGAAAATAACCCCCAAACCTTCAGGTGATTTTTTAAAAATATAATTTAGTGACACATCTGTGGGCATCTGTGTTTTTGATCTTCCTTAAAACAGATTTTTTTATTTTTATGCCACTTCTGCATGCATTGCTGTGAACTGGGGGGGTTGTGCTCTCCTCTGACCGACACTAATGGAATATGTCACAGCAGGATTGTCAGCAGTTGAGACCTGCTTTCTCCTGATTTGCCGGGGATTGCTAAGATTATAGCAGTTAACCTTGTGTAAGGAATACAGTTGCTAAATAACCCCCTCAAAACCACATGACATTAATCACAAAATATGCATCTTTGTCCTTTAAGTTTCGTGATCCGTGGTGGTTTTCATCCTCACAGACCTGAGATGACTTTTTAGTTTTAACGTTTGCAAACAGGGAGACAGATTTGCCATGTTAGGCTTGTCAGACCTGGTCTGTCAATTTTCAAATAGAAATCAGTGTGTTTAAGACTTTACTGGAACCTAAAACTAGTGCATGATCCCGAGGCACAGAGTGGTCAGAATTTTGCCTGGAGCTCTCGTCATCATCACTATAGGGGCTTTTTTTAAAATAAACTTTTTTACTTTCTGCAGTTACTCTTATTTCTGGTACTAAACCCACTTTGATATGCCACACTGAAAAGAAAAAACTCACTGATTACATGTATTTAAAAAATAAAAAATAAACAGCCACTCATCCCAAGGACAGTTAGTTATATGTGAAGGATAGGAGAGGAGGATCAAAGTATTGTAATTTGTTTTTGAAGGGATTTCAATTTCAGATGCAGTGTAAGAAACCACACAGCTTGCTCGAGACAGCAAGAAATTATTATAGCTGTGCTGGTTTCCTCTGGAAAAAAAACCAAATCCTGAACTGGTAGAGATAATTTAAAATTGCATGATCAGTTTAGGGAACTTTGGCATTTAAAATACCGCTAGCATTCCCTCTGTGTGATCAGCCTGGCAATAAATCAGATGTGCAGGACCAGAACCATGGATGCCTGGTACAATTCCAAAGTTATACATCAGGTTATCAGGTATGTCCACATTTGTACTATGAGTAAACTTTGAACCTTACAGCCAGTTTCTGCTGTGAAATGGGAGTAATACTTCCCTCAAAATGGTTTTGAAACTAAACACTTGGATGGTGCTTTAAAGATGCTCCACAGTGCAAAGTTCTTTAAACTAAGAAACTGCTGAGCATCTGATCAAGAAGGAAATGAGAGATTAGAGGAGGAGGATCTTTATTAACTGAGATGGGACAAGAAAAAAAACTGGGAAATTGGCAGTTTTACTTGATCTTAACAAAGCAGTTAGACTAGGGAAAAAAATCATCACAGACCACTGGGCCTGTCACTTGATGTGGAGTGTCTTACACATCTCTTTCTCCAGGCAAGCTTCCAGCTGCTGTGTTTTCTAGCTGAACACAAGGCTGAGTATGGAAGCCCTGCTAAGAGCATTAGTGACTGTACTGTCTTGGACTGGAGCCAGTTTGCTGAACCTTCTTCTAAGACTTTAGATGAGTGATCTCTCTTCTGCCGTTTCCCATCACTTTTCCCTCTCTGAAACGTATTCGTGGGTGTGACTTGGCCTATGGCATCATATTCAATCGAGTGCCTAAAACCAAAGACAGACCTATCCCAGGAGTTGTCTGAGGAATTAGTTTGTACTCTGGTTTGCCTGTCAATAAAAACTGCAGAGTGCTGTCTCCTTGGATTCCTTAAAGATGTTTGTTTCCTTGGTAGTTAAGCACTGATAGACAGGATTTGGTCTGTCCTCTTGACACACCACGAAACAGCTGCATAACAGCTATTCCTCCAACTGCTTTGGTGATACGATTGATCTGACATGGACATGTTAAGACAAATTACCAGAATTCACTTATTTTTGAAGAAAGACACTTGTAAACATGAATCAGGACTTGGGGTGCCTATAGCTGTGTTTTGAAAGGTACTGCTCTTTTTGTGGTCTTAAATCACATTTAGTTATGTTTTCCCATAAACAAGCATCTACAGGTGATGGATTTTGGTGTTTCCTGAACAGAACAGTCGTTCTGGACACTTCAACATTTTTCATATTTGTGTACTTTAAACATAAAATGAAAAATTAAGGAAGGCATCTTGAATGCTCACAACAAAGGAAATAAGGGATGCTTCACTTTGTGCCTTTGGAGTTGATTCCAGCTGGTGTCTTCTTACAAATCTTTGAAAAAGCAGCGAACTTAGAGGTTGGGGTGAGTAGAAGGAAAGGAAGCTAACTCCTAAACTTTACACTATTTGGTAATTCTGGTAACTGTGAATGTATGAGCTTTGATTCATCTAGAATATGGAACTATTATTTATTAATTCTTAATCATGTGTAATTGTGTTTCTAAACCAAGTTTTTTTGTACTACTGTACGTATCAGCTTTGTAAGTTTGTAAAAGAAGTGCTTTAAGTGTGGGCCGGTATTGATAGTTTCGAAACTAAACCCACAGCTTTACAGCCTAGAGTGAATATGACTCAACTAATTTGAGTAAATCAATATGAACTAAGTTCTGCTTAATTGAGGGGGTGTGCATGATCCAGTTCAAAATGATGTTTTTAAGGCTGGAGGAGATTTTTAGTTTTTACTTACAGTATTTGTGCCATGTCGTCTCCCAGCTGCACTGCATGGAGAACACAAAAATCCGCTGGTGTAAACAATTTCTGTGGTCTTGCTTTAGCTCTCAGCAGCTGCAAAAGGTTAACAAGTTTGTGCTGCACATGGTGATGTGATATGCAGGTTTCTGTGGTGTGAATAAACTCTTTGATAGCAGTGATTATGGGCATTTTGCAGGTTCAGTGATGATACCCATGGGTCAGGTTGTTTTAAACCAAACCAAAGCTTTGGAAAGGGGCAGAGCATGGGATTCTTTAGGAAGCTTCTGTTTAAAGTACTCCAGTTCCAGTACAAGGCAATTGTGGAAAGACTTACACAATTTTATTGAAAAGACATGAAGTGGCTGCATGTACTAATCTAACAGAGAATTAACATTTGTGTGGAAATGCGAGAGGTTCTGGTTTTTGTAAAGGAATAATGTACGGTTGTTTGCAGTAGCAAACTTGTGAACATATTTAGTGTTGAATTTTTATTCTCATGAAATGGGGAGAAGATGTTGAAGTGAGGGTGAGGCACACACCACTCATTCCTATGTGATGGAAGACTTGCCTCAGCCTCCAGTGTCTTGCTTCCTTCTGTGGTTTCCCTTCCAAGCCTGGCTATGACAGACTGTCTTTGACCTCTTTGTCTCTCTCTTCCCTCCTCCACCTCCTCTCAGAAGACTGTTCTTAGCTGATGTGGCACAGCCCTAACCTGGGGCCCTTGGTTTAATTATCCTGAACTACAGCAAAGACAGAAACTCTATCCAAACTACTTCTCACTGATAACTTTTTTCCCTGAGTGTGGTTAATGTGGTTTGTCAAACCAGTCTCTGAAGTTGAAGGTATTTTCTGCATGACTGTTACTGGAGCTATAATTTTCTTTAAAATGAAATTATCCTTGAATGCCTGAATCCCATCCCCCCAAACCAAACCCGAAAACCACTAAATGTAGTAAATGCAAGTGTTTGAAGATGGGAATAGTTAGCTGACAATCAGGAACTGTTATCTAACTGAGCATCCCTTCTGTGTTAAGAGCTTTGTGCTGAGGAACAACTGACTTCACATGTCTTAAAACATCCCTTTGTAGAGCAGTTGTGAGAATTAGTCCAGGTTGCTTCACTCGATAAATGTAAGTGACAAATCTTGCAGGCTCCACTTGAATTGGAATGCACTACTGTGGAAAAAGGAGATGTGCAGGAGGAGTTGAGCACTGAATTTCTCTTCACCAATACTGGATTTAGTTTATTTTCATCCTGAATTTGTATTCTTTAAAAAGATGTTTTATGCCATAGGCATCTTCTCTCTAACCATGAAACCCACGTTTGTCATTAACATAGGGAAAGAAAGTGTGACCATCTGTTCCCTGACAGAGACCTGCGGTGCTTTCTGAACATCTGTGTAAATGTATCGTGACGGTGTAACTGTATATTGTGCTGCTGTCACCAAGCTTTCCGTAGTTTTTCCTTGATGATGGCCTTTCCAAAATCCAGAAGTCCCTCTACTCTTAATTTACTGGTTGGAGACAAGTATGTCACGACTCAATACAAGTTCAAGACAGTAAACAGTGGCAGTGCTGGTGATCCAAGTTATGGCACTGCTTTCCGGTGAAAGGCACATCTCAGTCTCTCCCTTCTGTGGTGTGAATGATGTGGACGATGGGTTTAATTAACAGATCAGATCAGCAAAAGTCAAGCCTACGTGTACCTCGGACAGGAACACACAGTTGGAAGATTATTTAAAGTGTGTTAAGACCCAGAATGTGAGGTTGGTTTCCTTTGGATAGGATCTAGACGAGTTTTGACAGCAAACTTAATGCAGTTGTCTCAAAAGGTGGGCTTGTCTTGGCTTTACCAGTCCTTAAAAAACACTTTAACTGAAAAAGCCTGGTGTTAACCATGTCCTGGCATCTCCTCCTTGTATTCACGTGATAGTGCACAGCCAGTATTGCCTTACACTTGTCCCTCACCATTAAATAGATCTTCTGTCTCTGCTTAGGGATTTTTTAACTGTAGAAACACATGGGTGTTTGACCACATAGCCTAGAAGACCAGAGTGCTTGACCCGCTCTTCTTCCTCTGAGGTCCTGCTGGTCCAGGACTGAGGTCCAGGTCCATTCTTTGGTCCAGGAATGTGGGTTGGGTTGAGACTCTAGCTTGAAGATGTTAAAAACAGAGTGAGAGAAGACTCCAGTTATTACAGCAAACACTTTACAAATGGGAGATGAAAAATCTCAATATGCCCTGGAGATAAATGCATTTTATGGAATTATTGTTTGTCTACTTTTATAAATCCAAATGGAAGGTCATTTCATAATGCATTGGATTTTAAAGGATTTTCAGAAAAACACGAACTTGGTTCTTTCTGTCTCAGGTCTCCCAGGAGTTGAGAAAACAGGTGTTTTTGTGGTTATCACTGCTTCTAGCTGAAGTCACAGATGCTCACTTCAAGAAGGCTTCTGGTGTCTCAGAGAACATAGGGCTGGAGAGCAAGGAATGCTGTAGCTTTGAATGAGCTGCACCAGGTTTTCCAGCTGAGAGCTATCTTGCAGCAGCCTGCTTTTGCTGTCCCTCAGACTCCTGTTTTGCAGGTGACTGCTAACTGTAGGGCACAGCAGGTTGGTAGTCACGTTAGAGTAGCTCCTTCAGAACAGTAGTTCTGCTGTCTGTGCACAGGCATAAAGAGAGGCCGTCACTCTCCCAGTGGTTTGCAACCTAAACTGGCAAAAGGGCAATGGAGAATGGAGCAGCTCAGTCTCAAGTTTCTTGACACCTTTAAAACTTTCACTGTACTTGAAAAAAGGGTCTGAGCTCAAATACACTTTTAAAGAAATTATCTCTTATTTTGATTTGAAAAAGAAAGAGCTAAGGGGAGGGAATGCAGGAGGAACGGTGTAAAAACAAACACAAGAGTTTGGATAACTGCTGCTTTCAGGTTTCTGTAGCTGTTCAACAGTAAAGGTAACCTTGCTGCTCTCTTTTTTAATCTTTTGCAGGAAGTCCAAGGGAAAGCCAAATGGTAAAAAGCCAGCACCAGAAGAGAAGAAACTTTACCTAGAGCCAGAATACACAAAATCCAGAATTACTGACTTCGAATTTAAGGAGCTAGTGATGTTACCACGAGAAATAGACCTCAACGAGTGGCTTGCCAGCAACAGTGAGTATTGCATTCATACAGCTCTGAGCTTGCTGTCTATGCTCGAGAAGGCATTCATTCACCCTTTTTACTGTTTTCAGTGCTTAGAGAGACTCTCAATGACTATTTATGGTTACTGTGTAATGCATGTCATTATACCCTGAATAGTAATTAAGTTGTCTCAGGTACAACGCAGCTGTGCTCAGCAGCATGGAAGCCTTGATCGTTTCCTCTTTCCACCTCCCTCACTGTGGCACTGAGGGCATTAAAGTTTTGGATGTTCTTTGGATGCTAAACTGGCTGCTTCTGCATGTTTCTAACTCAAGCTACTGGCCTTCCAGAAGCATTGTAAACATGGTAGTTTCTAAACACTTGTACATAAAGCAAGTCTTTTGGTTGGATTTCTCCCCGCTCCTTTCAAGCTTTGGTGGAACTACTGTGGATTTAAACAGTAGACAGGCTGAAACTTAGACATACAACTGACTACTGTGACTGAACACTGTATCTGTGCATCTCAGTCCTGATTTACTGTACTTCCCAGTGCTTCCCCTGCCAGTCCTCACCTGCAGCTATGGCCCACTCTTGTTTATGTTTTCAGCAATAGGTGGTAGTAGCAAGAAACTACTTTAAACTGCATGTTAGGAAAGTTGATAGAGACTCGTTAAGAAAAAGTGAGGTGCCCTGTGAGAAGTACTAAGATGTTAAATTATCTCAGGAGATTTTTAAGAAGTAGATGTGTACTACTTTCATGCTGGTTCTTTTTACAAGGGGATGTATTGTGAGAACTATTAATGCTTTTTCTAGCCACTATATACTGAGTCTGACTTCAAAAGAACATAGCAATTTGTTTGCCTTCAGCTTGTAGTAGAGTATTCTACTGTAAAGGTGAGGCCGATGATGGAGACACTTTCCAGTCTTACTGCTTTGTGAGTAATGAGAGCTGATGCATCATGGTGCTTTCATCTTAAATACAAACAAGACCTTTCATTCTATATACCTCTTTGTTTTGCAGTTCATCATTAGGCTCATTTAGCTAAATCATGTTTGAAATCATATGCAAGCTCAAGACTGAGGTCACTTCACTTGCTCTGTTTAAATAATTGTCTGAAGGATAACCAGTGTTTGAAAGTATTTTACTTCTGAATTTATTTCCTTTGTTTATTTTTCAGCAACAACTTTCTTTCATCACATCAACTTACAGTATAGTACAATCTCAGAATTCTGTACAGGAGAGTCATGTCAGACCATGGCAGTGTGCAATACGTAAGTCAATATTTACAATTACAAGGTTTCCATGTCTTCAGAGTTGCCTGGGGGAGGATATTGGTATTGAATGGCATTGGGCAAGTGTTTTACAGCAGGTCTGTACTTGGTGAGAATGTGTCAGCTGTGCGTCGTCTTCTCTCCCCTCAGCAGTGAAGTGTGGTGGAAATCTGTTTTTGTGGAGGACTAGAAGGATGAGAATCTTTGAGTGCTCTGAGCTGGTTTTATAAGGTCAGATCAGAGAGGCAAATTACCATGTGTGTGCTTGAGGGAGAGGGGAACAAGGATGTTAAGGAAGCTTCCAGGTCCACCCATCCAGGAGCCGCTCTGGCAGTCATACTTACACCACCTGAGCTGGAACTGAGGCCCCTTCGCAGCTACACACCCCACACTCACACTGTCAGACCAGGTTTCCTTACCGGCTCGATCCCAGGTTTCTCATAGCAGAGTCTGAGACGTCCTGATCCTTAAAACAATTAAATCTTGGTGCAGTAGCTAAATAACAAAATAACAGCCCGAGTTGCTGCCTCCGAGAAGGGACCTGGAACAAAGGAAACCCTGGGTTTTTATACCCTCACAGTCTATGCACGATAAAATCTGGAGTTTTTAGCAGTCATCAGCTCCTACTGTGTCTCTGAGTGTCCAGTCCCCTGGCTGGGGGCCACAGGTCCCCGTGCCCTTTATAATGCAAAGGGTCGGCAATTCACAGCCCCTTGCCTGGGGCTCCCACCACCCAGAGCTCAATCTGCAGCTGCACCCCGAGCTACCTGCACTGAATGTATTCCTCAACGAGGGCAAGGCAGAACTGTCTGCACTGGTAACAGAGCTGGGATTCCATAGGAGGCTGGGGAGGATAAGTGAATTGTGAAAACCTCAGAGGGTGCTTTTGATAGCTGGAATGCTGACAGAGCACCAGGCTGCTGACAGATAATCTCTAGCCTGACTGTAAGCCACCGTCTTTCTGCCCGAGCCCCTGGGCACAGAGAACACAAGTGGCAGCTTTGCAAAGAGTAAGGAAAACGTTTTGCGTTGGCAATTTTCCACCTGTAGAATTTAGCAGACTTTTTAAACGTTGACTAGCTATCTGTTATGAAAGAAAGCTTTATAGTTTTACTGTACAATGTGAATATAAGAAAAAGTTAGCATGAACTCCTGCTCTTGATGAGCACAGTCCAACATGATGGAATATGAGATCCAGTCGAGTATGAATAAGCCTGTTGTGTTGTGGGGTTTTTTTCCTCCAACACGTGTTGATAGTCCTTTTCTTCCCTCCTCTTGCATTTCCTGGGGTTAATTTAATTGAGATGGATTTTAAAGCAGAAGACTGAGCAGTTAATGTTATAGTACATCAATCAAATATCTCAGGGAATGCAGGCAACAGAACCAGAACTCTATATTGTATCTCTGACAATCATTACATAGTTCTTAGAAAGAAATCCTTGCTTAATTCACTGGGCTATCTTGTACACTTGAAATTAATATCAGAGGCTTTCTTTGAGAGCACTCTGAAGAATGCAAAGTGTACTGTGGATATTTTTGCATGTAAAAGTTGGAACGATAACTGTCAGTAGAGAATTAAAGGCCATGCTAGGGACTTTGAAAGCAAGCTGGAACAGAAAGTAATAAATCTCTGCTGGACCCAGATTTTATCAAAAGGAGACAGAATGTCTCTAAATAAGAAATGGTGATCAGTAAGATGAGTGTTTAGTTAACTCTTGCTCCCAAGCTTTCTCATGTTTAAATTCCTGTTGTAGCACTGGCTGTTCAAAGAATGAATTTAACTGTTTATCCACTTGGCTGGTGGGAAATAGTGGTTAAAAGGAGGTGGTGATAGGGAACCTACCTTAGTTTCGCTCCATTCTGCTCTTAAACGGTTCTCTGTAAGCAGTTTGTGCTGCAGAATAAAGAGAGGAAGTGCCTGTAGGCGGCTCCAGCTGTAGTCTGTATTTTTAATGGTGAGGAATGGTAGCAGAATGTTCCTGTCCTTTGTTTTGGAAAACTGAAAAATTGTGGGAATAACAGGAAGCATGTCTGCATTTGGGCAAAGCACTTGAAACGGTTTGTGTGTAGCTAAATCATAACAATTTCAGTATCTTCCTGTGCTTGGGGCAGGTGGCTGATTCATGTTTGCAAGCTGTAGGCTGCATATTGCTTTATTCTCTCAGGTGTGTGGGTCTATGAAAAAAACCACCAAGGTGAGATCACCAAGCTACACACCTCAGTACAGTTCAGCTTTGAGGGCCCTGTTCATAATTGTGTTCTCCAAATCCTCATCTTTATGTTCTGCCTTTCCTAGCTCTTCCCTTTTGGAAGAGCTTTGCCTAAATGGAACATGGAGAACTGTCTCATAGATGCTCATTTGTTCATATCCAGTTACGAGTATGACAGTGCTTCCCCACCCCTTTATTTTTTTTTAATTAAAAATCTTAACCTAACGCAGTAAGGTAAGGATGTGCTTGTTCTGTGGTAGAAACACGAGTAGCTCTGGTTCATTGTGCCTCTGACCTGTCTCCAGTATGTAAAGAGTGCCACCTAAACGTCAGTGTCTGTTACTGGTTAACCCAAGGGACACTCCAGACTTAAACCTTCTGTGGCCATGATCTGTTTGTTCAGGTCCCTTGGAATAAAATGGCATCTAGCTATGTAAGATGGCCACAGAATTACAGTACCTTGGAATGAGGGTGCAGTTTGCCATTTTTTTCCTGTGCTGATTTTGTAGGTAGTTCTGTATGAAGGCCTGCATTCTGTTCCACTTTTATGTTTTCCCTGTCCAGTTCCTGAAGACGTGTTTTGGATCACACCATTCTGGTCACACTTAAGGAAGGCTTTTTGTATTTAAGGTTGAGAAGTAACTATTGAGAACAGGTTGGTTGTCAAGTTACTTTACATTCAAATACACTGCAAATACCCAGTCCTACATTTAAAGTATTTGCTGGCACTAGAAACACTGGTTGCAGCTAAATATTTGAGGTAAGGATTTAATATCTCAGAGAAGCTCCAGCCAACTGACAAACTGCAGACAGATGCAGCTTTCAGCCCTCTGTCAGATATGTGAGATAGCACAGCCATCTGCACACAGTGAGGAGGAGAATTTCTGCTTACGGTCACTAAGAGACATCTGACCAAAACTTAGTCTCAGTATAGAACAGATGGAAGCCTTTACTGGCAAGGTGGGATAATGCCAAGAGAAACACCACAGTGCCCAGTTATCCTCAAAATTTGATGAGGTTGGCATGAATGTAACTTTGGGAATTACTTAATTTTGCTTATTAATATGATTATCACTTGTAAAGCAGGTACTGTATTTTTAACACAGTATTTACTATTTAGATTTATTATGCTTTATAGCTTATTATTACACAAAGCAGCTTTTAAGCAACATGAGCTGTAAACTGGTTTTGTAGCTGACATTGGGGCAAAACTTGTTCAGGTGCTGCACTGAGTGTACCAAACTAAGAGCCAATATAAGTGCTGTTCATAAGGCCAAGACTACAAAACTCCTAAGGCATCAAGGATGGATGCAAACTTCTAGCAGCCCTCCTTTCAAGGTGTCATTTTGGTCCACTGAAATCCCTTAATTGATAACTTTTTTTCTAATCTTAGGCTCCTTTCTCATTGCTACCTTGCCCTTAGTATCTGCATATGGAGGGTAGTTCCTTTTAGAAATCTTAAACTTCAAGTTTTGCTTTGTCTTATATTTGAATTTCCCCAGCTGTATGGTTTTACATGATGGCTCCTTTCTCTTTTCCCCCATCCAAAATGTTCTTTAGCCCCTATCAAACCATCAAAGCTGTTCCAGCTGCTGACAAGCACTATATTCCTGCCCTCGGCTTTCTACGTAGCCCTTTTTTTGGTATTTCTACCAGGACTGTCTCTTCTTCCTTTCCAGGCAACCTAATCTCCACAGTATTTGCTTTTCCCTCCTTCCAGAAGCTTTTCTTCTTATATACCAATGTAACTTCTATTCTGCCTTGGTTTCTATGTTATCAACACAAGCACAGAATGTTTTAGAGGAAAAGGGATAAAATATATACATATATTAAGATGCAGCATTGTTAATTCATATGTGTTATACTTTATTATTTGCATCATAGGCTTTTCTCTGTTAAACCCATAGTCATTTTCCCCTGGAATTTAGAACGGAGCTGCAAATTCCTTGTGCTCTCCATACTGGGGAAGTTTAAATCTGCCAGAAATTATATGGGAAACAAAATAATCAAAATCTGCATCATGTGAGCACTTCTTGAAAAAAGTGCCTTTAAGTCTCATCCTCTTGTCCTTTCTGCTTCCCATCCATTCCCTAATATGGGACTGTGCTGTCACAGTGCCAGTATTGGAATGCAATTAGGCTTCTGTGCCCAGTTGAGCCCTTCCTCGCCCCCGCCTGCTTCCTATCTTGTTAATGGAGATAACTCCAGCGTACCAGGTGCGAGATGTTCAGGGCATGTCAGGGGCTCCTCTCTTCCCCTAAGGCCTGTGAAGTCTGTTCACAGCACCAGAAACATGAGGAAGACACATGATTCTAGTCAACAGGACAATCCTTGTAGTTATCTCCTTAGTTTTAATGATTCTTCTTTTAAATTCCTATTTTGCATAATCAGCCTAATTTTCAAGGAAAGGCAAAAAGGATATTCAGTGGGATGTTAGAGCAGATTTATTCACTTATATTTTCATGTAAGTGAACTTGTACAGTTGCCAAACTGTTTCTTTTGACTAAGATCCAATTATCAAGACTCATTTTTGTGCCTAAGGGCAACTCTAAACTATGCTTTCTGTCTTGCAGTTGAGGGTTTCTGCAGTGTGAGAGAATTGCTGAGGTACAGACAGTCCAGCCTGCTTCTGCTCTTGGCAACAAGCACCGTCTTAAGACCCAAAATAAGGCTGAGTTGCCTAGGACTGTCTCACTTCAACTTATTGCAAGACTAGACAAATGAGGTGGCTTGTGTGTTGGTGCACTACATTGTGTAATTCCTTATATGTGGATTGTTACAAAGGAAGTAAGCAGTGATGAAAAACAAACACAGTCTATGCCTAAGGGCTCAAATGCCAGTTTTGATGCCTGACATAGCTCTAAAAAGAGCTTTTGACTCCTGCTGTTTTCACCCACTTTCTCACCTTTTTATGCAATTTTGCAGTCAATCCTTGCTCTTTCTAGTAAATGACAGTGACCAAGCACCACATAGTGAAAATGAGCTGAAAAATTCTAAAATTTAAGTGTCTGCAGAAGCAGTTTTCAGTTGCTTTTCCTCTCTTAACTTGAACTATCTACTTATTTCTGCAGCTTCCTCTTATTTTAATATGGCTTTTGGCATGAGCAGCATTATTACTGTCTTCACCTCACCACCCTCAGGTCCCTGAAGAATCTTTTAGGGCAATGAAAACACATTCTAAATGAAAACTTTTTAGTTGCCATTAACATTTTTCTTTAGTTGCCTCAGGACAGTTCTGCTGGTCAGTACACATAAAACTTCACTTCCCAGGTGGCACATATAGATCCTTCAAGTTCATTGCAGCCTAGTCCTGTTAGGCCTAAGGTGGCTAAACGTCACCCTGAAGTAATATTTTGTCTAGGGCTATAAAGAGCCTTATTCAGTGATTTGTGTGAGAAATGTTAGATCACAGATCATTAGCCAACAGCAGCAGAGCTGGAGCTGAACAGACAGGCAAAAAGTAGTGCCCTGGCTTTATAGGCTCGTGTTGGGTGTGATGTCTTTCTAGCCAAGTTCTTTCTCATGCTCAAACCACTTCCATTCTTGCTTGCAGTCAGCAAACTCCACTCATGCTGTGTTCTGAGAAGACCAATGCAATGGATTTCTTATCAGCCCTATAATGATACAGGACTGTGCCTGGAGCTTAGGCTGTTTGAAGAAAGAGTTCATAAACTGGGACTCAAGACACATCTAGTGTGACATAGGCAAGAAAATACCAATTAAAAAGTGTTTTGCTAAATTCCTTATCTGTAAAACATTTCTCACTGTCTGCCTAATCCAGTCGATATCTGTTCCTGGTAACAGTTAGAGGTACTTTAATTAACTATGACTTTATAAAAAAGGGAACAAACCTTCAGTTATTTCATAGCCTTCAGATTCTCCATCAGGTGAGGGATGGCTGCAGTTAATCAAGATGATTATGGCTAACTGATTGAATTATGATTCCTTTTGAAAGTCCAGGCAATATGCTAATGTCTCCTGTAATATCCAACAGGAATATTCACTGGTGACAGAATCAAATGTATATTCATGTGTTTGGTGTAACTGTAAGGAAAGGAGCAGAGTTCAAGGGCATGCTGTCAGGGATGTGCAGAAGAGTCCTGAAAACTTTCCCCAAATTGGATCTTGGAACAGGAATTGAAGCACTTAAAATCGCTGCTGGTCCTTGGGAGCACCAGGCTGGAAAAGCCGGTGTTTTGGAGCCACCATCTGACCGTTTAATAATACTGCACTGCAAGACTAATTTATGTTCCGTGATGTTAAGCATCAGAAGTTCACCAGTTTATCACTGTGCAATGTTCTTGCCCTTTTAAAAATACTTATATAATGCTTTCCTGTACAGTTATACTGGCTGTATCTAAGCCCTCAGCCTGTCATGGATAGTGAATTATTGCTGCCTCAGCAAAGCTCCTCTCCTTGGAGACTTGTCAGCAGACTTTCTGTGCTTGGTACTGCCACCTGCACTCTGGCCTAAACCCATAGGGAGAAACAAAATTGGCCAACAGAAATTCAAGGTCTTTGATCTAGAAAAGAAGTGAATCTGTTCTGCAGCAGCTGTGATGTGTTTTGGTAATGTTGCAGCTGTTGTTTTATGTTATTTAGACACTGACCTCTTAGAGGAGTGGAGCCGAGGAGCCAGAGTGTGATGCGGTAACACTGTCCATTCTCTCCGCAGACAGTACTACTGGTATGATGAGCGGGGAAAGAAGATCAAGTGCACTGCTCCTCAGTACGTTGACTTCGTCATGAGTTCGGTGCAGAAACTAGTGACAGACGAGGACGTCTTTCCAACAAAATACGGTATGTCCGCTTCCTGGGGCTCTCTGTGGAGGCCGTAAGGAAAGCGAAAGTTGGCTTTCAGCATGTGTCTTACAACAAGAGGGCTTTCTCACTTGTTTGATGGTTTTGTTGTTGTTTTCTTTGTGGGTTTCTTTTGGTTTCTTTAAGGGAGATTTTAAGTTTGGTTCATTCTTGCAGTAAAAAAAGACTTGTGCTGTTGGTGCATGAACTGGGGTGAAAGTCTCACACACCTGTCTCCTTGGCTTCTGTTTCATCATCAGTACATCTTTCCCTTCAAGCATGTTGAGATCTTCTAGCCTGTGTTCAGAGAGGATAAAATTCTGAAAACAGTCAGCAGGTGTGTGTTCAATACAGCCTGCTGACAGCAAACTAGAACTCTGTTTCCATTAGAGCCTCAATACATTAAGGGGGAAATAAATTGGATTGCCAGGAATGTGGCTTGCCTTCTTTGCCGAAGGTTCTAAGGCCTTGTCTCTCAGAGAGTTTGCAGTCTCCTTTCCCTTACAAAGATTTAATAACAATGTGATTTTTAAGAGCTGAAAAGCAATAGGAAAGTAATTTTAACTCAAATTTGTATCCGATCAAGATTGCTACATGCAATGCCTTTGTTTAAGGGGAAGAAAATAGAAACCTGAAGTTATTTTTGGTTGGCCTAATCAGGACTAAAAGCAGCTGGCTTCTTGAGCCACTTCAGCAGGTAATTGGGAAACTAAGACATTACAATATAGAAAATACTAAGCTAGCAGCCTTTGCTTACAAGCAGCCTGATCTGGAAAAAGGCAGTGTCTAGTGAGACTGTGCCTAGTAAGCCAGCTGCAGTTGTCTTCTGTTTTTTTAATATTCCCAAGGTCAGCGAGGGCACTTCATGCAAGTGATTGTCTGTGAGGTCAAGGGGCACTTTAGACCAGTAATAGACTTTGCACTGTGCATCACAGGATGGCAGGTGTTGCTTTTTTGTTTGCCTCAGTTTCACTTTCAGTGTTACTAAAGTAGTTACCATGCAGGTCCAGTACTCCAGCACTTGCTCTAGGCAAGCACAGTTTCAGCTGCCTAGATAGAGATGCCTGATAGAAGGCACCCAGTATTTCCTTCCATTTCTTTCCCATTCAATAGAGTTTCAGCAATGAAATGAGGGAAGTCGTTATGTAAAATCAGCCAAACAGCTGCACACTACCAAGGCCCGTGTACCTTGGCTTCCATATCAGGATCTGTGAATTGGTTTCCTGGAGAAAAATTTGCTACTCCTGGACAAACTAGATAAGGACCTAGAAGAATCATTATTTTTACAGCCAGTAACAAAAAATGTAGTGGTTTTAGAGAAAAATTATACTTGCTTCCTGATCTTTGAACCCTTAGGGTTTAAAATTTAACTTCAAATGAAAATGCTTAATACCTCCTTAGATTCTTCCCCTGAATTCCTGTAAAGAAAGATGATAGAATGATAGAGGACCCTCTAGTTGTCTGCTGTAGATGGTGGGCTAGTTGCTGTTACCCACAGGTCAGCCCACCCAAATGCTGCTGAGGAGCTGATGGTAAGCAGCTGGTGCTATCATGGTGTTTTTCCATCTTCCTTTCAGGCAAGGAATTCCCAAACTCATTCGAGTCCCTAGTGAAGAAGATCTGCAAGTACCTGTTCCATGTGCTGGCCCATATCTACTCCTCACACTTTAAGGAGACTTTGGCACTGGAGCTGCACGGACATTTAAACACACTCTACACACACTTTATCCTATTCATCAGGGAGTTCAACCTCGTGGACCCTAAAGAGACCACCATCATGGATGACCTCACAGAGGTCCTCTGCAGCAGCAGCGGGAGCAGCAGTAATGGGAGCGGCAATGGGAGCAGCAACAGCGCAGGAGCACAGAACCACGTGAAAGAGAGATGAGCCCTCCTACAGGATCAAAACTAACATTAAAAACAATATTATCTATTCTGTGTGTATGTGTATGTATATGTTCAGATATACATACAGACATATACAGCGATGAAAGCTGAAAGCAATGATGCTGCCACCACAGGACGCGCAGTCGTACAGGACTGTACGGAGCTTTGGGTTAATGCGCCAACTGGCGAGAAGTTGCACCAATTTTATTTTATTTTCTCTCCACTCCTCCTTTTACCTATTCAGATGGAAGATGAGTGCTGTTTTTAGAGAAGAGCCAAGCTTGAGAGTGGGGCCACTCTTGAATTTTTTGGTTGGGTTTTTTTTTGTTTGTTTGGTTGGTTGGTTTTTTGTTTTTCTTTCTTTGGTCTTGAGTGCAAGCCCTTTGGTCTTTCTAGGCTGGTGGTCCTGCCATTTAAAAATATCTATTATACTATAAGAAATAACTTTTACTTGGAAGTGGCTTAAAATGCAGGTTTGTTTGGGTTTTTTTTGGGGGGGTGGGGGTGGTTTCTTGGTTTGGTTTTACATAGACTGCCTCTTAACCCTGCCAAAAGCTCCCCCATTGAGTGCATCTTGCCCTTTGTTAGCTTGGAATGGGAAGAAACTCCTGGCTTGACTAGAGTAGCAACTAGGGGCTTGCTACGTGTTGACAGCGGGCATAATTCTCCAGTTGGCCCATCTATATGGTCAGAACGTGCAAGAGGATCCACAAGCCTTTCTGCTTATTGCTCCTACAGTATATATACTCTTTCTTCTGCTCCCCTGCCTCTTCTTTTCCCAGGCACACCTCTACAGGTAACAGGAGTAAGATCACTGCAGTCCAAAACCCGTGTGCCAGAGCCACCACCTTTTGCTTTCCATTGAACAGAGGCCCGGGGAGGGGGGGAGAAGGGTGCATTGAGTCAGTCACCGCCTGTGCTAGAAAGATGGCTGTTGGCATAAAATTATATTGTTGGCTTATTTTAGTTCATCTGTTCTATAATAATAAAAACGAATCTATCAGCCACAAGCTTTGTTTTTGTGTTTGCAGCGTCAAAACTCAGCAGACTCCACCCCTGCAGCCTCCCTCTCACCACTGAATGCTGTTGGCTCTGCTCTCAGCCAGCTTTATAAATAATGGGTTGCCTTCCACCCTGTAATCTTACATTTATAATCAATTCCTTGCTGTTTCCGGTAGCCGTGGGAACCACCTCCCCAGATAATCTGAAGATAAACAACACTTGGAGAGAAACAAGTTTCCTGTTAGTACATATATCCATTCTGCAAGTGCTGTGGGTTCCTGCATATCTTAGAGCAAATACTGTATCACAGCATCTCTGGATACGGTATTATATCGGTATTGTAGCTGGACAGTGATACCACTCTCTTTCCTTCACATTTCCACTGAATTCTTGCAGTCAGCATTGGGAAAAAGCCAAATGTTGTTCGAATTGTTCCTCTATCAGATCTGTGGCAGCCTCTGAGAACTGTTTGTTACTGGTTTTGGTCATTATCCTGGGATATATGCAGGATTATTATAACTGACCTGGCATGAATCCTAGAAGATTTTCCTGAGTGAGGTCTGTAGCTGTAGTAAAAGTCAGTAGAGAGAAGGAAAGGAGAACAAGTGCAAAGAAAAAAGTGAAAGAAAAGCACAACCAAGGGGTGAAATTTAAAAAAAAAAAGAGGCATGAGCAGGAAAGGAGGAATAAAAAAAAGCATAATCAAGAAAAGAGCTTGTGAAATGTGCAAGAGCAACAACACATAACAAGTGTGCAAGTGAGAAAAAGAGCAATAAGTCATAAAAGTGAGCAAAAAGGCACAGGAGAAGGAAATAGAGGAGGGAAGAGAGGGAGTGAAAATAACCTCAAACTTTGTGATCTCAGGCTTGTCCTGTGTTTTTTGTCTCTGGATTGTGGGTAGCTTGCAAACGTGCCAAAATCCCGCTGGGTGCTGCTAACACAGGCTGCTCAAGAGCACTCCTTCCCCACCATGTCCTCTTGCTACAGCCTCCATATCCAGACAAATATTTCCATTCAGTCTCCAGTCATGCTGAGGTGAGCCTTTAAATTAAAATTCCCTACACCGCTGTCTGAAGGGAAAACCAGAGGTCAGCAGCAGCAGTCAGAGCAGTGCCATTTGTAAGGCCCCTCTGCTACTTGCCCTGAGAGCACACAGTAGCATTCAAGGTAAGAAACCAATAGCAAGAACAACAACTCAAACCCAAGTAATATCTGGTAATTTATGATCTACCTGTAAAAATGCATTTGCAGTTGTCTTGTCTTAAAGACCATTTAGAAGTGACATGCATTCAAGAAAGGCTTGACTTGAACAAGAGGCAGTTCAACCCTGGAAAGACTGACCTCACTACAACTCTTAATTTCCAGTCACAACACAGTGATGTCTGTATCAAAAGCAAGGGTGACTATACCTTAGCTTCCCATAGGAGAGCTGGCAGAACCTCACAGGAAGTCTGGGAACACAAGTGTTGGTGCAAAGCAGCAAACCATTAATTCATCTACCAGAGAACAGTGAAGTACCACGTTACCTCTGGAAGAGCCTGCTGTTGTTCGTGGCAGCTGTCCCGAGTTTACTCTGCAGGCATTTGATATTCCTGAAAGCACAGACACTTCATCTAGCAGGGTAATCGCTTTATATTTTACAAGCGGTTAACAAGAACACAAATAATGAATCCTATTTTAGTGTAGCCTATCTTGTTGGGTTTAGCAGTGGGAATAAGGAAAACACTGAAACAGTGCCAACACCCGTGTTCTTCTTGTCAGGAGTAAATGTTACTGTAAAGCTCAGCCTCAAGGCGTTGAGCATATTTCAGAGGTTACTGAATTACACTGTAGTAACATTAGATACAGAAGTGCCACTGAGCCTTCAAAGCTTGTCAGTGGCTTCTTGTGCTTGCAACGTCACTCACGACCCACACTGTAAGCGCTGAGCCTGAACTCCCCTGTATCTAAAAGACAGGCTTAGGTCTTCTAACACTGAGGAAATCTTCATATTGCTGCTTTAAATGTGTTTTGTAAATTGTTCAAAGTGCTGTCAGAACAACAGAGACACCTTCAAGATGCCCCCCCACCCCCAAAGATCATGACATACCATACCATTGTTTAAGAGTTGCTAAATAAATAAGATACCCCAGAGAAATAGTTAAAAAATGTGTCTTCTAGTATTGTTTGGCTATCTACATGCACACACCCCCACTCTGCCAAACATGCCTTTTACAAGCCTTGTCTTGTCAAACTCTCAGCTTTACACCTGCAATTTCAGAATCCTTAACCAATTTTTGAGTCTAAACCTGCAGCAATGAGCACAAGCCATCACAGGGCTAAAGTCTTTCACTTAACAATAGTCATATGTATGTTTTGTTGGATCATGTTCCTGACGTTTGGTGCTCTACACACACAAGTGATGTGCTGAAGAGCTGAGGTTGCATAAATTTATAGCAAGAGTGAAATGTTATATCAAGTTGAAATTCCCCCCCCTCCCCCATTTTGTCACTATCCATAAGTCTTTGAGGCTGCAGCATCCTTAGGAAATCCAAGCATAAGTGCCTGTAAATACAAATAGGAAGAACAGAATTTCTTCATACGTGCCATCTGGAATAAATACCAGCAGCAGGTAAGCAAGCACCAAGGTCAGAAGCCTGTGTCTGTTACATGGGCTGCCTCTGGCCATTCAGGGAATGGGACATTGGAACAGTGCTACCAAGTCTTTTGCACAGAGAAACAGCCACCTGTAGCTTTAACCTCAAGGCACTGAAGCTGTGTAGAGATCAGCAGACCAGCTTCACCCTAACCCTAAGGAAGGTCCTGTGTTAGCAAGCTCTAAACTGAGTAAGGCATCTTCTATTTCAGCCCAGCAAAATCAGAGCTATGCCCTTCTTCCTTGCCTGAGAATTGCAGAAAGTTATCAAGTCTGAGATCCCATAGAACACACTCATTTTATATATGAGTAGCAACCTTTTGACCAAGAAAGTTAAGAAACTCAACCAGAAAAGAACACTTTGCTGACAAGAAGATCTGAGGAGAGAGAAAGATGTGTTCTGGCTCTGAGGTACCACCAGTTCTGGCCAATCATGTGCATACCAGGATGCTCCTGGAAGTGATCAGGAGCTAAAGGTGGATGCTGCCAGGTAACAACTGGCTCCTGCACATTAGCAGAAGACTGAAGGACTGCCACAGAAACAAGCAATCCCATAAAAGAACAAGCCAGCTTTATGAAGCTTACTAAGCATGTTGATCTCATCAAAGCCATGCTTCATCAAACAAGCCTTTGCTCACATTCACTGTGCAACTTGTCCCAGCCAATCCTTAGCTCACCATTTCAGCTGTTCACAGAAAGACTCAAACTCAGAAATACTCTTCCATTATCTAAACTGCAGACAGAGGAATAGGTTGTTGTTTTATTCTGTTCAAACCAACTGAAAAAATGAAACCAACATTTGTGTATGTAGCACAAATGGCAACACCAGGCATTTTATATCTTGTTCTACTGCCCAGTTGCTGGCAGTAGTCGCAGCACAGGTTCAGTAGGGCAAAGTTATCCATGCTGCTGGCCAATACCAGTGTCTGAATATAAGCCCAATACCTGAAGGATTTCAAGGCAGATGTGGTATCTTTACATGACATAGCTGTATGCAGTATAGACAATTCCCAATATTCCCAATGGAACCAGTGATACAAAGTGAAAAAACCACCAAACAGCTGGCAAAAAACCCCTCAGTGTGCTAATGGGGTCTCTATTCTTCTCATGGACAGAACTGTTTTGGTTGTGACAGCTGATGTGAACAATAAGACTTTTCAAAGCTAGGTTAGCATGTGACTCGGAGAAAACAGAAATTGTTGTGGTCAAGCACTCGGATGAGAGAACACTCAGAGAGCTTTGTCTGGCCAAGGGAAAAAAAAAAAAAAGAAAAAAAAAAGAAAAAGGACTAGCTACACTTCTTTTTGTGTTGTCCTCTGCTAATTCTTTTCATTATATCTAAAAAGGAGGCATTAAAATACAGATGCTTTCCCATACACCAGTGCAGATAGTTAATATTCTTTCACAAAGTGGTTCAGGGTCCCTCACATAAACCTCCTCCTCCTTTTAATGGTCTTTAGGATAAATCAAAAGAAAGAGAAAGTAAAAAAAGCCTGGGCTAGACAGGCTTTGCACTCAGTGGAGACCAACCCACTGCAACATCAGTGCAGATACAGAAAGGGCAAATGCCACCTCACAGAGGATCTCAGCTTCTGTGGAAACACTGCTTCAACTTGACATCAGTAAGGCTTAGAAGACACCTGCCCCGAAGCAAGTACTGCCCTCAAGGACTGCAAAAGGAAACCTAAACAAGGAAAACAAACTGGTTCTGGACACCAGACACTAATTTAACTACCACACTAAACTTGTGGAGTAGTCCAGGGTTCCCCCAGAAGGGCTTTAATGCCAGTGCACAAGGAGTTGCAGGTGAACCCTCAGTCTGATAAAGAAAAGAAAGGCTGTACAGCTCTCCAGCACCACATACTCATCCAACCCTCTAAGGGCCACACAGCAGTCACAGAGTCCTGCTTCTGCTGCTTTCTGCATGGACTGAATTCCTTTAGGTAAGACTTCTACTTGAAAGCTCTAATTTCAAGCAGGAAATTTCCTTCTTTACACTCTCTTAATTGCACTTGACAAAGTATCAAACACAAAAACCTGATTTCCATATCATTCATTCCCAAAATCATCTCAAGGAATATTTTTTCTGTTCCTAAGCTTCAAAGCTTAGGTAGAAGAGCTGCCTCTCTCACGTAAAGTCTGGTAGACAATGAAATAGCTATTAATACAGAAATTCATCCCACTTCTCTGTCTTGGCCAGCCTGAGTTTTTAATTTAGTTTTATTACATGATAATGCTGGAGCTTTTACTGTTTTTGTCGTGACAGTATGTCTGATTTTGGATGACTAAATGCAAGGGATAATTTTACTCGGCAAGGTGGAAATACACTAAAGTGCTCTGTAACAAATTTGGGGACACTGGTATTGCATACAGCCAGAATATCTACATCTGGCTAGTTAAACAATTTATTTTTATGAATAAGGAGAACCCTGTGCTTGGCTCCACTTAAAAAAGATAATCTAGAATAGGAAAGTGACATTAAATAACCCAATATTTTTACCTGAAATCTATATAAAACCTGTAACAGAAAGAACTCTGTGTTCTTTTTAGCCAGGTTTACTGACACTTAAGGTGTTAAGAAGGTTGATTTCAATCCCTGTGATTATAAAACCTGTCTTAACAGGAGTAAATACGAGAAGCAGAGGACAAGTTGTGCCTGCAGACCAGCTGTACCCACTACAGCAGAAATATGAAAACTTCAGCTACCTTGAGAACATTTTCAAGACATGCATTTGAATAATCTTACCAGTTTAAAACTGATTTAAACTGGCTTATATAAAATCTACAGAACAGATGCTGTGCTATGATCAGTGTCACAGTCTCAGCACGTGAGGAAGACTGCAGCATGGATGGCTAGTTCCTAGCAAATCTTAAAACAAGATGGGCATCAAGACCTCAATATCATCATTATTCATTTATTGTTATACAGTGACAGTCACTGTCTGCAGAAGAGCAAAGAACCAGTATTTCCTTGAATTGCATCTATTGACCCAATAAGGTTTGTGCAGGGAGTCCCTCCTTTCACCTCCCAGAGGATGACATTAGAAAGTAGACAGCAGGAAGGTAGTCAAGCACTGCAAACCAACACTTGTCAGCATCCTACTGCCAAACAGAAATCATAATTTGAAGCCAAGACACTTGGGAAGAATCATGAAATCTGTAGAGTGAAAGAAAGCAGACACACAATTCCTGGACAGGTAAGGCTCCTTCCACGTGAGATTTTCAACTACAAAGCCACTACTAGATTTCAAGATGTCCTAGTTAGGACAGCTGAGATCAGTTCATCATGGTGGGTGTAACCCAAAACTGTATTCTATAGCCTTCCATGTCATTTCCCAGAAACTAGACTATTGTTGTCAATAGACTATTCGCACCCTCTGCCCATAGAGCCTGACTCCTCAGGCTATAAACTAGGTGTTAAGAGGCCTGTGAGATAGGAGGATGTTTCTGTCCTCACACCCTTTGTGGAACTCCCCACCCTGAGGGGAGCACTGAACATTCCTGCCTGAACTGGAGGATATATAATCTTGGAGTTTTGGAACATTTTTCAACCCACTCGTGGGATCCAGAGGACGGCTGCATCTCATCGCTCTCAACCAGACTTAGACCACCACTGGACTGCGATCACCAGTTCTGGCCAGACTGCAGCAGCTCTCCCACCAGCAGGTTCTTCCCCTCTCCCTTTACTTTGGACTCAAACAGGGCCCAAGGAACACCACTTTGTTCAGGCCCCAGGGCACTGGGTTATACATTTGGGGTTTTGTGGGTTGAGACCAATTGTTTGTTTGTATTATTGTACTTACTGTATTATTTTAATAAATTGTTATTCTGACTTATAATCTCTCCTTTGAGTTGAGTTCATCCCCCTGCTGGTTAACTTTTAAACCAGCACACAAGACTTGAGGCAGATCAGTTCGAGCTCACACAAAGTCAGCTCTGAGGCACCAGAAAACTGCATGGTGTCCCCTGAATCAAAAGCAAAGCCTGGTCCCTTAAAACTGTGAGTGATTCTGAAACGGATGTGCAGCACAGAGATACGGGGTATGTTTGTACCACCCCAGCCACAAACCCCCCACTGCACACGATAATGGAAAGCCACACTTCAGACATGCTGCATAAACAACTGGAGATGCTCAGGGAACAATCAGTACCTGCTCTGCTCCAAGTCAAGCAGAGCCAAGCCTGAACTTCCTTGTTAAACAACTACTGGGCTCCCTGGCAAAGGGAACCGCGCTGTGCTGTGCATGCAGATGAGGCACCTCAAGCAGAGCCACTGAAGAGGGAAGGGGCATTTTCCAGACCTTCATGAAAACGCAGCCTGAGATCAGCTGTCACTGCTTTTTGCCACTCATGGTCTCACTGACCTAAGTCAGTTTGTGCTTAGGGGCCAAGTCAGGACTGGATGGACCTGGATGCTAATTTTGTGGACTCCTGCTGGCACCTGGCTGGGAGCTGGTTTGACATCTCCACAGAGACAGTCCTGCCACACACGGATGTTCATGGACCATTGCGGTGATAAGCTGCCCTGCAATCACCTTTCTTCTGCCTTACACTGAATTTAGTAACAAGACCTTGTGAATGCAGCTAATCTTGTGGTGTAACCACTACTTGAATGTGAAAGCACAACAAATACTCCAATCCATAAAGGAATTTTGATTGGATTAGAAGCCCTCTGTACTCCATTATAATATTCCCAATGAAGGCAAAAAGCAAAACTACATCTGGAGAAGAGAGATTAAAAACGCCATTATAACTGTTTAATTATCTGTTATTACTGGATTAACATTCATTTCTGATTCAGGTGCTCCTCAGATAAATAGCTCAGGTAGTTTATAACAGCAATGCTTTACTTTGCACTGAAAGAATTCTGGCCCAAGAAGTGAAAACACAGGCTCTTTTTAAAGCCAGATGTATTCAAAATTAAGGAAGTTTAAGCAAGACTCCATCTGCCTGTCTTTTTTTCTTCCCTACTCCAAACTTTTGAACTGCTTCCTGATTTCAAGCAACCTGCAAGACAGATAGGAGTTTTAATTCAATTAGGAAGTTTTACAAGCAACACTTGAAAGGGGAGAAAGCATCTGTAAATGAACCCTTAAGTTTCCTGAGTATGGAAAAAATTGTGTCCTGCACTTCCATGTTACTAGATGCCAAAGAACCTGCACAAGAACACATACTCATAGAAGTCCCCAAAGACAAAGGGACAAAGAGCTCAGAATCACCCACAAATCACAAATGGTAAGAATTTAGCTTCCAAAAGGAGGGCACTTGTTCCACTGCTTGCACAACTGGGATAGTCTGCATGATCCAGACTTTGTCTGCAGTCTCTCAGTTGGCAGATACCACACTGGATCTTGGTGCTCTTCCACAAAAAAAGACAAGAAATGTCAAAGCAACTTTTCTTTAATTATCAAAGATAGAAATATAGCCTTTGTATCTGCAAAGAGCTAGCCCAAAGAGATGTGCTGAGAAATGAAAGAACCTGTCTTTAGGGACAGGACAGTGAGGAGATTTGCAGACCTGCTCACTGGAACGCGCTCTTGATAGGTTAAGATCTGGATTCAAGTTCCAGCCCAAGCCATAGAGTTCCTCTGAGAGAATCACTGACTTGATCTTCATCTCAGTTCCCGAATCTGCACAAAGTGGACAACAGATACCCCTTTTCCTTCTCCTTGTCACACCTACATGAAGAAAGCTGATCCTTGCTACACTATCAAAGAACAGAACAGACTTGTAGCTTTCATGTGCTACTGAAACACGTCTCTACAACACACCACAGTATTTCTCTGTCCAGATTCCTGTAGTAGTGGGCTCTACTTGACCTTTTCCTTCGAGAAGGACAGGGTTATTTATGGTTCTTCCCCTCATCCAAACAGACTCTGATGTTTAGCTGGGACTCTGTTACACCAAGACTGAATGCTGTCATCTCTCTGCAAAGCTATGTAAAAGCTACACAGGCTAGAGAGAGGCATATCCACATCTCTCTCTCCTTTCCTGCCTCTGCACAGCACCACTGACAGCAGGCAAATGATCCAGGTTGTAAAAGCCTTTAGGAAGCAAAGAGAAAAGACAGTGTCTTTGCTACTGTGTTCTCTCTGAGGAAGGGCCTGTGTTCTAGACATTGCTCTTCTCCATGCCAGCTTATCACCAGGGCATTGTACAGGGCCCAGTACAAAAGCACTGTAGCATAACTGCCTCACATCAGCAGTTGCCCACATAGCATGTAATGGGTAAACACCATATTCTGTCTCTCTACAGGATTTTTGCATGCTACAAAAGTAATCTTGTTTCTCCACTGCTCTTTTGTGGAGAGTGGAGCACCAGCTTTCTATGTCTCACTGCCATTGCCACATTAATTTGAATCCTCTCAGTCCTTTCTAATGCATAAATCACAGACATTATTGGTCCTCTTTTAAATACCAAGCAGTATAAACACGATTCCTCTTTCTCTCAGTGTTGATTTGTGTCTCAATTGCCTGAATCGACACACACAGCTCCCCCTATTGGGGCAGTGGCTATGGAAAATTCTGCACTGATACTTCCTAGGACAGGACCAGAAAGGCACACACAGTCTCCATGTGCTCATTAAAAAGATGGCCTAACCTGGCCTAAAACTGTGTTTTCCTCTGCCTCCTTTAAACCATCACTCCAGCTGATGCACTTCCCTGCTGCAAAGTGCAATGTGCTGTACGGACCCTGCGGAACACAAGGAGTCTGAGGAACTTGTCTGCATGATGATAAAAAGAGGCTGCAGAGACAGGCATTGTGTTCCTTCTGCACAGTGGGATTGAAGCCAAGCCAGAGCACAGCACGGCTTGGCTGGGGATTGCAGAGGCACGGCAAGATCTATACTCAAGCCTGAGTCTCTCCTTGTAATCATCCTCTTCTCCCTCAATGACTTGGAGATGTCAGAGTTCAGGGCTTATCTCAGGTACTACAAGCACTACAGTAACAGGGGATTTCCAGGGGATTTGAGGATTGCTTAGCTATGTTCCCACAGAACAACAGGAAGAATTTAAGTCAGCACACAAAAATCTCAGCCATGGTATCTGAACTAACCACTAGAACCACTTTCTACAGGCATGGATGGCAAGGTGCTGCAGGCAGGTTCAAAGCTGTTGGAAACCCCAACAGTTCTCTCACACCACCTGATATCCAAACAAGACCTGGTGTATCCTCAATGACTCAGCTCTCAGGTGGGGGTGTACACAGGGTAAGTACACAGCTGCAGCACACAGCACTGTGCTGCAGGACAGTTTGTACTCATGCCACCAAACCTAACGGTACCAGAGGAACCTTCATCAGACAGAGAACTTGCTAGTTCTCTCTTCACCCATGTTCCCCCCTGTTTGCTGCAAGGATACAAACTATATGTTTGCCAGGACTTTACAGGGAGCAAGACAACCACCAGTTGCTCAGACTTGTAGTAGGTATACAGGCCCATACTGACCCATGCCGCCATTTGGCCTAGGATTCTTATTTTAAATAGTGTTTGAGTAATGTGAAAAGCTGTTACAATTTACCCTGTCAAGGAGAAAGGCACCTCCAAGCCTAGGAGTACATCTATGCTGCCTCAAATACACAGACACTTCAGCTCCTGGAAACTCTGAAGCAGGAGAGAATCAGTTCTGCAGGGATACCTGAAGCATCTGCAGACAACCTGGCTCTGGAACTGGATCCAGTTGAGCTGCATTAGCCTGGAGCTGTGCCAGTTAACAGAACTCAAGCACTTCCCACACCCAAACCAGCTCAATTACAGCAAGCTCAGGCATCTCTAAGCAAAGTGTTGTTTTCAGCCTCTCAGCAGACACATCTGCACTCTCTGCTTTTGGCACCTATGGGGAAAGCAGCAAGCTGCCTGTTCCTACTGCATGAAAAGGAGGTATCAGATTGACCAGAAGGTTTACTATCAGACACTCTGCCTTGCCTCTCCATTGCCTAGTGCAGTGATAATAAATAAGAGATCACAGAATCACAGAATGGCCTGGGTCGGAAAGGACCTTAGAGATTATCTAGTTCTGCCATGGGCAGGAACACTTTCCACTAGACCAGGCTGCTCAGAGCCTCATCCAACCTGGCCTTGAACACTGCCAGGGATGGGGCATCCACAGCTTCTCTGGGCAACCTCACCACCCTCACAGTACAGAATTTCTTTCCAGTATCTAATCTAAACCTGCCCTCTTTTAGTTTGAAGCTATTCTCCCTTGTCTTGTCACTACATGCTCTTGCAAATAGTCTCTTTCTATCTTTCTCATAGGCTCCCATCAGGTACCTGATATTTTGCAATATTTATTATTTGGATAACAGCACATTTAAAGGCTGCATCAAGGCCAATGCCAAACATCATTCCTGGACTAAGCTGTAATCCTTCTTCTGAAGACCTTATAGAACAGCAGACAAGCCATTTGAAGGAGACAACATACAGAGAAAGATGGTAGCATGAAGCAGCCTGACCAGCCACCAAGCTTATCAGTTTTAGGCAAAAACCAGCTCTCCCTCACACCTCTTATACTACACCCTCTACATTGTCAAGTGTCACAGAATACATGCACTGTCATCAGAAACATAATGAGCGCAATCTCTCTCTATATGAGAGGCAGAAACTCATGGGGCTGGCTCTCCACCTCCATCCCCACAGGAGGACCTGCTGTCCAAGAGGATTCATACTCCTCCAGCCTTATTTCTAGGGCAGCAGAGAAGCTGCTATACTATTCCTAGAGCTTCCAGCACCCGACCACTCACACTGCTACATGAGAGGATCACAGAATTATAAAGGTTGGAAAAGACCTCCAAGATCGAGTCCAACCACTAACCTAACACTGCCAGGTTCACCACTAAACCATGTCCCTAGCACCACACCTACACATCTTTTAAATCCCTCCAGGGATGGTGACTCCACCACTTCCCTAGGCACTCTGTTCCAATGCCTGACAACCCTTTCCATGAAGAAGTTTTTCCTAATTTCCAACCTAAACCTCCCCTGGCATAACATGAAGTTGGTTCCTCTTGTACTAACTCATAAGTTCCCACCGATGTTCTGCAGTGTGACTGTTCAAACCCTTGTCCTCAGTAGAGGACAAAGGAGCCTGATGCTTTCTGAAAGACCAGGTGAGAGGAAGGTTGGGTGAGATCTCACTTCTGCACTCCCACTTACAAGGACTGCTTCTACTTTCCTGCTTTCTTCTCTTGCTGTCAAACCAGACAAGATCTCAATGTATGCCTGGTCAAGATGCCGAGGACCCTGTCAGCAACTGCCGAGTCATTATTTGTACATGGATGAAAATTAAGAAAAGCAAAGAATCTGGGAGAGCAGATAAAATGCAGTATAAGAGCAGAGGAAAAATTTGGGGAGGTGAATAACAATCCTGTGCTGAAAAGGCACCTACCTATGTCATATGACAATTTAGTATCAATGTCCAGGACCTAACGGAGCAGCAAACAGATCCCATTTTGGTCAGGTCTCTCCACCATCGCAGTGTGGTCTCACACTATAAGCACTGACCCCTTCGCCACTGACTCTCAATATTGTTGCAGCACCAAGCCCTAGCAAGCTAAACTAAATCTAAATTAGAAACAAGGAAAAATAGCAACATGGACTTTTACCTCCTTCTGTGAATGCAATTCATAATTCAACCAACACAGGTCTCTGCCAAATGTGGCTTCTGGGGTCTTCCCACAGCTTGGTAACAGCCAAGAATAGGGCTGCCAGCACCTGGAAAACCACCAGCTCTGATGTGAGGCAGACTGCAGGCTGCACAGAGTCTATTTACAGCTGTAAGTTACAAACTATTTAGTCTCCCATACACACACACTTATGTTACACATTCAACACAAGGCAAGGGGCATGAAGGGAAGAGAGTTGTGCTTTCACACATACCTGCTTTTACAGCACAGAAAGAGGCATCCTGCTTTACTGCCCTTACTCAGCCTAATTAAGATTTCAGTCCCCTCTATAAAGTGCTGACAAAGCCATCATTGTTGTGTCATCCAAGTATCTGGTAAATAAACACCTTCACACTGATTGTTTAAGGTTGTTATTTGAATCTACTCCTGGGTTCCCTATAGAACAAACTCCAGGAAAAAAAAGACCAGAAGTCTCACAAGCCACACCATGTATTCACAGACCCCTGTGCTGGGTCCAGGCCTCCTCCGCACAGGGTCATTCCAGGGACATTTCTGAGCTACCTGGATGCAAGCAAAAGAATGTGCTTGACTCTGACATGCAGTATAACAGCATCTGACTAGCTCACATCAAGAAGTCTCTATCAGGAGCCAGCAACTTCAAGGATCCACAGCAAACTGGCTGTGTTTCAGACAAAAGAGTTTCCTGTTCAATGCCCAGATTCTGCTCAGCTGCAGTAAACCAGTAGTCATCTAAGGAAATTATCTAGTTCTTATACCACACATTTAACAGTCATCCTCAAAGTCCTTTGAAAAGGAGGTGCTACTGCCTTCCACAGTTTCTTTATCTCTGCAACAGTAAGAAAGGAGAGCTGCCCACTGCCACCCAGCCGGTAAAAGCCAAAGCCAGGACACCGCAGTCCCAGCACAGCCCTCTTCCCACCACCCTACTCGTTCCAACTCTGCATAGAGGCCCTGCTGCAGATAGATATCACAGTCCACCAAAACACTGGCCTAAAGCTCAGTAGATGGGGACCAGAGTTTAGTCCCAAGGCCTTTTTTTAAACTCTTCTGTAAACACAAGTTCTGCCTACTCCACGCCCATTTCTGCTCTTGTCGTGCAACTTGCTGCTAAAACTGAAGGCTCTTGGGCAGAGAGAAATAACTTCCTACACTGCATTTATGCACAAGAATTTAGATCAGGAAACCTGATCAAATCTAAAACCCGATTTTACTTTAAGAAGAAGAATGCCTCACAGAGGAACTATCCAGAACAGACTCTGCGATTTGAAGCCCCTGTCTCAATGTGATCGCTTTTCAAGAGTATATGAGACCTTACAGTAAACATAGCTGCTTTTTCCAACAGTTCTTCCTAGAACCTAAAAGTGTTTCCTATACCAAGGCTTGCTACTTCCCTAGACCAACCTGTTTTCCTTCCATTCTCGACAGCATGGAGAGAAACGTTACTGTATTGCCAGGGCTGGACCAGTACTGCCTTGAGACCCAGGTATGTTCACACAAGAGAGAACACTCAGCAGAAGCACAAAAGGTGCAACAAAGAGCAGGTCAGCAAGAAGCTGAGGAGCAGAGAAATAAATTCTTCTTCTCTCTCCAGCAACTGTTTTTGGAACAGGCTGTACAGAGAGGTTGTGTAGTGTCCACCTTGGAGACACTGAGAACTCAACTGGACAGAGCAACAAGCAGCCTGTTTTGAGCAGGTCCCTTCCAGCCTCAGTTGCTGTGTGGTTCTGTGATCCATGCACAGACCTCTCTGCCCAGGCAGAGGTCCCTGACTACACCAGCTAGAAACATCCACTCTGACTGCAAGCAAATTCTTCCTTCTGCTAATGCTGTTGATGAAAGCTTGTCTTTCCTGACCTTGAAGCTGTGTTATCTACTTTGGCTGTGAGAAGGCGATAATAGCTCCTGACAATGGCAAGAGTCAGCTCTGAGCCGGTGGAACAGGAAATCCCATTTCTCAAGCCCTTCAAAGCCTGTCTGGCACAGTTTCTCTCAGCAGCACTCAGTGAGATTACTGCACTAAAAATAACACACACAATAAGTTGTGCATTTAGAAGAAGAAAGGACTTGCCCTCAGTGTGGGTTTCCCTTCTACTTGTGGCCTCAAGTATCCCCAGACAGTTGAACTACTAGGGTTTTGTTCTCCAAATTAAGCAGGAGCTGCAGCTGTTGAAGTGGTTTTAAATAAAATAAGAAGATTAAAGGGTACAACAAAGAAATAAGATACTTTCCAGTTTTTAAACAAGTGTCTCTCTTCCCTCCCTGTTGTTTTCTATAATAAGAAACTCAGAGCTAAATCTCTTCCTTACCAAAACACTCTTGCCCTTCTATCATGAGCTCACATACAATTGGTTGTATACAGGTGAAATAAAGAAAAGGTGGGGGACCAGTCCTGCAGACTTCCATACAGAACATAATGCCTTGTGGGCATTCTGCTGCAGTATTTAGGACAACATCCAAGCCTGTTAGGTTAAATGCACTGTCTGAATCAGCAGGAAAGAAGGCATACCTTGTAACAGTAGGCACAGGATTAGCACTACCTAGAAGCCTTACACAGTTTTGCTGTCTTTACAAACACTGTCTTTGCCTACACCTAGGGAGACCTATTAAAGCTCAGTCATTTGTATCAGATCACTTTCACTAAAGCCGGCCTGACTACTGAGGAAATTTTCATGCATCGTTTGCAAGGCTTAGACAATTTGCATTAGCACTCTCCAACAAAACTAACTTCTTTCTCAGCTCCCAGACTGTATGCCTGCATGTGGCAATGAGACTTATCCTCATGACTCCGGACTCAGCTTTGCTGTTTATATGCTCATTTGGTGCATATAAACAATCTATTGCTTATATAGCACATTTCAAGTCCTGGCTCAATTAGTAACTGTTCACCTTAAGCACAAACTCATTTCTCATGTATGCACCTATCTATGCAAAGTTAACAGCCATTTGCACACACACAAACAGGAAATGCCAACTAGAATATACACACTTGCCTTGTCTTCGACTTACACCTGGAAGGTCATACGCTGCACCGTTTTACCCATAAGAAGTAAGACAGATGAATTTTACCTAGTAATTTTTTTCAGTACCAAGTCCAAGGAGCTGGGCTCTCTAAGTGAACCAGAGAGCTGCAAAGTTCAGAATCTTAGCAAAACGAAGGGCAGGTGTCACAGCTCACAGCATCTTAACAGCCATCACCTGGTGTTAGGTTTGGATGAAGACAACAGCCCCCACCTGGCAGCAGAGATAATCCAACCACCTCAGTCACAGAGGCACACCAAAACCCCCTGCTACATTTATCACCTGCCTTCAGATTTAAACTATATAATAAGAAGGATATTTTATGTACAACAGTTTAAATATAAACTCAATTCACTCAGAAGCACAGTCCCTCCTATGCACTACAGATGTAATACATCATCATGTAGCTAGAGTCTGTGTTGTAACATGGCCAAACAAGAAGGCAGAATAAATGTGGGCAGGCCCTAAGCATGAGGTCTTTCACATTGCAAAATCATTTTCTTCTTATAGCTTTTGAAGACCATAATTGGCAATACTGGGGATGCTAACTGTGGATACTACAGGAGACATGAAAAGATTATAGAAGTTTATGAACATTTCTGAAAACAGAACAGAGAGTGAAATAAAGAAGCAGCATACAGCTGCTGCCACACTGCCATTAAATCTCATTTCCCCTGTATTACACTTCAGCCCAGCACATTCTTTCGCTTTCAGAGATGCAAATGATACAGCTTGTTCCCACTTCTGGGTTTCCAGTGTTACAGAGACCAAATCCTGCAGCACTTGTGATTCTCCTCATCTTTCCATCTTTGTCAGCTCCTCCACTCCCCTTCAGTAGACCAGTGAATCCCCCAAAGACCTTACAAACACTGTAGCTTTTTCTGAGATAAGAGTGTATTTTGTATGAATAACATGCACAACATTCAAGTGATTGCACTCCTGTTCCCCTCTGCCTCTCCAGCACAAACACCTTTGGGACCTCCAGCACATCTGTGTCCCTCCTACATGGACAGGGGATGCCATCTGCGGTGCAAGACTTCATTCCCTACCACTGCAGCAGGTGCTAACACGAATATCAAGCCCGAATATCAAGTCCCAGAGACACTGCCTGCCAAAACCACAACCTCACAGGAACTGGTCTGCCACAGCTGAGTCTGGCACCCTGCTGAGTCTTTACTGCAGCAGGGATGTTCTTGTGAGGCACATCCTCTGCCATTCTTGCCTCAAAAGCTTCATAGCTGATGCACGTCTGTGGAAGGTGTCACAGGTCACAACCATCCTCGTGACACCCCTGAAAGGTGACAGCTACTGTGATGCACTCCAGCACCCCTGATGCACCTTCTCCTACCCATGCACACACCCTCCCTGCACACTGCTAATTACAAGACTGCCCAGTGGGAGAGGCCTGGGAAACAACTCCCTGGTGAGCAATTCCAGCTGCACCCGGTAGAGACGAGCTACAGCCTCTAGCGGTAGCCACAGCCATAGGGAGGAAGTGGGGTAAACTACTCCTCTTGCTGTCACAGGGGCTGCAAAGGGACACCACACCATGCCCTGAGGGGTGGCAGCTGCCCGGGGTCTGCCTCTCAGGGCAGGGACTTCCCAGCCCCACTCACAGCCCTCACCCTGCCTTGCAGGAGCATCTCCACAGCTGGGGCAGCACCACAGAACTTTCCAGAAGGCCTCCTCCTGCCCACCCTCCCTCCCTCCCTCGTGGGCAGCACCCTCCCCTCAGTCTCTCCACAGACAGGAGACTCAGCCTGGCTCAGCCAGAGCAGCTCTGCTGGGGACCACCAGAGTGGACACGTCCAGAGGTGGCCAGGATGCGGTGAGTGCAGGGCCAGGATGTCTGCAGGGCCAGTGCTGCAGACCTGCCATGAGCCTGGACCTGCCAAGCTCTCCCCAGCCGTGTGGGAAGCACCCACTTCTCCCAGGCACACACCAGCCAGGATGGAGCCGAGGAGGCGAATTGCCAGGTGCAGTTACAAATCCAGCATTAAGGAACACCCAAAAGCTGAGCGACGTGTGATGAGCCAGCAGCCACATGGACTGACGAACCAACCAGCAACAAAACCCCAGACCCACAGAAGCCAGGGACGTACCTGATCAGCTTTTTCAAATGTATGTGACTGAGAGTGTTTCAGGCAGGGAGGGTGGAGAAATCCTTCCTATTGCTAAATCTGGAAGCAACGTGAGAAGCTCAGGTTAGAGATGAGAACAATCACAAGCAGCAACAGTTTTTGGTACAGTGGTTTCCATCCAGACCAGATCTAGGGGGTGTCATTGCTCTGAAATCTGCATTAATCTTTCTCAACACGTTACTGCGGAAAACCAGGCCTACAGGGTTAAGCTGTCATTGCTCTTCACCTGCTCATGGCATGTCAGCGCTGTGAGGGCGGAGCACGCTGGGCACAGCACTATGGACCCTGGTGCTGCGAGGAGCCAGTGTTAGTTCCGTGGCCAGGAGGATGATGCTGCCTTACTTCAGCCGCCATCTTCAGCTCCTTTGGTGTAGAAAGCCTTGACACCGTACTTACCGGGTCTGGCACTGGCGAGAAGTTTGTTTTCGTGGACATAAACTGGACACTCAACAGTTTGTATCTTTACTGAATGAATTTATTGGTTTTTGAACTAAAGTTGCTCACAGTTATTTAACAAGGGATACATCAGATTTTTTTGTCCATTTTAAACCATTAAATAATGTCAGTTTGTGTCTGTATATGTGTGTGTGCGCGCGTGTGTCTTCAAAGTACAAAATAGGAAGGATAACAAGAGGTATTGCTTTCATTTATTCTTATATCTTGTGTAAGTAATCCCCTTCCTGCTTGTACCACATGAGTTTTGATGATATAGGTATTTTTAAATTATTATTATTATCTTGTATTGAAATCCCAGCCTTTTGTAGAGGTACAATGTAACAGAAGCATCAAAATCTATACACAAGGGAAGAGAAAAGAGGGAAAAGAAGGACGGGGGTGATGGGAGGGGAGCTTGGAGGAGAAGTAGAGAGAGGGCAGAGGCAGGAAAGACAACGAAAGCAAAAGAGACTAATTTACAGCAATGTCATGCAATTAAAACTGCCCCCCTCTCCTGCACCCTTGCCTCCCCCCCTCCCCAGCCATCATCCCCTGGTGTCTGACATGCACACAGCAATACGAGAGAGAAAAGTTTAAGAATAGGGAAAATAAATAAATAAATAAAGCAAAAAAATTAAAATAAATCCCTCCCATTTGGGGGAATGGGGAAACGGGGCAGAAGTCAAAGGTCTTTGCCCCAGTTGTGTCTTTAAAAATTCTTTTTAATCTTCAAACCTATGTACAAGTAAAACTGGTCCAAGAAGGGGAAAAATGATTAAAAAAACCAACAACGACAACAACAACAAAAAAGAACTCATCCAACATTATCATTAAAAAAAATAATCTTGCGATACAACATACACCCATAGGAACCCAACGAGCAGCAATCGAAGGTCATAAAAGAGCTGAACACTAATGCTAAGCCTACATTCTTAAAATCTCAGTCAAGAAGTACTTCTCACTGTGTTTTGTCTTCCACGCGTAAAACCACGTTTTTTTTGTTTGTTTAACCTTTGAGCTTGGGCCAGAATAAGTTACACTTGGTCACATAAATCTTGAGGAGGAGGAAAAAAGGCAGCAATTCTTCTTTCTCAAAGTCACAAAATGAACACTTACAGGGTTTCTGTGTCTTTTTTCCCCCTCCTCCCCAAAATAAATAAGAATCAATGTTGCCTCTACACAGTTATTAAACAGAAGATATATCTAACAGCTTATTTTTTTAAATATATATATATGTATATATAAATAACCAAGACCTAATAACCGAAACACAAAAAAAAGGTCCCCATCCACCCAATCCCACCCTCCTCCCCTTCCAAAAAAAAACAAAACCAAACCAAAAACTTTATAAAAATATCTTGCAGTAAATTTTAAAGTTTACAGTAGCTTCGTGATTAAGTCTCCCATTGCCCTGACTCCACCTTGTCTTGCTCTGATGAACTAAGTGCCAGTGATTTTGCACACACACACACACAGGAAAGAAAACCCAATATAAGTCTCTTTTCTTCCTCCTCTTCATCTTCTTTTTTTTTTCTTTTTTTTTTTCCTTTTTTCCTTTTTTTTTTAAGAAAAAAATCACCCAAGCCAACAAATGAAACTGGTAACTTAAAGAAATAATAATACTGATATCAATGCAGCACTAGCAACACAACAATTGCCTCTAAATGCAGGGTGTGGTGGAGGATCCAGCTGGTCGAAGAAGGTCCCAGCAAGGTGGCACAGTGGCAGGGAGTTGACAGGTGGGGAGGAAGGTGTCGAAGGAGGAGCAGCAGTAGCAGCAGCGGCAACTGTGCCTGGTGACGGGAGAGACAGTCCTTGGCAGAGTCTTGTCCCTCTTCTTTGCTACCAGAAGTTGCCTTTTCCCTAAGTTTTAATGTTTTGTTTGTATTTGTTTATTCATTGAACCCCCTCTCCCTCCTAAGTTTACTCCTTTCCCCTTCCAGCAGGTTAAAAACCAAAATGATACAGTATAAAAAAATCAATTATTTCGTATATATATATGTATGTATGTATGTATATATAAATATACACACATATATACATGTATATATAAAAAAAGGGGGCAAAAGAAAAGGAAAAGGTGGTGGGGAGAAAAAAAAAAAGGTAAGAAAATCCCATGATGAAGCTCCCCAATATTGTCTTGGTTCAACGCTTAGTTTTGAGTTGCTCCTGGCTGGTTTCTGATGAGAACGCGCTCTGGATTCATGGAACACTGCGCTCCCGCTACACCCGTCTCCTTCCCCACACCCTCCCGCTCCGGGCTGCGTTCACCTGCGCGGACAGAAGTTGCCAAGGGTAAAGATTTCACTCCAGCAATTTGCAATCTCCATTGAGCCCAGACTCTGCAATCCCACAACTGAGCAGGTCTCTCTCGTGGAGCACCAAAAAAGAAAAAGAGAGGGGGAAAAAAAAACCAGGCGTGCACTGGGGAGGTGTTTGGGGAGAAGTGGGGGAGAAGCCCACTTCCTGAAGGGAGAGGGGAGGCTGGGAACCTCAAACAGGACTGGTCCTTGGACAGTCTACATCGGTTGCCTTCCGTCAACAAGTGTCCGCAGAGCACAGAAGGTGAAGCCGTGGCTGACATGTTAACTTTTCGGGATAATTCCTGGTAGCAGAGCGGAAACAAGTGGTGTCGTCAGAAACACAGAGAGAGCATGAACAGAACAAGAAACAAAACAAAAGAAAACGAAAAAAAATAATAAAAAACCCAAAAAATCAGGAAGGAGAAAAAAAGCAAAACATTCAAAAAAAGGGAGGAAAAAAAAACAATCGAAAAAAACCACAACCCAAGATCTGGTGAACTGGGTTTGTCATCTGTGCTACCTTTTCTTTTCTTTCTTTTCTTTTCATTCTTTCATTCGTTTGTTTTTGTGTTTGTTTCTGAGATATATATTATATATCATATATAAATATATATATGTATATATATACAGTCATTCCTTCATACAAAATTTGTCTATAGACAGTTTTGTACTGTTGTGGCAAGGTATATACATCCTTCTAGTTTAGAGGCTAGCTTGCTAAGGAATATTCTTTCATTCTTTCTTGCTTTTTTCTTTTTGTTTTGTTTTGTTTTTGTTTTTGTTTTTTTTTTTTCCTAAGTTATTTAATTTTTTATGTGTTTATTTAAGGTTGGTCTTGTAGGCCGACTGATGAGACCATCTTTGCCTTGTCTTTGCCAGCAGGGTACTTATTGTCTCCTCTAGACCCATAGTCATTAGAACCGGAATCGCTCCGCTTGCTGTTTGCGCTATGCTTGGTTGGCGTGCCGGGGGGATGGCTCACCTGCCCGTTCTTCTCGTCTGAAAAAAGTTGTTTAATTACGTCAAAGAAGTTACTCAATGGGCTGCCTGGGTACACAAAACAGAGGAGACAAAAAAAGAAAGAAAGAAAGAAAGAAAGAAGGAAAAAAAAAAAACGAGAGGGAAAGAGAGAGAAAAAGAGGAGAGAAAGAGAGAGAACAAACAAACAAATGAACAATGGGGTTTTTAACGAGAAGAACATGATGAGGAGATCCAGAGCCACGTGCGTGGGGGTGTGTGGGGGATGAAGACAATGAGCAGGAAGAGGAAGAGTGTTTAGGATGGGATACCTACAGAAATAAAGAGGCTGGGAGCATAAAGCACCTAAGGGAAAGGTCCTAGTTTTTTCCTGAGTGGGGAAGCATTGCTGTCTCACCTAGCAGGAGGACACAGTACCGTGTGACTGAAATAGTTCAGTCCATTACTTGGAGTCACTTGGCCATTTCACATGGAAATATCCATGAATATGATGCTGGATACAGGCAAATCCCATCTTACTGCTGCTGTTACAAACACAGGGTATTTGCACGTGCCCACCAAGCGATGCTTTGCTTTGCAGCCTTGCTAAGCTCTCTGGCTACACCAGCCATTAGGTTTTCCTTGCTTGAATTTTATTTTCTTCTGAGTATCTCCTTGCCAGCCTGCCATCTAAGCCTGAAGCACCTGAGTGGTCCAAGGGAAACAGCATTTGAAAAATGAGCTATGGCTGAGATGAGTGTTGCCATCTGCATGAGTGGTCTGTGGTTTGTAATCACAGGCTTCTAAGCACCTTCAGATCTCCCTACAAAGGTACCTGGAAATGAAGATGCTGAATGCATTATGAAAGCATGCATCTATTTCTGGGACCTAGCAGAGTCAATAACTATTACCTCATTGTCCTGAATTTCTGTTCTCTCTACAACACAGCCTCCATGGCACTGACATGCACTCCAGTGGAGTTAGGAGCCAGAGAGGGGTTTAGGGTTGTGGGCTAAGTAAAACAGGCATCTCCTTAAGCCAGCCTCTAGATCAGGTTGCAGTATTAACAAGGGTTGGGCACTGTGCAAATGAATACAACCTTTCATACCATTTGGACCTCCAGGCAACAGGGTTATGTGCTGTTAATTTAGTTCTGTGTCAGAGGATGTGTGGAATGCCACAACTGAGGAAAAGCTTTGGGGTGCTACTGAGGGAAAAGGGACCACCTACTACTGGAAAGGTAGCCTTTCAGGGAATTTCTAGTCCATTTTAATTTTCTTGAGTTGGGGGATTAATCCTTATCAAACATAGGAATGCTCACACTAAACTCTTCAAACATGGATATTGAAGGTGTTTTTTAACCTAATGTACACCATGGAGGTTCTGTCTCTTCGTGATCCTTAAAATCCCATGATGGTTTTCTCAATATTGTGACTGTTGGCTCTACTGTTCAGTCAAATTCAAATCATTTACATCTCCAGCTCCTGCAGGGAAATAGGCTTCTCGTATCTGCTTTCCAAGGTGGTGGCATGCTGTGAAGAGTGGAATCTTTCGTCCCCTGCAATGGGAACATTCAGTCAGGAGCAAAGGGCTTCTTCATAGCAGAGACTGCCATGTATCCATAGTTGGTGGACAGTGGTGGTTTGGTAATATTGTATTGCCCTTCACTCTCATTATAAACATAAGTAATCCATTAACAACAGCAGGTAAGTACTTTCTGTGCATGGTAATTGGTCTGAAGACCTCGCTGAATGCTTTCTGATTCTCTAATGGAAAATGCTAGACAGACATCAACTGCTCTTTGACAAAGAAAGAGGAAATACATAGTATTTGTGCTCTGCAAAACTGAAAGGGTTACTCTTTTTTTCCTGCTCTGTGCTAACCAGGTAGTTGCTGCTTTCCTCTGTATGTTAACAGGCATTGAGAAAAATCAAATGGCTGGTATATTCAGTGAAGGATCTTAATCTTATTAATCTAATTCATCCCTTGCCTTCTTCTACTTGCTGCTTTGTGTCCAACTTTCTGCTTGCCCTGGTTCTGTCTGTCATTCAGCTACACCAGTGTCACAAGCTGTGAGTTTCTGAAAGGGCATCATTCACCCAACTGAGTGAAGCCTTAGTGATGGGCGCAAACAAACTGCCAGGCACAGCACATAACTCAATTTCTGGCTAAGAGGAGAAGGGCTATCAAACTCTCAGTCACCCTGGGGTCAGACCTCCATGACCTCCACCTCCTTCTGTCCACATGCATACAAATGCTTTGGAAAGGGGATATCTGTTCCACATCTATAACTTCTGTTTCAGAGGTTTCCCTAGCCTCCCTAAAACTGTTATAGGTTAGTGGGCTTTTGCTCTGCGCAGACTCACTTCTATCTCCTCAGATTAATTTCTACTTCTTTTAGGTGGATACCATTTTTCAATTAAAAGAAAAAAAAGAAAGCAAACACTCAGCCTTGAATGCAGGAATGTGGGCAGATCTGGTCTTTAAGTGGCTTTGGACCCCTCATCCTCATAAGCAAATGGAGTCAGCAGAGAGAATGAAAAAGAGCACTGAAAAAAATGCTGGAGAGGAAAAGACTGCTAGGTTGGGAGAAAAGAGTAGGGCAATATCTAGTTATTCATCTGAGCAGTTTATTCAACATGCTTAGAGGGAAAGATGAGGGCAGAGTAAGCAGGGCTCTGCAGGAATTGGGGAAGTCTTTTGTTTTCATGTAGACAGGAACAGTGACAAAGTACAACTAGCAAGAATGGAGCAATGAAACACTTTAGAAATTATATATCTTGTATTTGCTGAGTCCTGATACAGGATTTTCAGTCATCCTACTAAAATATGCAGCCCCTGTTTCATACACCCTTTCTCCTTCCCAGCTTTCAAGTGTCTGGAGATTTACTGCAGCAAAAGTATTTAACAGTCTGCTTTTCTCTGCCTCTATCACTACTGAATTCCTTACAATCAGCATTTTCAGTTAAAACTTTAATGGGAGGTAAGAAATCCTTAGGGATGTTTAAAGAGAGCTACTGAAAAATAAAATAGGCCATTTCACTAACCCTTTCTTTCCTTTGCCCTTTGTACTTGTAATTAAATAGTAGGTTATAATGCTCTCTCTGGCAGTCAAGAAAGAACTGATCCTACACCAAGCAATACAGACAATCACTGCATTGATGTCTATGTGACAGGTTATTAGCCTGCTCTTGGGCTAGTCAACACAAGGAGTCCTCACATTCTTCTCTGGAGATGTATAAGTAGGGGACAGCTATCCTGTCCCTTTGGGGTTATACATCCAGTAAAACAAGACTTGAAAACGCAGGTGATGATGGATTAGAATAGCTTTTTCAGCAATCTTCCACTCCTAAGATTCAGTGCAAAATGTGTCATAGGCCCCTACACCAGTAAGTCCATCTAGGGCCTCAAAAAGGCTGCCTTTCTCATTTCAGAAAGTGAGATGACATCCCATTTCCTCTGGACAGGGATGGAGGTTTGGCTCACTGATTCTTTAGAACATCCCTGGTGTTTCATGCATCTGTAACTAAGGTCTTCTTTCCCCTTGAGAGCAAATGTTCATCAACACAGAGCAAAGAAGGCGTGAAGGGTAGCAAGGGTGAGAAACCATGAGAAGGATCAGAGGCAGGAGGGGAGGTTCAGAGCATTAGGTTCATGTCTATTAGGAGGAGATGGATATGCGCATTTTTGAGTTAGACCACGGAGCTGTACACTGCAAGATGGAGAAGGCGGATGGGTTTGAAAACAAGCACTGAAGCTTATGAAAAGGTCATGTATTGAAGGGAATATATTTAGAGAAATATATTTATGGAGAAGGCACTGGTTTGTGGCATCTGTGTGCAGCACTGTAACAGCCAAGTATCATGAAAGAAGTCAAAACTGTGAATGCAATTGAATACAATAAGCGCTAAAAGGAAGAAACAGAGCTAGAGACAGACACAAAAATGTAAAAGGAAGCTGGGCAAGTGTTTTGTATCAACCTTCACAGTCCTCAGTATTTCATTTGCTATTCTTAGGAAGTCTGTCTGACATTGACCTAGCCCCAATGGTGTCACCGGCTTGAGAAGCCAAGTAGAAGCAGAACACCCAGGTAAGAGAGGAAAGAGAAAATGAGGCAAATCATCAGGCACCAGAAGTGACACCAGAAAAGGATGCACCTTGCAAAGACCCTGCTCTGGCCTTATAAAGATCCTCAGTCCTCCACAGAATATAACAGGACATGGTGAACAAGCAGCTTCAGGACAAGCCTGGAGGCTTCAGTTACTGATTAGAGCCCCAGTTACTGATTAGAGCCTGCTGTTTTGTAACATTTTAAGACAGTCAGATAAGGGCTTGGTCCTGTTTTTGTTGAAGCAAATAGCAACATTCCCACTGACTTAACGGAAGCAAACCCTGAGGCACTTCCCTCTCCTGTGAAACCATCACTCTCAACTCTATGTATTTTTAATGCACTAATCCTTGTGGTGATGAACACAAAGTTGCACAAAACAAATATGCCATCTGTGGGATTATCCTCTGCCTTTCCTTTCTGTATAGCCTGAGAAATTTTGGGGTTTTGCATATTTAGTTTGGGCTTTGGGAGAAAGTAAATCAGAAAACATAGGTCTCCACTGGAAATGGAGATGCCTTTTGTAAACCTGACCTCCCTTATTCCGTCCCTTGTTGCTTTCACATCCTTCCTGTCTTCTGCCTGCCTCTGCTTCTGAGATTTTCTTCCTATACTCATTCCTCACTCTTTATCCCTTGTCTTTTCATCCCTAGGTTGCTCTGTGTTTTGATAGCAGCTGTAGTGAATCACATAAAAAAAATTTTACTCCTTTCCTTTCACATAAAGCATTAAAACATTCTCTTAATGGGTGATAATCCATTCCCTTTCAAACCCATTTTGCTGGCAGAGTACTAGCCCTCTTTGTTAAGACTAGACATTTTTTTCCTTTTTGCTTGGTTTCTGTTGACAGAGTCCCTTCTGCCTTCAAAAACAAATGACTTAAAATATAGAACCCACTCCAAAAGTATAAGCAGTGAAAGGGATGACAGAAAGATAAAGTGGCCCGTTCCTCTTTGTTTAGTTGTAGTATTGTGTAGGAGTCTTCCTGCAGACTAATGAGCTCCCAGCCTAGGCACTGTACAAATACAAATCAGAGAGATGCCTCAGAAAGCTCACAAACTACTGTCAGTCAGTCCATGGAACAACTCCAGTTCCTTAGGAGGATACCTGAATTGCAACTGGGAAAGGTGACTTACTTTCCAGAGTCCTTAGACTCTACCAGTAAAAATGCCAACTGAAAACAATGTTTTCAGGAACAGATTGCTGGTAGGAACTACTCAGATTATCACACAGCATTGGCACAGGTGTCCATGTTACCAGCAGGTGGGAATTTTCAATTGCTACACACCTGGGAAGATCTGAACAACCAACTTGACATTTAAATGCTCTATAACCCGTCCTTGTTCTTACTCCCCTAAAACATCCCATCTCCTCTGCAGGAGGGTGGCCCAATATTTGTGACTAGCCAGAAGCATCCAGATGGCCATTCTTCCTCTATCTTGCACATTTTTTCTCTTTCTCTCATAAATACAAAGAGAAACTGAGATCCCGTTCAGCCTCCCCTTTTATAGATAATATTACTCAGACAGGTAGCTCTTGGGTAATGAGTTAAGAGAATGGTTAACACAGGCAGGAAAGCCTCAAAGAGATGAGGCCTATTTCCTTGCTGCTACCTTCTGCAGAACTAAGGCCTGTGTAATGAATCAGAAACCAAACGTGTCTGTTACTGATGAATAGCTCTGGCCAATCCAGCACCACCACATAACATTCAAAAAAGGAGACATGATGATGGAGACGGAAGGAATCATACATTCATTTGGACAGCTGGTGGCACTGAAAGAGCAGACAAGGATAGCAGTGGGATGAAGAGATGCCAGATTCTGTTGTGGAATCATGCTGTTCTGGAAAACTGGATGGTAAAGGACTAAGCCCAAGAATTCTTTGTATCTGCCTGTCCTTTTATGAAGATCTGCCTGCACAAGTGTGTGCTGAGAGGGGAAGGTGATGACCCACACTCGTAAAGCCACAACAAATGATAGTATTGCTGCTACCCATTCTCTAAGAGACTTCTGCTGCTTCATTCCAATCCTTTTTGTCTATAAAAATGCCAAAAATGTATTGGTACTTCATAATATGATTTTGGTCTTTTCTGCCAGATAGATGTTCATGTATTATGTTATAGGTTTTAAGTTCTCTGACTGTTCCTATGGGAGAGACGACCTGTGTATGCTTGTGAAATGTTGCTTCCTCATTTCCACCAAGTCAATCACTTCAAAATATGATTTAATCTTCTCAGAAGGTCATCTTAAACTTAGCTTAGTACAGCAGCTTAGTACACCATGTATTTCCATGCAGTATCCTGAAACACTGGCTATTATAAATAAAGTACTGTGATCTCAATTAAGAGTGAGATATCTGTGTTTCCTGTATTAGATATTACTATAGAGAAAGAGGAAAAGATCTTGTATTGGACAGTAAAAATCTCACCATAGCTGTTGAAACAGGATCTGACATGAAACAAATAGTTCACTAAGTCTGGATTCATTTCTAATGCCAAGTTGCCTTTTTTGTGGCTACCTTCTTCTACAGTGCAAAAACATGAGGCATGAATTGGAAAAGAAATGTCTCCCAAACACACCACTAGACTGAAGACATTACAACTACAGTATGTGGGGAGGCAGTCATTCATCTGGACAGCAAAGGATACCGGCAGAATGAGCAGGGGTAACTAAGAAACCTGGCTTGAACTCTTTAGAACATCTAACTTACTGCAATCCACCCATTATGAATGAATATGTGATCTTTCAGGTGGGTCTTCTTTTTGTCTCTTCACAGTGTGACAGTGGTGAGAAGAGCCTTTCAGCAGGGAGGGCAGTGTATGTTTTTTTCTGCAGATTTCAGCACCGGTATTTCTGCCATCAGTTACAGCTTTTTGAATGCAAATAACCAACCTCATCTTCCATCAAACAGCTACTTTGTGAGAAGCAGGATTACTCTAATTAATCCCAATATGGGTCAGGATCATTTCCAAGAGCACCAAGTCCAGATATTTGCTGCTGCTGCTGCTTACACCAGCAGTCTCTAAATCAGCACTCACAAAGCTACAGGCTGCAATTGCAACCCAAATGTGATGCAACCAGTTTAAAACTGCAAAATGTTTCCTAACTTCTCAAGTAGCTTGAGATGGCATCGACATGGGCTCACATCTGTATGAATCAAACTGTGATTGCAAGGAGCTATGAAGAGAAGCCTTTACTGCAGTGCAGTTGCCCTGTATGCACTGAGGATGATTGGCCACAGGCAACAAGATCAGATGGCTCTGAATAGGAAGTCCTGAACGTCAAGTCCTAAACACTGGAAGCAAGAGATCTGACTGAGATACTCTGGCGAGATATGAAAGGCAAATGGACTTGCTGTGCTTCTGCTTCGATCAGATCGTTTTGGTGATAGCCACTGGTACACACAAGGATCCAAAAAGCTTTTTGTTTAACTCTGGTGCAAGGAATTGTAAGCAACAATACAAGATAAATATTTAAAAATAAACGCAAGGTCTTCTTCCCAGCCTGCACAGGGTTATGGTCTAAGATTTTGCAGGAACATTTTGCAGTGCCCAACATAACAGCATGATTTGGCTGGAGCTGTAGCAAGCCAGCGTTCTCATGGAGCTGCACCAGTTATACATACTAACCTCCTCCTCCTCCTATCATCACCCACTTTCCATGGACGTGCCACTGATGTAACTCAAGACTTTCCTGAGAGTCATGAGAGATGGAAAACAACAAGCAAAGATTGCCTTACTTGGAAATAAAATTCATCCTTGGATAGCTGCAGTGGAGACTGGAAAGTTTACAGGCTCCCTGGGGTATCTCAGAAGGTACAGCGGAGGATAAGGAAATTTTTTCAGAGCTTTCTGTCAGCATCCAGCACCTTGGCAAAACATACTTACTAAGGACTCCAAAAAACTAAAAATGGCTAGGAAGGGGAGCCCAAAGACTATACACCAGCTTTGCTATTAATTCAACCACTCAAAGAAATTCTAAGCTCACTATGTAAACAACTTAAAGTCATTAAAGTTTGTGAAGACAGACTTTTTTCTGAACAAGGACTACTGAAATTGGCACTGTGGGCTTCTGTGTGGTGTATATCACTGGCTCCAGATCCAACTTGTTCAATCTACAATGAATGATACTTGCTTTCTAATTCCCAGCTTTGTGGTTGAAGCTGGAGGGCTTTCCAGTTTATGTATTATCTTGATTTTTATTTTTAATGTAAAGGCTCTTCAGAACCTATTAGAACCTTAATTATACAAGCTATTCTTCAGTAAGATAGACATTAATACCAGATTAGATGGTGGTAAACAGTTCTCTAAATCCTGCTTCAAAAGAAACAGAATCCAGTTTTTTTTAAGCTGTGCTGATTTTATAAGGCTTAATGGCAGCACACAAAGTGATAAACCTTACTTGTCACTAAACTGATTTGGCTCTGAATACACACAAGGAATAGATCAGCTAAGGTATCACTCCTGTAGGCATTTAGGTTACAGCTGCATTTTCTATGTAAAGATTTTAATTTTTAGAAGGTAAATTTAATCTTACAAATGAACTTCACAGATAAGAGTTTAGTCTTTCTGACAATAGCAATGCCCGTTCCCCTGCTAAGATGGGTGGAAACATAAAATATTCCACCCCAACGTGCATTTCAACTTTATTATGAGCCAAGTTATTTCTTCTATTGTGAAACAGAAGAACTGTTGGCAGCAGTTTTCTAGTTTGCACAGGTAGGGTTGGTACAGCAACTGTTACATCGTTTGGATATTGGCAGCTCCTATGACACACCTTGGCTGTTCAAACATTAACTTGTTTTTCAATGCCAATGGCTGTATGCAAATCACTTCTAAGATTGATGATCACTGCTAGCAGAAGATGAGATAACATTTAAAGGACTAGACAAATTTGTCTTGCTGTTAATTATAACATTCGGTGGTTTATAGTGGGTGAAAAGACATTCCTCATTCCCACCAGAGCTTTCAGATGGCTGAGCATCTGATTGGCTCTCCCTGCTCCAGTGTTAACTCTTTTTGCTAAAATGACATTCTGTGCTCACACTCAGAATACAGAACAACGTGGAGGTCAAAAACCCCACAGTTTTACAGTTCTTCATGCACTATTTGCTATTACTGGATGAACATTGTGTCAACTTCAAGGGGGGTTTCTGATTCTCGGAATCACAGAGGACAACTTGCCAAAAATAGGCTAAGTGCTTGCATCATTCCCTTTCACTCCCCTGTCTAAATCATGGGTTCCTGCACATGGAACAGCTCTTCACTCATATGAGAGGCTGGAGTTCAGCATGATGCAGTCACCACTGCTTATGCTGTTTGTGATTACACCAAGAGGTGTGTGATTTAAAGGAAGCAGCTCCGTTAAACCCCTATAAGCCATTCTTTCTCTTCTCTCCCTTTCTCTGTGTTGTCTATGCTGTAGCTGCCACAAAACAGTCTCCCTGATGGCCTTCACCTTGTCCTCTTTGTCCCTTGTTGGATTGCTGCTGACATTATGACAGCTGGAGGGCCTGCATGAACTGTGAGCGAGCAGTGATGCCCTCTGCCTAAAGGATGCAGAGTACTGGCTGGTTATCTCTGTAGCTCAATTAACTTGCAAGCAATCAGCAGAACTGGAATTTTAGTATTTTTGTATGATGTGAATGCCAGATCCAGGTAAGAAACAAAGTGTTGAGGAAGAAGAGGTATTTGCTGTCTGATGCCTTCAAGAAGCTGAAGGTTTGCCTACAACTGAAATGAGTCACAAGGAGATCAGGAAAGTCAAATAAGAAATCAAACAAGCTCCTTTCAGAGCGAAGGAAAAGCTCCCAGCAAAGCTGCAACTTAAGGGAAAGAGACCATCTGAAATACGGGAAACAGGCCAAATTTTGCCTCAGTTACACATGCATAAACCTAATACTACCTCCACCATGACAACTTCCCTTTATGGTTACAGACTCCACAACAACTCCAGAACAACTTTCTTCAGTTTACGAAGAGGTGGCATGGCAGTTGCAGGTGGAGAGCAGTAGTAGCTGATCACTTCCTCATCATTTTGTCTTCCCTTTCACAGAGATATCTGAATTCAACCTTGGTACCAGAATGGAAATCTAGAGAGAACAGAGTTCTCTCATACAGAATCTACACAAGATATAAGACAAAAACTTCTCTCATAGCATGTGGGTATTCCCACTATTGTATTTGGAGGAATGAGTAGGGGCACAGGTAATGAAAGAAAGAACCCAGTACATGCGTATTCACAGGGGAAGGAAGCCTAGGGGCAAGTTAACCAAAATTCGCATGACCCCAAGTAAGTTGAGCTGCAAGTTTTGCAGGAAACTTTTTTCTTAAACCTAGCAAAATTCCAGATCTTCAGTAGGTTCACTGCTCTTCCAGTGAGAGACATAACATTCTTCCCCGAGATCAGAGTGGAATTATGACAATTTACACTAGCTAAGTGTCTGTCAGATAATATGCAGTGTGTGTTGTGGAGGATTTAAAAGGGTCATACCCCAAGGATATCTGGGGAAGAAGGGGTTGGATGCAAAATAGAATTAAATAATGTCGCATTCCTGTCTCAATAAACAGCAGGAATCCAAGGGAGACAGCAGCTAGCAGGGCAGCATTCAGCTTCAGAGCAGAAAAGGGACTCAAGAATCATGAATCAACGGCAGCAAGTAAAGAAAAGAGTAAAAAAAATCAGGAAAGAAAAGAAAATCACTGGCCTGGGTTACAGTGAGGGAGGGAATCTCATGTTTGTGCTATGAAGGGGAAAGCTGTGGTGGAGCCTGTGCATCTGTGCATGGATGGGGAGGAACAGAAAAAGGGGTATATGCTTGAGTCCTCCAGGTGAGTGAAAGACATAGTGGGCTGTTACAGTGTGGGCAGTCTTGAAAAGAGCGGGGGAGAGCAGGGATAGGGAAGGGGAAGAGGTGGAAGGGACAGGACGGCGCATTATTATGTTGCTCAGCAGGGGCTGGGGAAGGTGAAAAGGCAGAAGGGAAGGAAGTTCTTACCACATTTGGAAAGTCTGCCAGTCATCAACTCCATACAGTTAGTGGTGTCTGGATCATAGAACGGAAAGAGGAGGGGGGGAGGAAAAACATAAAAAAAGGTTTCCACACCTCTGTGCATAAAGTAGTAACTTAGCACATTATTACCTGAAGCAGGAAACATATACACATCTTGGTCTTTACATAACCCAGGCCAAATTCTGCCACCCACTATATGCCAGTGTAAATCTGGCCCTGTGACTGAGAGTGGATGCTGCTTCAATCCCGCTGCCTCCACTCACCCCTTTATCATAGCTACAGGTATCTATGACGTGGGAAATATTCTGCCACCATATAGCAAACTAAAAGCCTTGAATACAGTGTTTCACCTGGCTAGCTTTGAAAGTTAGCCTGCAACAGTCACAAAATGTTCAATCGGCTGATATATCTACATAAAAAACCTGGAGAGAGGGAAGAAATACGGCACTGTGCTATTGCACATGGAATGAGGTTACTTGTACAGCTCAAAAACATCTTTTAGACCCCAAAGGATAATGTCAAAGTTCCAACCTAACTCTGTCTCTCTTATTCAAGTGTAGTCTCTTACTCCTCTTGCTTTCTAGGTCACTATTTAAAGGCAGTAGAAGTACTTCTGGAAAGGGTGGCAGAATCTGGTCCGAAGACACTACTGTCCACTTCGTGTATAGCTCCCATTACCACAGCCTCTGGGTGCTTCCTATGGGGTGTGATAAGCAAAAGGAGCTCTACATGTCAGCTTTAAAACAGAAAGGACCAGCCCAGCTGGACACTTCCATGTGGAAGCTGCTGGCAAGCCAGATCTGCTGCTGTCAGCCAGGATTCCCTTGCACTTGGGATCTAAATCATTGCGTTCATGGGCAATTCACTGCTGAGCAAGAGGCTACCAGTTAAAGCACTAAGCTCAGTCTCCGATCTCCTCTTGCCTGGGATCCTGATGAACACTTGGGTATTTAAGAAATATCCTTCTCAGAAACACGCACACATATGCTGAAAATCCATAACTGCCAGGAGGCTTTAACTACCCCCTGTTTGCTCTAAAGTCTGCAGGACAGAGGGAAAGATAATTTCTCAGCATTCCTCCCCTTAAATATTGAGAAAAGTAATTTCATAAGAGCAGGAAGGGGTGTTGGATATGCTTGGGTAAGCTGAACCCATGCTAGAAGAGCATCTTTTCTGATGCAGCCAGGCCTGTGCTGTGTGGATCATTTACAAAATCATGGAGCAGAGAGGGCAAGTGCTTGGTCCAGTCACACTGGTCAAAGCATCTAAGCAGCAGTTATATGCTCTCCATCCCCAAGGCTGAAGGTGGGCTGGCAGAGGTCAGTGGGAGATGATACCCATGGAATTTCTCTCAGAAAGGCACAAGATTGAGAGAAAGGGAGAAAAGGGTGGAGGTGAAGGAGAAGAGAGCATTCAAGAACTGGAACAACGTATCAGAGGTGTCAGAGAGGCCTGGAGTTTACCTGCCTTTGAAATTCTTTGGCTAGTCTGGCAGAGTGAAGACAGACTAATCTCCCAAAATATATTTCTCCCTGAAGATGCCTAGCAGATCTGAGAAGTGCCTGATTGGGTCAGTGACCCAAAGTCACATTCACAGGTTTGGATCATTTTTTTTCTTTAATAACTTGGAGAAGTTTGTTGTCTCATGCCTTTCAGTGGTTCCTGTCCAGTCCCCTCATAGTCAACTACACTCTGCTGTAATGCAGTGTGATGCAGATCTATAGTGGTAGAGCTCAGAGCATTCACCCAATCATTAGCAGAACTTAGCTTTGAAATAACACGTAAGAGCAAAGAAAGTCTCAAATAGAGAAAAAAAGACTGTTTCTGACTCCACCCTCCAACACCTGGAATTTTCCCCTCAAGTGTATCCACACTAACTGGCCACTCAGTAACTAGCAGTCTGGAAACAAAAAAGGTCACATTTGGATAATATCGGAGCAGGTAAACATTGCAGCTAGTTACTAAGAGTCTCCTGAAACTGGTATTTCTGTTTCATTCTTAATTTAGTTAATACTGTCTTTTTTTCTAAGTCATTTGCAGTCAGCATAGGTCTCTTTAGTATTTAAAGCTAATTGTGTAACAGATCTACAAACATTCATTGTGTGATCAGAATACAAACTGACAGATCTACACAGGAGAAAAGGACTGTAACAGAGGCTTTTTGGCAGCATAACATCTTGGGCTCTGTACTCCATTTTATTCCTAAAAACATAAATTTGCATGGTATGGTATTACTTTCGATGGATAGGGAATTTTTTTTTAAAACATGAGATCATGGAAAAATCAAAGGAACACTAATGAAACCCCTACCTTGTCTTTCTTAAAACTTTAATGCACATATTCATACACAATGCATAATTCGCATTCTCTGTATTGCCATGGCTAGTCCCAGGAACTGCATAGGAATTAATTTTTATTTGTAATGTCTTTCCAAGACCTGATCAGACTGTTTTTCCCCAATTCCTAAGGCGCAGTCAGCATGGGCACACAAGGACCAGTAGCTCATATTGCATTACTTAAAAGACTAACAGTGTTAATGTGCCTTCAGCTTCTCTTTTATAATAATTACTTTAATACTTCTTTCATTTCCATCATATTGTAACATCTGCTTTAGTAAATACTCTACATGATAAAGTATTCCATCATTTTCAAGTAGAAATTTCATTCTAATTAGAAAGTCTTAGATTCTTGGCAGTCAGCTTCTGCTCATAGATACTAATCCACAACCCAGTGACTGTGGGATCCAGGTGTCATGTGAAAGGAATAAAGTCAGGGTCCAAAGGCTTTTAACTGTCTGAGAAACGTTGATGGGTCATGTAACTGCATTTTTCATGTGTCCTCTTTAATTTTTTAATTAAAGCATAGTAGCAGTGTCAGATCTCAATCCTTCTGATGATAAGGGAATTCCTTATTTCATAGAAATTGCTGGCAGTCCTTCACACTTTGGATTTGACCAAGACTCTTTTATATATGACATCCAGTTCAACTCATTAACAGATGGCAAATATTTTGGTTAAAATAAGGCTTTCCTTCAAAAGGTCAAACAAGTTCTGAATCCATTAAAAATTGCCAGTGTTCTGTTGAATTTTCTTTCACAATTTTCTTTATTCTTTAATTTCTGCATTTCTATCCCACATAAATTTCACAATGAAGTCATCTAGTTTATGATGCTTCTGATATCTCTGATTCTGAGACTTGTCCCAGCCCAGGAAATCTCACCCAAACAGCTGCTCCTCTGAGATCTCCAAATCCAGGGCTAGATCCCAGAAAGCACTGAGCAGCTCCTGCCAGATGCTCACAGTCCCCAATAAACAGGGAGGGAGATGATGTCAAGGGAGCCACCAGTTCCTCTGGTCCAAGGCAGTTATCATTCAGATTGAAATTCCCCAGTGTTAGTGTGCTTATTTGAAATTCTCTGTTCTCTTATCAAAACCCTGGAGAGTCTAGACTTTTTTCTACATGCTTGATTTCAGAACTACCAGTAAGTATTTCAGATAAGTTTAATGAAGGCTGTTCAGTAATAATACTAAGGCTGTTCAGCAAAAAAACAGGGCTCTGCCAATCCAACTAGGCATTAGAGGGCACCTCTTGTAGGTGGGAACCATGATAGCAAGATGAAGTAATTACTCCAGACACTACAGGAGTGGTAAGACATAAAGAGTCACACAAGATTGCAGGAAACAAGAGAAACTTGGGACCTGGATGAACCCCAGAAAAATTGACTTGTGATCCAGTTTCAAAATGGCTCTTGAAGAGTCCTTGTTTTGAGTCTGTAGCTGGAAATTCACCTTGCAAAGCACTTCATTTGCTCCTTATTCCCTTTTAAGTCTTGATGATAAAATCCTTTGCACATTTGGAAACTGAGTTTCTCACTAATTTTTTTGTAGCAATTTAGCCTACAGCTCTTGTGAGCCATAAAATACCCAGAAATCACAAATCAGTGTTCTATCGAGAATTTGCACTGCTCTATTTTGAAGCTAGATATGGTCTCTAAACACTTGTTTATGCTGATGAAAGGCACTTCCAGCAGTAATACTGAGATGCTCTGAGCTTTGAGATGTCAATGGTTAAAATCTGATATGAAGCCAATAAATACAATAAGGAAAGAGAAAACCTTTCCCAAAGAAGTTATAAAGGTTATTTCAGCATAGCTGATTGCCCAGAACATGGGAAAATGGAAAAAAAATAAGAATATGCAGCACCCCACACTTAAAATCAAAGCTCAAAGAAACAAGGAAGTATTAGGGAAATAAAAATTGATACACTGTGAATGATCACAGATGGCTTTTGCATGTCCCTATTCACCAGCTGTTACTATTACTCTTTTGTGCAAAGGCATCAGAGAAAAACAGATTATGATTTAATGGAAAGAGTGCTGGGCTGAAACAAAGGCACAAATCTGAAATATCTTCCTCCATGGAGAGAGATCTTTTTATCCCAGCAAAGGGCAGTTTGCCCAGGGATTACCTAAGTAGTTATACCTGAGTATAAGACTCCTGGATGGAGCTATACATGGATGAGAGATGAGGTTGGCTGCTCTCACAGACAGTGAGATTCACTCTTGATGCAAAAGGGACTGTCCTTTCATGGTCTTGCTGGGCTTAGTGGCTTTTGATACCAGTAACAAGTATACAAGGGCAGCTGTTCTGGTTTAGACCAAGGGCCAAAACCATCCAGTGCTCCGTCTACATCAGCAGCCACAAAGACACGCAAGAGTGTAACAGCGGGCCAAGCAGATACTTCCTAACACTGCCTTGCTCACCACTATCAGGTCAGAGATTTCCTGAGCCTGCTGCTGTTTGTCTGTTGAGCAATTCCATAAAGATTTTTCTGCCAGGGATTTGTCTAGCCTCCCTGGGAGTAAGAAGTACTCAGGGGAAGATGAGCATCTGCAAGCTCCTCACATGCAGAACCTGCTTCAGCGAAGAGTTCCACAGGTCTTAGATTATGTGAAGAGATGCTTTCCAATATTTTTTTTGGTACTTGACTTCCACTACTTGCATATGATGGTCTCTAGTTCTTTCATTGGAAGAGAAAATGAACAATTGATCCCTATTTACTTGTAACTCATGCCAGTCATGAGTTATAGACCTGGTACTGTCTCAGCAATCATAGCACAGAGGTCCTTAAACCTTAGATTAGAAAGCTGATATGTTGCACTAAATTTGACCAACTAAGCAGTGGCTTTTAGAAGTACTACATTAACTTTTGGAATGGATTTCATTTATTTACACATTTATTCAGGTAAGGGAGGGAATCTATTTTCCTGCTTCAGAGTATGCCAGAAGGAATATGCACAGCCAGTCTTAGAAAGGAAAAATGGAAGTGAATGAAGGGATATATGGAGGAAGGGAGATTATCAGGTGCTCAAGTATGACACAGAAACACATCTGCCTAGATCAGGTACATAACAGGCTCACACACACACACACACACACAGATGCATGGGCAACATGACATCTACAAACACTGTTGAGAGCTGGAGGAAATGAAAAAGAGGGAAGTGCATTCTGAAACCCAGGCAAGCCGGCTCAGTGGGCTGGCATACTGCATAGCAGATCAAAGAGGGGCAGGAGAGAGAATGACTGTCAGTGACATATGCTTATTAGGCCTTGCTATTCTGCTTTATACTGAGTTCATTGAATCTTCCCCTTTTGCAGGTCTCACTTTATATGCATGCGCCTTTCACAGCTGGTTTTCATCATCCCACCTGTAATGGCATCTGAACTAAAAGTCAGGAGAAACAACTACAGAGGAGATGTCTGTGTACAATGAGCTGGGAAAATATCCAGTGCTGGACAGTATTGTTGGTTAGAGACAGCAATACACTCAGAGCCACGGAGGAGGCAAGTCCAAGTGAACTGTGAGCTCATTCTGTTGCAGCGCTGGACTGCCTACAGAGTATCCTCAAACCATGAACCTCAACAGGAGCCCAACCACCACAATTTCTGTGAGCTGTTCAGAGCTGGGCATGTGGGAGGGTAAGAGAAACAGAGAAGACTTTGCCTCGTTTTTAGTGAGAAAAGTTGATTAATTCCATGACAATTTCTAGGAAGCTCTTGCACACATCTTTCCAACTACAGACAGCCAGCTAAGCAAGGTGCTGAATGCAAACTCTGCTGTCCTTTATCCCTTTTTTCTTCTCCTTACTCTCACTGACTGGGGATGTGAACCATAGGGCCTCTTTACTTTGATGCATGGGTTGTCTCTTTTTGGTAACAATCCTTTTATTTCCCCTCCCTTCCTTTTCTCTTCTCCTTGTACTCCGCTCCAATCTAAGATTTTCAGGTTGACTTCTCTCATTTTCAAGAGACTTGCATACTCCTGACCAGGTCAGGTGATGCGGTACAGAACAGTTTGGCACCCTGTCTCATGAGCTGTCTTGCCTGGTTAACTTCCCACCCAAGGGAATTCTCATTTTTAAATTTCAAGAGACTATTAATTTTGGTTTTGCTCCATGTGGAGTCACCTATTTCACTCTGGCTTTAGAGATCAGGCTGGGTTTTCCCCACTAGAACAACATATTCTCAGGTTGTTTTCAGCAGTAGAAATCATGTGATTTTTCCATTCCAGAACCAGAGCAAAACTATAAGTCAGATACATTTTTCACAGCACAGTTTGCCCATAACATCTCCCTGAACTTTAATCAGTTGAATGGTTTTTATTCCTGCTATAATATGACTTTCTTAGGGAGATATCCTGCCTCACATGCAAGTGTGCAACAGGGTTCAAGTCTTTCCAGAGAGCTGCAGTAGCTAGGACATATTAGGGTGAAGAAGTTAAGAGAGATCCTCAAGTAATTTACTTTTAAAACAATTTTTTCCTCACAGGAAAGTAAGAGTACACTTCCTTCTCTAAGAAATAAGGAATGCTTGAATATTGTTCACATATCAGGAGTAATATGAAATACACTTACAGGATGCTTTTCTATCTAATTCCCCTCACCCCCACTTAACCCCAGCATTTCCCAAGAGGAAGAGCTGGCAGAAAATTCTGGCTGCTTCCTTGAGTTTGATTTAATTTCTGAAGTCCAGACAGCAAAAACCTCAATCAACCATAGTTGTAGTGTCCTCATCTTCCCTGTTTCCGAACAGAATAACCCATGTGCTGGGCACCACTGCAATCCAGCATGCAGAAGGTCAGGCAGTGCTGGAGGCCAAAAGTAAAGTGGACACTGAACTGAGCATACTTCTCTGTCAGGTACTAAGCATACACACTTCTAGATGGAGTTATTTTATCTTCAGCTGCCAAAGCCACACTGTTAGACCAGAAGGATGTAACCCATATGTGCAATGAGCCAAGGACATCTGGGATTTAATTGCAGGATGCAATGCCAACCTAACTCCCACACTTTTGTCTTGGCTTGTTCACACAAAGGTCAAGCACAGAATTTGGCTCTAAAGTATAATATTTATTTACTTCCTTTTCATCTCCCACTCCTCCTGACTCTTTCTCTCCTTCCTCCAGCTTCTGCTCTCTACCTTGCTCCTATTTATTCCCTGTATCTGCACATTCTTTCTGCTTCTCCCTATTTTTCCTTCCTTGAAGCATTCCCAATAGCTCATCTGCTTTAAGTTTTCAATTTTCACCTTCTTCTTTGTTCTGTCCTTTCAAAGGAGAGAAGAATTAACACTGATATTTTTTGTGTGTGCAAGCACTACTGTTCAGAGTGAACACTTGCTACATGATGGTGGGATGAAGCCAGTTTCTGTATTATCAATTCAGGCTGCCTGCACATTCAGATTGATATCACTGCACAGGGTAACACACATAAGGATTTCTCTACCACCATGAGGAATTGAAATTTACTTTTCAAATAGGTAAAATATAGCTTTTGCAGAACCTTAGTGTATAATTTGTGCTACCACAGTATTGAGCCAAGAATTTGATCACACTACTGGAAACTATTAACCACCTTCTGACCATTTGTTAATGGCTAGGTTCAAAGTAGCTCTCAACTTTGTTCTGAGACCCTCTGAAGCTGGAGGTTTCTAAAGCATGCCTGAGGGGTTTGAAACTCAGGTATCTTCTAGAGCATGTCCCTATTCTGGGATATTTTGGAGCTGGAGAAAATCTGGAAGGTCTACTGATGATGTAGCTTTTGATGGAGAAGTGGGCAAATGGCTCTTTGGGCGGGCGGAGGGCAGAAGCTGTTCAACTGGGGAATGCACTGGGAGCACTGGAGTGGGAATGAGAAAGGGAGGAGTAGGGTGGGTGCAGGGAGTTACTGCTCTGTCCGAATGGAGCTCGTTTATTGCTGTGATCAGAGGGATGGCCTCCCTCAGCCTCCTGGTACCGAGAGGCATTTCACCTTCCTGTCCCTGCTGAAGCAAGGTGCTCGACAGTAGAAACTACTTACCTGATAACTGCTGCACTGAAGGCTGGTCATGTGTGCTTAACAACTGTGCCTGAATGGTTTCTACTACCCTCTTAAAGCGACGGCTTGGACCTGTGAGGAGAGAAGAGGCACAAATGGCTGTGAGAGGAATGGGAGTCCATATACAACCCAGGCTGGAGGGGAAGCATCACAAGTATCTTCCCGTCAGTCTTGTCCCCAGGAGTGTACTGACAGTGTCTCTGTCCTTCAGCCAAAGGGACTGTGGTGTGCTGAACTCAACAGGAGGAAGAATGGCTTCTGGGCTCCTTTTGTGAAGGCATAAAAGGTGTGTGGGGGGTTGTTTGTTTTAAACCCTGGGGGGGACATGTGGCCACCCAGAAGAAAAAGGTGAGTGAATGTTTCTGTCAGAAGGAAGAAACTAGTGGCCTCACAATGCCCTGCTGAGACTCTGAGACTTTTGAGTGAAACACGGAGACAGTACCATGAGATATTCCAGATCTGATGTACAGAGCAGCCATTTTAGCACTAATCGTGGAAGTGGTAACTTCACCTTTTGGGAATCTCTTTCCCTGCCTGCCACTTCCATCGCTACCAACACTATTTTTGTTCCAAATGCCCTCCTTTCCCCTGTCTGAATTTTCCCCCTGAGGCTAAGACAGTTATATTCTTTCCTCTGACAGAGCAATTTGCAGGCCTCTATTGTCAGCAAGGACAAAGCCAGCTTGCACCCATTTTAGAGCTTTGCCATGGTTACCTGATAAGAGTGTGAAAGTGACAGAATAGATCCCGTTCTCCTTTTGCGCCTCTCCCCCTTCTGTGTACGTTATGTCCACCTGGAACTTCACTGGCTTCTGGAAGACAGCAGGACCTCCCGTGGACTTATATTCTGCACGGAAACTTGTCTGTGAGATGACACTGTGACTGAGACTTGGAATCTGAAACAGGTTGGTAGAAGAAGGTAGTAGAACTAGTGCACAAAGTGAAAAATTTGCAAAATTCTACTTATAACAACACACATTTCCAGAGTGGATAACATTTGCTAGATCTGCTTCTGGTCTTGAATTCATAAAGTACAGTGTTCTTGTGAAATCAGTAAGACTGTAGATTGCTTGGCACCACAGAAGAATGCACTGCTGCTTACAGGACTGATCCAAATTTAAAGGTTGAATATTGGCGGAATACCCATCATGCTTATAAATGTACACATGTTGCTCAACTTCATACACTCAGTTTTCCTTTTCCTACTCATCTGCCAGTTTTGAGAAATGCCTTTTTCCTGAGTAAAAACTACTATTAAGAGAGTGGGTAGTAAATTGGTGGGATATAAAAAGCACTCAAGTGGCCTGGTCTGATCTCACAGCTGATCCTGTTTTGAGCAGGAGACCTCCTGAAGACCTTTCCAACCTCTAACTGCTTGGTGATTGATGTCAAACAGACATCAGGACACAGAGCAGACACTTAGACAAGCACCTGAGATATCCACAGGGAAAGTATACCTGCAAATAACTCACCCAAACCATAACTCCTACCAATATGTAAAAGAACTCTGAGAAACTTCATTGTATCATGCAATATCTGTATCTTCAGACTCATGGTGGAATTTCATAACTGCCTAACTTTCAAGCAGTTACCATTCGCGTTTTCTGCCAAAATGTAACATACTCATATTCTATTTACTGCTTCATAAAGGAACAGATTAAAAAAAAATCAAATTTGGAAATCTGGTCTCTAATTTAGAAGGAAAAGCAAAGATGAGTTCTTTGAGAAGCTGACTTTAAGGACTTAATTGCAGGTTGTGACAGTGCATTTAAGTTTGAAGGTTGCTGAAAGAGACGATTCACTGGTTTTGCACACAAATCACTACATCACACCTAAACCCAGACATGTGGGATACACACAGAATCACCACTACAGACAGCAGTGCATGCTATGCCCACAATATAAACCCAGAAGCACAGCTAAATGCATGAAACTGATACGGTAACGTGGCTGCTTCACATCAATCTGAGATGGACACCAGTGTCTGATGCACGCTGCTATACTGCATTTACTCCTTGTACGCTTGTATAGTTACAAGGGTTACGGATGGTTTTTTGGAAGAAATTCATTGCATCATGATCCTCTGTGTTTGTTACAATAAATAAAACACTGTTCTGGTGTCACCCTGGGGGGGTTCACACCTTGTGGTGCCTCTGTGTGTGTGTGGGGGGAGGGGGTGTCCCAGGGCCGTTTTGGGAGGGTGGCAGAAAACCCAGACTGGATTTCTGCCAGAGTACGGAATGGGGGAAAATGGGAACTGGATTTTTTCTGGAGTACAGCATGGGGGAAAACCCGGACTGGATTTTGGCCAGAGTACAGAATGGGGAAAAATGCAGACTGGATTTTGGCCGGAGTATGGAATGGGGGAAAACCTGGACTGGATTTTTCCAGAGATTGGATTTCAAAAAAAAAAAAAAAGAGGGTTGGACTTGATGATCTCAGAAGTCCTTTCCAATCCAGCTGATTCTATGATTCTATGATCATAGAGATTAAAATGGAGTTCAGTATTTTATGGAAAAAAAATCAGCAAACTATATAAGAAATTAAATCTCCTTCTCTTAATGCTATTAAAAAAGTCTAATTATGTTGTTGACTACCTTGAACTGAAAAATCTCTTAATTTAACTTTGCTGTGCTTTTTCTTCACTGGTACTTCTTGACAATGATAGCAAGGATCTTCTATAGGAAAAAAATTACAATTTCGCTCTGCTTTCTTATCTTGTATATAAACTGCATTTGCAACATTTGATACTCTGGTCACCAGAGGAAACAACCCTTCTTTCTGCACTGAAGTGGAGATTTAAAGTAACAAATGCAGATGTAAGACAGGATTTTTGTCTGACTGAAGTGGTGGAGGGCTTACCCAACAAGGGAAGACCCAATTTGCTGGCCAGACCAGTAACTGCAAGGTTAGTTTGACAAAGGAGCAAATTGCTGTCTTGATACCGTGCCCAGACCAGTGTGCTCTAACTGCAGTGTTATTCCAAACACTGGCAACCTGGAGACCTTGCCAAGAAGGCTGAAATCTCTTCTCACCTTAGAAAGCATTATCTACACTTAGTAACTCACACACAGCCCAGTGGAGGCCTGAATTGACAGGTTATGTACATTAAACCCACAGAGCCTGCACTTGAAGGAGCAGAGACCCTGTCCAGTAACATAAGGCACAAGGAGTCCTGGAACTGACCAGAGGGCAGTGCCTCCAAGAGGCAGCTGGGATGACTTACCGAGAGGAAAGCGTGGACTATATCAGCCTTAATGGAGCTTAGTGGTTTGTCCTTAATGACCACAAAAATCTGTTCTTCTTTCTCCAAGTTGATGAAGTTACCGAACCAGGATTTTTTGGCAAGCCTGATGTGATGAAAAGAAAGAGATGGTTTAGAGTACTGAGTACTATTTCTTAAACACCCCTAGCTGGAAAAAGAATTAAAAAATACACAAGAAAGTTTTGATAACACTCCAGATTTGATGTTATTGTTAATAGTAAGTGGAAAATAGTGTCAGAGAACATCTAGAACAACGTTTCACTTAGTGAAAACTGGTAAAATGACAGACCACACAGTCTTAGTCTGGCAGCAACAATGAAAAATCAGGAGCAACAGTAACTCTTTTGACTGAGCCAATACACCGATTAATACTGCATATATAAAGCCCATATAAGCCAGGGGACACATTTCTGGTTTGTCTCCAGGGAACTATTCATTTCATGTGACAATATGCAGATCCTGGCAACACAGAGATTTAAGTTCCTTCCCACTCAATTTCAACTCCTTTGGTGTTATAGGAGTTAAAAAGTTCCTTTTCTAAAGGTGTCCTGTTGGGCTGATGGTACAATCACAAAATCTTACTTTTTAAAGCAAGCTGTAGATTTTACCAGACCTCCAATCTGTCAGTGAGTGAAATCCACTCCCACACAGAGGGTCAGGACAAAGACTGTCCCATTCATTAGTCTAGTTCAGGGTGTCTATATAATGAGTGAACTCTGGTCATCCTACAAAGGAATGAAATTTCAGTACTAAGAAAGAAGATGCCAACACCATGCAAAACAGGTTTTTTGCCATGTCAGGCTTTCCACTGACAGCAGTCCAACTTCACAGTTTCTTTCAGCATCAGGTAGTGGTTTCACCATAAAATGAAATTGTTCTGTTTTTTCACACTGATCGTATCAGTAAATGTTTGATTTTGCTTATTGTTTTACCAGTCCACTTTGTTGACATTACCTTTTAAGTTAAACAGGCTAAAGGAAGAATTCAGGGACATAACTTTTAATGGGAGACACTACCGAGAACTTGAAGGTAGCATCTCTGACAGGTGTGGTTTTGGTGGGAGAGAAGATGCTGTTAGCCATGAGACACAGCCAAAGAATTGCTAGACCAAACTAAACCCAGGGAAAATTCCACTTCCATCAGCCATATTCTAGTAGGGAAGAATTTGGCATGAATGTGTTAGAAATTAAAAGACCTGTCACTAAGAGACTGCCTTTCTTTTCCTCTACAGCATAATTTATAATGCCAAGTCTGGTTTGAAGTATGGCACAGTTTTCACTCATTTTGGTGGACATTCACCACTGAGTGGAAGAAGACAATCTCTCCAGACAAGGAGAACCATCTGCAGAAGGGATTACTATACATCAGTTTTACAGCAAAGCAATGAACAGCTGGAGTGAGTTATTAGTAGACTCACTTTCTGTGGCAAAGGCTCAGACTGAGGCAGAACAAGGATGGGCAGAGACTAGGAGAGAGAGGAGCAAACTAAGAAACTAATTTGAAGTCTAGGCCTTCAGGATAAAGAACAAAGCTTGACCTCAGTATTGTCCAGCAATTTGCACTCATTCCCCATTCCAGAGTGCTCCATGAATAAGTCAGCTCACAGCCCATTTAATGCATGCAGTAGAAAGACCACAACTGGAAGACCACTCACTCAGCTGGGCAAATAATTATTTGCTTCGTTTACTGTCGGCATCCAAAAATAAGAGTACAGAAAGATTCACTTGCAGTTTGGTAAACCAGTGCCCCCCACTCAATTAAAGTGGGCTGGAAAACTGTCACTCCCTAAAATATTCATAGGCAGCTGTAACTAAGCCAGTGAGCCAGAGATTAGCATAGGGAGCAGTAAAGAGAAAGGGCCTCTCATTTAAATGGTCGTTAAGGAGCCAGGGTTAGAGTGTGAAAGAAAATTACATACTAATTAGCTCATGTGTCTCACACACACCATAACAACTCTGCAAGCCCCTGGAGAGCTGGGGCAATAGCTCCCCGCATGTAAAGGGTCTATGCTCATTAGTAAATTAGCACCTGGTTATCTATCTAAAACGGCTGGTTGTCTTAGGCTTGGATGTATCATTATCTGAACCAGGGCTGGCGATACAGACTCCGGGGCCCAGTGGAAGCATGGGCCTGGAAAAGTGTGCATATTTAATTGCAGATCTGCCATGTTAAAATATGGCTTTTCATTTCTGTATTGTCATTAATGGTTTTGTCGGCCCTTCATTTATAGGTCTCTTAACAAGCCCAGGTAAGAAGGGGCCCAGAACATAGGGTGGTTTTTTCCAGTTCAGCATGGTCTGGAGTCTCCAGAATCCAGCTGGGCTCTTTTCCTCGGCAAGGTTATCACCCGTAATACTAACTCTGGATGACTCATTGATAGCCTGGGCTATGCTCCAGCTTGTAAATCACTGGAATTCACTAAATAATTTTGCTGGTGTCGCATAAGATGGAGTAGATGCCAGTGGCCTCTCCTGTTTCTGTAATGAACAGAATCAAGACATAGCACACAGGCCCTGGCTTCTACCCCTGAAACTGGCAGAACTAGTTGTACTCGTACACCTGGGGAATAGGCCCACTGAAGAAGAAGGGACAGCTTTGGAGTAAAATGACACAATAAAGGTTTTTCTCCTCTTAAAGAGCATTAAGTGCTACTAACTTGGGTTAAAATGTGTATGAATCAATGATCTTCAGCATGCTGAATGAGATGATCTAGCATCTCACGAGATCAGGCTGTAAGCAGTACAAAATGTACTTAAAATAAAGAATCTTCTCTTATCATGGTAAACCTCTTAAAGGGGGAATGAGATAGGAGATATGTGGGGGAGGTTGGGTATGCAGATTACACTAGGGAATCTAATCAGGTGCCCAGTTGATGAAAAAGCAAAGAAATTAGCATGTGAATGGAAGCTGGTGCTTTATTACTTCACACTGAATTTCTCACTGCCATAATGTTGTTTCTTTTCCTACTTTTGGAGTGTCTTGACTACATTGCCTTCTGGAGAGCCTCACTGTGTTCCCTCTCTATCCCTGAGCTCATGGATCTGTAACCTCCAGAGGTTTACCTGCTTGGCATAAATAACAGTATTTCTACTTAAGCAAATGGAGCTTTGCAGGTTTAAAGCAGATGGAGCTAAGTCTCTTTAAATGTCATCCCGAACACATTTTCTAGGACTTTTTCACATGAGAAAGAACAGCATTACCCAGACATGTCAAAGTGTATTACCTAATCATCAGGTTTGTTAAACGAATGGCAGTCATTGCTGTACCAGACAGAGCAAGGACACGTATTTATCACTCAAACCATGAGGTAAATACAGCTCTTGATAAGGGTATCTTATTTCTTACAGAAAGAAAGAAAATACTAGAAAAAATAAGACATGAGAAAGTGGACAGTGAGCAACAGACATCTATTGTTAAAATATAATCCAGTTCATTATTTTTTATGACTTGTGCAGCCCAATTGAACTCATTAATTTGGCAATTACACAGAAAATGAAAAAAGGGCCTTAGGCTTTGACTTGCATCCAAACTGCCTCAAATGACAGGCACTTCTCTACACCAGCTTTTAAAGAGTGAGTGGGAAGCAGAGAGGGCAATAAATTAACAGGAAAACTTCCAACAACTTACATACAATGAAGAAGAGAAATTTAATTCTAAAAGGTTTTCTGTTTTAATGGTCTTAAAAACATGTGAGATGAGAGTATTGTATATTTTTTTCATAATGATGTGCTAATTTTATGAAATTCTCTCATGCCTCTCTATTAGTAAATGCTCGAAAGTGTTGAAAACGCAATATATTCAATTCTTCTTCCTGGATTTCTGTTACTAACCTTTACTAATCCCTATTTCTCCCTCTTCTTAAGTCTTTATCTTTCTCCATTATGCAGTACTGCACATAGAGTGCACATTTTACACCAGATAAATACCAAGTCCGGGGAAAGTTGTTAAGACAATACCACAGTCACCAATTACAAAACTTTGTGCCCAAAATTTTCATCCAAGACTCATGAATATTTCATACAAGCATCTTAACAAGAGGCCAAATTGCCTTGGTTGGCAGGGTAAGTCTATGGGCATTGGGTGCACAAACACAAGCTGTGAAAATAAAAAGGAATAATTTGGCATCTGTTGCATATTAGGAAGTGTTTGGAGCAGCACTCTGGCAGGGACTTCCAAACCTGCCATGCAGTGACGCACATTTGTGCAGTGAAATGGCTGAAATGTACGTTGACTTTCAGGAATGAGTCTGGTGAATACGAAATAGCTTCTCCATGTCCCAGTGCTGCTGCCTAGAATTAACACTGCGTTTATTGCAGCCAAAGATTCCTCTGAATTATCTTAGCAGAGGCTTCTGCATGTTATCCTGAGGATGCACTCTCCTGTACTAAAAGGAAGACTATTTAGTGCATAGTTAGTGCCAGTATAAGCCACAGATTAGCCTCTCCACACCTGAAGAGTGATCTATTTGACAAGCAGATGAAAAAAAAGAGAAGGAACATGTTACAAACCCAGCAAATTCAGCAAGCCGTGAGAAAATGAGGTGGTTACTGGGAGACTGTTTCATCACCTGTTGACCCCCAGTGCCATTTCTGAAGTATAGATTTTATCCAGGGTCCTTACCAGAAGAATCATTTAACATCTCTACCCCACCCACAGGAGAACAGGTTACAGATACTGATCTAGTACAGAAATATGTCAGCCTATGACACTGAGACAAGGAAATGACATTGGTATGTGGTAGAAAAAAAAAGGTAGTGTACTGGCAAATTACTTACTCTGGGGATGATTCTGGGGTTAAATTAGACATCTCCTCTGGTGTAGGTACTGCCCATGCACATACAGACGAAGAGAGGGAAGGAGAAAAGAAATTGATGATTCAGTACACCTTTCATTTTCTGCTTGTATACCAATGAAACAACGCTGGCATTGCACCCTCTTGCATTTGCCCACTGCCTCTGCAGACTGGTTCTGACATCTGAACACTGGTCATATGTCTCTAGATCACTGCATCTAATCAAGTGCTGCATTTCAAGGCTCACTTCACCCTTCCTTAAATCATTATGCAATCTTGCACTGGCTTCAGACCCAAACACACTGCTGCAATTCTCTGCAGTTCTCTGACCATCTCAGAGACAATCTCACTGACCATCACAGCTAACTATTTCATGGCTGTGAGCTTCCTTTACGATGGGATCACATCCCAGTACCCTGCAAAACCACATAGTGTTGGGATGTGGTCCCAAGGATAATGCATGTGGCTTCGGGTGCTCTTTGCCTGAATAGAGAAAGCCACCTGGAACTTGAGGAAGGAAATTTTGCACATCTCAACACTCTAGAGACTTTGAAAACTGAAGCAGGCCAGCAGATATGAAGACACTGATTGTATTAGAGAGATTTTTACATCAATTACCAAAGGCAGTAAAAGAAGCATTAACCAAGATCAAAAAAGCTTTGCTTCAGAAGGACAATTTTAGCCTACTGCCACTGGCTGTCTTTTTTTCAGCAGAAGGCTCAGCCTGTGGCTGTGGAGAGGCAGCAGAGCACAGCCACAGGGGAAATGGCAGAGCTCTAAGTTCACTTACAAAACAAGTGAAGAATGTGAAGATAAATTATTCTTGTGGTCTAAGAGCCACAACAGAGATAGTACGAGCTCTATGCATGGAGTATGAAGAGGGCTCAGGAGATGCTCTTGGAGCAGGTGCAATGGCATGACAGAGCCTGCTCACATGGGGATTAGGGCTTGGCTGATGCTATCACTCTCACTTTCATATCAATACTCAGTCCTTGGTAGATGGAATTTGTAGAGCCGGACAGGTATCAACTTCCTGACGAACAGCTGCCCAAATCAGAACCACCTGTATGTTTGGGTGGATACTCACCTTGTAATTTCCGACGATGGAAGCGAGGAGACCCCAGGAAACTATTCTTGATGGAGTTGAGTCGTGTCCTCCATGGCATTCCTCCAATGCTGGGGCTGGATGGTGGTGTTGGGTTGGGTGTGCCTGCTGGGCTCTCCTTTGGCGTATGAACAGGTGTCCCCTTGGGGGTAGGGAGGGGACTTCCCCTTGGAGAGGGGTGAGGGGTGACCTGTATGATGGGGATAGATTTGGTGCTTGGGTCAGTACTAGAAGGGAGCAATCTAACAGGAGACATAGGGTTGGTCTGTACTTTAGGAACAGCCAGCTGTGGGTTAAAGCCGGCAGCAGGCGAGCGGCCCTGAGCATTCTGCACAGGGTTGTTCTGGGAAGAGGGGGCGCTGGCATTGCTGGTAGGGAGTGGGTTGGATTTAGTAGACTGGAGTGGTTTTTCAGCCAATTTGCTCTTGGATGGCAAAGTCTGCGTCTTTGGGTTGGGCTGAAGTGCTGGCTTTGGTTGGAGTACATGTCCAGGCCTGGAGGCGTTCCTACAAGCATCAGGGTCCAAGGAGACTTGGGGTCGGGGAGAGAAAGGGAGGTCGGAGGTCTGAGGGGGGATGAAGAACTTTCTGATAGGCTACGAGACAGACGCAGAGTGTCCATGCACATCAAAAACAGTGAAATACGCATAGAGCGGGCGAGCAGAGAAAGGAAAGTCAGAATAAAATCCATCCGAGTCACAAAGATGCACCATGTCACAAGGAGACACAGGAGATGGAGGTGAAGGGGTAGTGGGGGGAGGGATTTTGCAAAGAAACGAAAACAAACAAACAAACAAAAAACAAAAAAAAGACATGCAGTTAGCTGGGAACACAGCATAATCAACAACAGCAGCAGCGGCAGCAGCAAGAACAACAGTGTCATAACAGGCTTCATCATATTAACCAACCACGTGTCAGCAAAGGAAAACAACAGAAAGAAAAGTACAACAAAGGAACAGTAAAATAAAATAAATTAAAAAATAAAAAAAGAAAGTAACTAAGAAAAAAGAAGAGAGAAATGCCATCTCTCTGGGATTGTTCTGATTGCCCTGCAGTGTGAAAAGCACGATGCTGTAGGGAGGTGAGGAAGGGGAAGAAGAACCACTCAAGCCACAGACAAACTGAGATGTGCCAAGAATGGGACCACCTCTTTCAGCTCCATGTGCCCATGTGCAAACCCAGTAGAGAGATGAAACTCAGAACAGGTGTGTGATACATAGGGAGTGGCAGGTGATACACAGAGTTACTGCACACACCAGTCAGAACCTCTTTCCTTCCTCTTTACCCCTGACTGGCTAATGCACACCCGAGTTGCAGCCACCCATTGCAGAAAGAGGAGGAAAAGGGAGAGTAATGCCACCTGGGCATCCACTCTCCTCTCCTGACCTGGAAGGTTAAATTTCTCCAGCATTCATTTGGAGGCTTCAGAGCATGAAACACCACGAGAAAAATTATGAACTCAGATTGGTGTTCGATTTGTAAACTGCTACAGCAAAAACATCAGTGAGGCCTAGCAAATTTATTTATCTGGGAAGAGATGATATTTTCCATCAGACTTTATGCTTCTCCTGCAACATCCCTCATCGCATCGAAGGACAGCCTGATAATTGGAATTTCTGTCATAAAGTCTCAGCAATATTTGCCATTAAGTCTCAAGTCTAAGAAGAGGGTGAGGTGAGCTATTGTTTTGTAAGACACAGTTTAAAAAGAAAAAGACAAGCAAAGTTCATAATCCATCACAGAGTTATCAAAATGAGATTATGATTTTTTTTTCCGAAACAAGAATATTTACACAAATTAAGAGGCATTTTGGGAAACCATTCATACTTTGACAGCAAACAGCAATAGACAGACTTGGAAGGGTAGAAGCCTTTTAAAGGGATATTAACAAGCTAAAAATCACATTTAAAATAAAACAAATGTCCTTACAAAACACTGCTGTTAACACCTTAGATTACAAGTACTGGAAAAATTGTAAAAACAGAAATTGCTATTCGAGATATTTAGCTTTGGTCTACACTTAGATTATGATTTCTATAAATTATTACCTATGAAAAATGATATATCACCATTATTATTATCCATTCTTAACACCTAAAAGCTGCAATCAAGCACTGTCCAGACATAACATGTACATGTATGTACATGTAACCATGCCTCAAATTTCAGTCCCATGTAAGCACACTTACTAGGGAGTTTACTTCCTGGGTTTGATGAATTAGCAAAATGTTGCCATACTTTAAAAATTGCAGAAATTTATTTAAAGCTTCATTCCTGAAATTGTTTGCATTAAAGCTTTGTAATTACTTCAGAGAACTTAAGAGTTAGGCCACCAAAATTAAAAAAAAAATCACTACATCAAAACATTTGTATTATTATTAGGATTGTAAAGCTAAACTAAAATCTGCTGTGTTGGTAAATTCTGACTGCTGCTGGGAAATGATGGGGAAAAGATGAGGAAAGTGGTTAATCTGTGGAAGTCACTACCAGCACCTGAATATTAAACATTTGCAAATGACACCAATGGATAAAAGTCAAAGACTGTTGATTGCAAATGTCTCCTTGCAATTTTTGTATCTTATGTGTGTGATGGTTTGAGAAACAAATATGAAAGAAACAAAAGTCAAATTCAACTCCCACTTGAGCCATTAGGAATCTGAAGAGGCACCCTTAATTACCACATTCTTAATAATGAAATGAAGAACAAGATTACGTCTCTATTTCAGCTGGTGCCATGGGGAACACCATTAACAAGATCTTGTGAAATATGAGAACTTTTAGTTGCTGTTGAATTCAATTCCTCATAGAACTGAACCTAAGCACTGCATAAAATGAAATATGTATTTGCTTTTTAAAGTATGTTCTCTTTCAATAATCTAAGGTGCTATTAGATGCATAGGCAAGGACTTTTAAAAAAATATTATTTTTATTCCATTATTTCCTTTTAAGCCTCAAATTTTACCTGCCTTAATATATCATTATGATCTGCTGAAAATGACATTTGGTTGCTAAATCCCTTTGAAGACTACTTAATCAACTGCCTATTAAGTGATAATGGTAAGATACAGCAACTATGGAACAGATCTTGTCAACCCTATTCTTTGATGTAGTCCTAATGAGATGTCAGTAATTGAACCCAAGAGATCAACTGATGACATCAGGATTTAGGTTTGCTGCACTAGATGCTTATTTTGTGCACAAAACTGTTTCTGTGCTCTTTTTCAGGACATTTTGCAGTGGCATAAAAGTCCTCAGACCTCTGCTTGCTTCCACTGACAACCAGGAGCCCCAGTGCAGAAAGAAAGAAATGGATCTTCACTGGTTCCTAGCACTTCAAAGGTACAGAGGAGACCACAAATACATTTATGCCAGTTGCAAAACAGGATAACAATTGACAGGAACCTAGAATATCTTTCAGAAAACAGTTCAATCAAGCAAGGTGTTGGAAGCTTTACTAGTCTATAAACTTACACCTGACAGTGTGTCTTCATTCATAAGAATTACACAGAATCTTCCTGGGGAATTATAATTTCAAATACCTGGAATACTGATGTTATCTTCCTATAACTAAGAGTAGATCCATAGGTGTATCTGTACCCTAACACATGGAATATATCCATTTCCAATTGCGGATAGCATCTTCTCATGAAGTCATGAAAAGTATGTAGAAACCCTCCAAAGACTCTGGGCCAGACAATCAGGCAACATGGATTGCCACAGCCCTACAGACTCCTTGATGAGGTCTAGACTTTTGTAAGCACTGCAGTCTTAAAGACGTTGTCAGGCACTAGAGATACTCACTTTAATCCCTAAAGAAGTTAACAAGAAGATGGAGGCCCCTGTCATTGCACTTAGAAACTGTAAACTTTGCAACACACGTGCTGTGAGGCGTGTGTTGTACTAGCTAAGTATCAGTAAGTACCAGTATTTAGTTGACCCTATGATTAAAAAGGGCATGTGAAGGTACCTTATTTATAGGGGTTTGAATGTTCTTTACTCATCCTAGTCAGTCAACTTCTTACTTTCCTTTTGAATTTGCTAGCCCTCAAATTTATATAATTTATTTTCTCTGACTTTCTAATACAAGCTATTCTGAGGCAAATAGAAGACAACCAGCATGGTTTGGTGCTCTACTGAGACCTAATTGAAGACAGCTGTGAAATGATTCCTGATTACTCGGTCTGAAGCCACACTGTATGCAGACCTCAGCTGGATATGGCAGTGTTTAGTCATAGCAATGGTATTCTGTGTCCTTATGAGACTGAAAAAGGGCAAGGGCACAGTGAGATCCCTGCTAACAGTGCAGGGAACATGTATGAGAAATTCTCTGCTTGCATTTGTAAATAACATTTCCCTCACCATCCATGAAAATTTATAAGCTGCCAAGGAAAAACAAAACATCCCAGCTAAGAGCCACAGCTCTGGAGCAACAGATGCAGAAAGCATCAAGCATGTGTGAGTGAATTGGACCAACAGATCTTGAAGCAGCACCACTTACCCTTGGACTGCTGAGAGGACTGGTGGAGAGCCCAGATGATGCTCCGCTGATTGACCGAGACCTGAATGGACACAATAAGGAAAACATCTCTCAGAAAACTTGGACAAGTAATAACCCTGATCACCAGCCACCACAGGCACAGGCATGAAGTGAGGAGGAGGAGGGAGGCTGTCACTGGAAAAGCACACGACTCTTTCCTTTTCCTTCCTTTCACTACTGTCACATTTTTCAGTTGTCCCCCCCCAAAATCAAAGAAATGTTGTTGCTCAGGGAGAATACTATTAATCCCTTTTGATTAAGGCAATTGCTAATTTCATTTTGGACATCAAGCGCATGGAAGCTACTACATCTGACCTGTGCAAGTTGAACTGCTGAATTCAAAAGGATGGTGAAGACATTCATATTGGTGCTGAGAATTCTGTTTTGCACAGACCCAGTGATCACAGAATGAGACTTTCTCTGTCACGAGCAACATGGAAAAGCACCGTGTTCACAAGACACAAAGGAAGGGGATTATTTCAGATAATAATTAAAAAACAAGTCTCCTTGACCCAAGCACACAATCATTTTTTATGTGATGACTTCCCACTGAAATCAAAGATCACATTGGCTTAACCCTTTCCAGCTTCTCACTGATGGTTTTCACATTTTTTCTCTCCAGCAAGATTTCTTGCTGCTGCATTAAACAAGCCAGGCCTTCTCAATGGATAATCAGTTCTGCTTTTGTTGATGACTTTACTAATATCAAGATAACAGCTCAAGTGCCCTCAAAAAGAGGCCAGTCAAGGAACAGTAAACTGCCCTATTTGCTGACAAGGTCACCTATACTGTAATGCTCTTATGCTCTCCAGCAAAGGCCACCAATGAAAAATGTCAGCTACTGACAATAAAATGTGCAAATGTGCTATGCTAAACATGGTGAAAGAGCAGACAGGCCAAATTGCACAAACATTTCAGCAGAAGTTTCTAGGAGGAGGGCTGCCCAGCAAAAAAACCCCACACCCTGTGTGTGACTGTACATGAGTGAGCCCCAGAGGCGGCTGCTTTCTATCCTTTTTAAACACAAAGTTGAAGACTGAAACATCTTATAGGAAAGGACTTGGCTAAGAACCTAGTTGTTCAACAACCACCATGCAACAATATGTCAATACAGCAAAACTAACAATGTTTCACGTATAGTAAGAGTCATGAAAGCAACTACTTGCCTTCAGGTAGCAAACATGAAAAGGTGAAATTCCTGTATATGCTTGGAAAATGGAGTGCATGGGTATATGTGTATACATATGTGTCTGTGTGTGTACACATGTATATATTAAAAATTTATATAGGTCAGATAGCTGATGTCGGCTTATACATAAAAGAAATTTAGATCATAAACTATGTCAGTTTACTCTCCTCTGCTGTAGAATAAAACAAAAACATCGGTTTCTCAAATGGTCTCCCGACATATATTGCTAAAAATATTTGAGCAGAATTCTTAAAAAAATCTGTGAACGGCAAAAGAGGAAGTATTTCCAAGGAAAGAATAAGCTACAACTGAACACAATGGCATGTTCTGTTTTCTCTATTTGTATCATCTGCAGAAACTACTCACTGATGGTTTTCTTTGTACCTCATTGCAGTTTGTTCATCACAGTAAGTAGGTGAAATGCAGAACCCCAGTCTCGGCCAGATTAAATCTACATTGGCACCATGAAAATCTCAGGCACTCATTCTACGGAGGAACTCCCCACTTAAGTTTCTCTTTGCACCCTGCTGCACTCTGCCCATCACAGTGCAACAGTAAGAAACTAGAAGCTCACTCTTGGCATTCTCTTGTACTTGATTAAACCTAAATTTTCACCATCATGATCTGGGGCACTCATAAAGGTTTATACAAAATAATTTTAGGGGAAGAACCATCTGCTCCACTTTTGAAAGGTTACTTTATGTGCCTTTCCCCTAACTGAAGTAGCTGACTGCACCACAGATGTGTTGTGCAGATGGGGAGTAAATTAGTTAAAAATCTTCCTTGCATGAATCATCAGGAAAAACTTCTTCCAAACCATAAATTACAAGAGGATCCTATAGATTATCTTGGACAAATGTGGAAGGCATTCAGGTGCCCAGAAATCAGTTAAGCACCAACTTAGAGTTAAAGGAGGTGTTCCCACCAACTCTTAATTATGGTGGGAAAGTCCTCTCTGACACTCACCTGAATTCCGGGACACTCGATTAAAAGTTCCAATCTGCTATTTCCTTTTTGCAATCAGGTGTTTCCAACAGTCCTGAATTCTCCCTTCCCAACCCTATTATCTCCTATTTTTTTTTTACAAAAATGATCACACACATGGAGGGCAAAATATGGCAGGCCCCACCTCCCAATTCTCAGTTTCTTAGCAATATTTGAAAAATTGTTGTTGTGTACTGTGTTTTCATCCAGCCTAGGAGCCTGAGGCAGGGGACATAAGAGAGAGTTAGTATGAAATCCTCTTGGAAATGCATTCAGTATCCATACGCCTGCTTTATTTCTGCTGCTGATTTACATGCAAAATAAGTAAGAAGTAAAGTAGGCCCTATAGCAAGTTTCAGTTTGTCCACACTGGAAATTGCATATAGGAGCAGTCAAAAGATTTTAAAGAAACCTCTGTTAATTTTAAATGTTGAGGTGAAAAGAGCTCTACATTTTCAAAACTTTTCCTCTCTTACCAGAAAGTGTTGCTATGGGATATGACACCCAGACTGAGGAGATCTTCCTTGCATCCTTTTCAATTTAACATAATGTACCTTTATAAATGGGACATAGTTTCCAAGCTGACTATAAGAACTCAGTACCCTGGCCTACTGTGTGGTTCTATACTCCAGTACAAAAATGCTAACAGGCAAAAATAACAGATTTGTCCCTCTCATCAAGATTACCTTGGCTGAGCAATGCTATAATTCAGTTTGTAAAAAAAACAACCACATGCACTGCTCCTGTATCTCGGAGTCAGGTGGACAGAACTGGGATAGGGCCAAAAGAAAGTAATGAAAACGTTGCATTATGCTGAAATGCTGTAGCAAAAGAACAGAGAATTTAAATTTTTATCCCTCTCACAAGAAAATGAAAGTTTGAGGCCCTACCAGCAGCACATTAGTATGGCAGACTCTTATGTCTCATGTGTAGAAAGAGGAAAAAAATATGACATTACCTTATCTCCATGGCTATGAACTAAATTCATTCAGTGGGAAGTATCTGTTAGTGAATAACCTCCTAAGAGTCTTTAGAGGCATTAAATGTTACTGGAATTATTAAATTTATAATTATTCCAATAACTTAATACTAAATGCAACCATCTTGGAAACTATGAACATTTTGTATGACTCATTTTGCTCTGTGTTTTGCATTGCCGTATGCCTGCACACTAACTCAATGGAAGTCATCAAAACATTGCTGAAAATACAAGCAGAAGAATCAGTGCAGTTGCTCAGACAAAGAGCATTCCTTCAAACACAACTGCCACATTTAGAGACTCAAGGAGAGACTCTTTGGTCCCTTCCGTGGGAGCAAGTGACACAGTTGTTTTTCCAAGCCTGGAGGGAGGAATTAAAGAAAAACCATAAGGGAGCTAGACCCAAGGTTTAGGAGGGGGAAGATGCAGAGGGCACTATAAACATAAGGTGGACACTGAGACCATTGCAGGCTATTCCTCTCATTCCGCAGACTGACAATAATCTGGAGATGTCTGAGCTATGAAAGAGAGAGGCAAAGGACTGAAACAAAATGTGCATACGTGAGCTGTAGTTTGTAGCTGTGACGATTTTATACCTTATTCAATCTATTTGATACTTCAAAGCATCGAAGTTAAAAGGTCCTTCATTTTAAAGCATTTTTTTACTCATTTTAGCCAGCTGCTGTCAAAGAGGAAGCTGTGCTAGACCCAATTCATGTCAGATCAGTGTTCTCTTACTGGCGAAACTGAGGGGCTGGAATCCAGTTTCCAGCTGGTTTCAGAGAACTGCAGAATTTCTTGAGAGCAGTAAGAGGGCTGAAGCCTGACACTGCTGAGGTGTAGACGGAGAAAAACACAAGACAGAATAACTGCAGCTGACCTGGTAACCGTACTACACATAGAGCACATGCACAGAGCATCTCTACATAGCCCTTCTCTCAGATTAGTTTTCAAGTGCTTTAGATGGTGCATCTGCTCGTACACACCAGCAGAGCATAAAGGTTTTGCAGCCACATTTAGGTCGGATTCGGCATTTGTTTCTTCTTCGATAACCATTTCACAGAACTTTTTCTTGCAATCAAAGGGGAGTTTGGTGCCTTGTTGCAGTCCCAGCAGAACTTGCTTTCATAACACAGTTTTACCAGGATGCTGAATACAGCCTCTTAGCTGGTCAAGCTGGAGCCATGCTTCCAAGAAGGGGAGCCAGTGGCATGCATGCAGCATGCAGTAATGCATCAGAATTGTGTCCCTGGGTGAAATGCCTTAGAAATTTTGAATTAGTTTCCATGTGTAGTTTTGAAACTCATTTCAAAAAATATCCAGCCATCCTCTTATTTGCTTCAAGCATAAACTGGGTGGAATTTGATACTCCTCTTTCCTTCCTTACTCAAACCCCCAAAAAACTAAACTGAATTTCAGGGTATGAGACCCCTGAAATTGACCTGAATTAATATGCAATAAGTGTGTTAAATTTCACCACTATTACTCTTGGGAGTCTAAAAGATACAAACTGTGCTTCCTTACTCCCTGATTTAGGGAATATGAATAGAATACCTTTGTTGTTTCACTGCGTTACAATCTCAAATGTGCACATAATACTGTAACAGCTCTTACTTGGAATACTTATGCTTAAGTCAGAAGGTCTGCTCATGGTAATGACTGCTTGTAAGATGAAGCCTTACAAAGAGTACAGAGAAAGGAGCGCAGGTGTTGGTAACACACACTTTGTCCTTTCAGTGCATACAGAGGGTGATGCTGAACAGCACCACCCTCCTTAATTGGCCAGTTATACTAGAGTTCCATTTATAAATGGTTTAGAAAGAATTAATAAATAGTAAAGCACACTACAAACATGAGAAGTAAATGTTACTGGTGCTAATTAGCTTTCTCAAGAAGCTTTCGCTATAGTCTGTAATGATATTACAATGGTTTTATTAAACCATTTATTAATATAATATTCTCCTTCTCCTAAGTATTTACAAATGGAACTTTAATTTGAAGTGTGATTGCATTCTTAGTTGTACCTATATTGTCTTTATTGAAAATAAAGAGCTTTGAAGATATAGCTGTCTCTATGGCCATCTGTTCACCTCTTAAGAAAACATTCTAAAAAGAGAGGGAATACCCAGCATTTTTTTAATAACATGGATGGGATTCAGTTTAATTTAAAAAAAAAAAAAAAGGAAAGAAAAAGAGAAGAAAAATGGATAAATTAGGATTAAAATTAACTGGAGGATACCAAACAGATACAAAAGTGCTAAATGGAGAAGGGGGTTTCATTCTAAGAAGGTGTCCTGGTACCTGCACAGTGTCTGAGGATAGTTTTCTGTGCCCACAGATGTTGAAACAGAGGGACAAATAAGAGAACAAAAAAGAATCCTAAAAAGCAAATTATATGGAGTCTGAGTCCAACATGAAAGTTCACAAACACACACAAAAGCACCAAAAATGCTTCTTCCCACATCTCTCTCTCTCTCTCTCCCTGCTGTAAAGCCTCATTCACCGAAGAGTATGAGCCTGTATTGTATTTGTAAATTGCAAATGAAAAGTTCCTCTACAAGATACAACAGGTCCCGCAACAGGAATAATCCAAAACTAGAGCTTACCCCAACGGATCAGCACTCGCCATCCTCGGAAAGGAAAAATGAAGAGAGAGGGAGAGAGAGAAAGAAAGAGAGAAGGGTGTGGAGGCAGGTGGAGAGAAGAGTAGGAAAAGCAGAGTGAAATACTGTTCGGAGAACTGAACGGTCATAATTATTGCCACCGGTGCCTATGTCTTCAGAGACCAGGAACACTAGGGGGACAGTTTCATTTACCAGAAAGTAACTTTTATCCCACTCACAATATTGCAGACCTTTGGCACTGGAGAATATGGAGAGGGACATACTAAGGCTGTAAAAAAAAATTCCCAGCCAAATCCCAATTAAAGTAGTCAGCAGAGCAATGGGTTCATACTTCATGCTGCATTTCTTTTCTGCCTCTTACAAAAGGCACAGTTACATCACACTGTTATCAAGAAAATTGGGGTTTTTTGTCCCCAGTTTGCTCAGTGCAGTGTCCCTCTGTCCCCCAAGCTGGCCTGGTAAGAAGTACTTTTTTTGCCATGAATGAACTGTGAAACGTATTGGTTATTAAAGCATGCATTTCTGAGCCAGCCTGGGAGCCCAGGGTACAAGATTGTAGCTCAAGCTGTGAATCTGCTTTGATACTGCCTTATTAGTCATGATGGTCTTATAGTCAGGAATTCACATCAGCTAGAACATACCAGCTCAGCAACCCAGCACTTATCTCTGTGGATGCCATCTTGTGCTCCAGGATCTCATTTTTCATTTAAAATAAATTCAGTCTCTGGGTCTTATAGGTTGCAAAGGAAATCTTTCAAATGTGAATGGAGAATAAATCAATGCTGTGCTGAAAAGAGTCTGAAAAAGCAGTTCTAAAAGCAGACTGAATCTCTGGCATGTTAACTTAGAAGGCTAGTGACAATTGAAAACTTCAGTATTCTTAATTTTTAACTAATCACCAACACATTCAAAATGGAAAAGAATAGTCAGGTTATTAAGTTTTCAGGGGTGCAGATAGCAGTCTCAGGAAAGCGTCACCACCTTTTCACATTAACAAAGATTAGATTAGAAATAAAAAAACAGTTTGGTGTTATTAAGCCAAATTATTTTCAAGTTGGATGCAATGCTTTTTTTCCTCTCTGTCATTTTCTCTCTCTCATTCTCTCCATTTTCAATAACAGGCTCCCAAGCTGCCAGAGCTACCTCTGGCTGGGTGAGAAAAATCCATTCTCCACAAGACAGTCTCCAACAGAAATGCCAAATTTAATATATGCCCAGTAGATTTCACAGTTTACTGCTCAGTGCAACTAGCCATGCCTCCAGTTACATCAACATTGCAAGTGCTTGGCTGGGCAACCAAGGCAGTTTTGAGAACAGTTAAAATGTAAACGTAGTTAGAATAGGACAAAAAAGCTGTAGTGCTATGCATTGATAGAGAAGTGGAAAGAAGCATTACAGTAAGTTCTTTTTCATGTGTCTGAGTGACACTCCATTTATATTTCAGTCTGGAGTGCAAATTTGGGTAAGATATAATTCATATATATACAAATATGCACATATTTAGGGACAAATGCTGTCCTCAATTGTACCTGTACAAATCTATCTACAGTGATGTAACTGAGAAGAGCAAATTGACACCCATTGTATACTGGAACCTGTGTGTATATTTATACAGAAAATACACCCATATTCATACATGCAGAATAATAAAATGTAAATAGAATGGGTGCAGGAAGGTTCAATAATGTTTCTTTCGAGTCATTTTCCCAACTGGGAAAGCACTGAAGAAGTTAACAAAGAGAATGGAAAGCAAATTGACAATAGGGTAAAGAAAAAGGGAAATGAGGTTTAAAAGAAATGAACAATCCCAGGACACAATAGACCCAGAAGCGCAGACATGTGCATTCCCTATAATATTGAAGCAAGTGAACTACGGAGCTGCAGCAACCCAGATACAGAAGAAGAGAAGCACTGAAAGAGGGGGTGAAAGAAAGTCAGAAAGAAAAAGAAAAAGAAAGGGACAGTGGCCTCAGCTACTAAGACAACCATGTGCATCTAGAGGGAAGGGACCCTTAAAGATGCAGTATTCCTTTAAAAAAGATATCATAAAATTGGATAATTAAGCACTGGACAAAAATTTAATGGCCACCCTGATTATCTGACCCCATTTTGCTGGGGTTCACTTCGCTGCCTATCCCTTCTTTTCACGCGCACATCTAGAATCCAGGTTCTTCCCACCGCTGAGGTCCTTCATTCTAACTCTTAGAAGTGGGAGGGAGGTAAGATCACAGTGAATATGATCCTCAAAAAAACAGCCTGGTCCTTGAATGAGCAGGACCTTGGGTGATCCTCGTGCAGTGCTCTAACCTTCTCCTGTTGTCTGAAAAATAGCACCTTTGAGAGGGAGCATGAAATGCCTGTGTGGATTTAACAAATTCCCTCTGAAATTACTGAAGGGTCATTTCCTCTGCTCCTAACACAGTTGTAGCAGCTGCCAGAGATGGACAGAGGGACAAGGAATGGTGGTAGGAACATCTGCTGAAAGACCCCTCTCTTGTAACAGACAAAATTTCTGCATTTCTCTTACTGGACCTGACTTCCAATTACTGTGAAAAGGCTCCTATTTGGACTAAGTTTTAAGGCAAGAAGTTCCACATGTTCATGAACAGAACTTACATATAGGGGGAATCAGAAAGGAACAGGAATTTCCATGTCTATGCTAACAGTCCAGGAAAGCCCAGGCACTAAAGGCTGTATAACCACTAGTTCCTCATGACTGTGGAACTAAGAGGTTGCTAATAGTTCAGGTCTAATGCTTGTTAGTATTTTGGCATCTTAAAGAGGGTGCTTTACACACTACATGAGGCACAGTCTCTCCTGCAGATGCGTGATGTTCTACACTATGGCAGGTTCAGGACTTGAAACACTGCCTACAAAAGACTGTCTCAGCCTGCAAAAGGCCAAAACAGGGGCTGTCCCTCACACATCCTGCAAGTCTCCTGGGGCTTAAAGGCCACACTTATCTTTAAACAGAAAGATTTTTATGAAAAAGGGAAACAGAAAGAAGAATGGTTTGCCAAGGTCATAGGTTCCTTTAAGGAAGCCATTGCTTCTCCCTTTTTTAATCATATGCCACACTCCTAACCTTTGGGTAAGCTAAGTATTTGTCCAAAATGTATAAGGATTACATTTTGATGTGGAGTTATCCATTGGAATGCCAGCTTTCAACACAGAGAAAAATTCTCTTCCTCCGAGACCAAAATTTTAGAAATAATATGTCCACTAAAAACCTTCCCAAAAGTCTAAGCTTTTTTTTGTGTTAATGGACCCACATAAGTCTACTTAAACTCCCTAAATCTGGTGGCCTGTCCGTCTTCCTTTGTGCCTCTATTCACAGTCAGGAGCAACCCTTTTTCCTATTCTTCACCATCTGTCACTTGAACTGTTAGATTAGAATCATCCTCCAAAAAGACTTCTCTTCAATCATATTTTCCTCTTGTGTCCTCTGGGTAGTCTTAAGGAGTTTGTCTCCTACCTATAGGTACTCTATATTTTGCTCTGTCAGACTGAATTTCCAGTTTCCTACCATTGCTGTCACTGACTCAGTTGTGCTGCTGTTTCTAATGCTGGGAGTGGAGCACTCTGGGCTTTCCTAGTGTTTTATATTCCAATCCTTCCCAAGGACGTCTTAGCAAATACATCTTCTACCCTGGTTATCCTCACTCACAGCAGAACTGAACCAGAAATAGCAGTAGGATGAAATTTTTGTGGGGAAATCATTGATACAGTCCCAGGCTGCATTGGGGATAGCCTCAGAGGAATGGTACTACACAAAAACATATGTGGTGTGGGGCTGTAAAAAACCACCCTTTTTGCTTCTCTCTAAAGAGAGAATAGAACAGCTCTGTCCCCACACGGAGAAGGTAAGTACTGCATCTTTAAGGTCTCAGCAGTGAGGTAGAGGAGAGGAACATATTGTCAGTGTTTATACCTTTCTTCTTTGTTGAATTTGGGATTGGCTTCAGAGATATCCAGGCTTTTACTGAACATTGTTTTACTATGGCAGGAACAAAGCGAGAAAACAGAGTTACTACTGTGGACATTTTTATAAAAGAGAGTCACCTGAAGCAATGCTGGACACCCAGCCCCCCAACCCATCCTCCCCCTTTTAAGCAATGCTCTGAAAAATTTTTCCTTTTACTTTACAGCTACGGCTCACACCTACACAGTGCTGAAGTTCATTATCTTCCCCTGACTTCCGAGGTCTGAGATGACTTCCCCAATGCATACTTGTAAACCTTGCTCTCCTTTATCCAATTTAAAACCCAGGTACCATCTACTTTGTCACACTGTCCAGGGAAAACAGAACACGCCTGAAGGCATAAATTGTAAAGCATTCATTACTCAAAACTTTTCTAGGAGACCTCAAAACTAAGCACAATCTGGGAAAAGGTTAAAATCAGGCCATAGAGTCTCTTAGAGGAATGGTAATCCATTTTGTATTCTAATTTGTAGGGTCCATTACCACTTAACTCCCAACTCTCTTCCCTATACTCAGTGTATAGAGAAATGCCCTTCTTTTTCATACTGGGTCTGAATCCCTGCAGTTTAGAAGCAAAATTCCCTATGCTTTAACAAAAGGGCAGCTCTCTGTAATATGTTTCACTGGTAATATGCTTCACTGTTTCACAGGACACTGCTTCCTAATGTTAGCTGATCTTTCATGCAAGCTCTCCACTTAAATAACTAGAAGAAAATGAATAGTTAACGAAGCCCATTTTAGAATGGTTTTTGGACTCTCACAGCAAAGCTGCTGAAAATTTCTGGCATATCCCCAACAGATTCTAGCTCCTATGGAATTCTTCTTAGTCTGTGTGATTTTAGCACAAGGGACAAAGTAGCTGGTGCTAAACTAAGCTCAGAAACCACCTCTTTTCTTTTGACATTTCAATGAAATACCAGATAGTCTGAGAGGTGGGGACACCAGAACAGCAGAAGTAATTAAGATATAATTACGAAGCCATTTAGTCGACAACTAGCAGGGAAATCCAAGAACTAACAAAACTTAGTCACCAGTTTTAGGGTGGCTAGAGTTTGTGCATACTAATTTTGTCATATAGATAGATCCAATGAAAAACACTTGAAGAGGTCAGCACAAGCATTTCAGGGAGCCCATAAGCTCAACAAGTATCCTTTGTGCTGAGTTCCCCTCATCTGCTATTCAAAACTAAGTCACTGAAGGACTATGTTTTTCACTTAATGCTTTCTCAGCCTGTAGAGTTGAAGGCTGCCAAGTTTCAAATTTCAGTGGAAAGATATGCCCTAAACAAGCCAAGACCAGACCCTTGTAGGGCCCCCACATGGTTACCAAAAGCAGTTCATCACACAGGCATGTAAAACAGAGGTTATAACAGAAATCCTCTCTATGCAAGCAAACATCTGTTTACTACTGTGGAAGAGGACAGTAGGAATAAATCACAAGACACTTGGGTGTGTTTTGCCCCCTGGTTAGAGGTGTATCTTTGCCAGCTCAAGAAAGAAGCGATGGTTCTTTGTCTCTGGATGTTTACAAAAATCATCTGTGTCTTAATAAGAAACCTGTTTCCATGGTCCACCTTCCTAGTACTGTAGGATAAAAGCACTGAATAGTCATCTCTTGAGACCAAATCATCTTAAAAAAGCATCCCCCTCTGGGATCTAAACCCTATTGCTGTAAAATCCACTGTCAGTGGGTCACTTCATGGAATATAATATGAGACTAGTCATTAAAAATCCCCTTTCTTGGTGGAAGGCACTTGTCATTTTATTACTGACTGTTCTGACAGATGGTGCCCCATCAGCAATGCATCGTCCCGAGACAATCCCCATGCAGTGGTGTTCATTAATGAAGCCAGTTCATGTTATAAAAGACTGTGCTGCCAGCAACACAAAATGTGCTGTTGTCATCTGCGCATGTGGATGGTATGAATTATGGAAGCTCACACGTGGAGTAAAATAACATCTTCCCTTTAACCCCTTCAAAAACAAGCACTACCATGGCCATCATCATCCGTCATGGTGTTATTACATCCCTTTTTCCACCCTTAATCACACCTTTATGTCCATTCCTGAGTTGTGGCATGCATTGTCCCGTATCTCTTTTGTGCCTGGCAGGTTTTGCTTCCTCCTTAAGCCACAGCCCTTTTTTATTGATATGTAGCCTGGATATGTCTCTGCTCTGAACTCAACCCAGACCTTTTGACTTCAATTGTTTCCTCATGTGAAGAATTGAGAGAGACATATAAAAGCAAAAGAAATACTTTGGACAGCAAAACACAGCTTTGCCTCTTCAGGCTTTTGAATCCGAAGTCAAAGCTGAGAGCTGAAAGAAAAGGCTTCAGCTCTCAGAAAACTTTGTGATAAATCTAACACCTCCTGTTTGTTCCATCCTGTTGGACACCTCCTGTAAACAGATGCAGAATACTGCAACTCACAGGCAGCCTTGGGGTGGGGAAAAGTAATTTGCCTCTGTCTGGCTCTGGGAGCTTCCCAACCCATGCATCTACCAGGTACCAGATTAAAAACGGCAGGCTGAATAAGGAGTCAGTGTTGTGTTCATGCTTACTACTTTGAGGCCTATGAGGAACACAGAGCACACCCTGTCCTGAACACTTCCTTACCTCAGACCTCATTCCAAAGAAAATCACATATTCAAGACAGCTTTCCACTACACTACACTACAACAAAAAATCTTTAGGGCAGGGTATCTCAAGGCCATATATTCAGTCTGAAATAAGTCCTAGCAGATTCCGGAAATCACCACTTTTTTGTCACTGTAGATAGAACTGTAACATTTGCCAGCAAAACTTTTCAGCGATTCTAGGGGCCTCTGCAGTATCTATGAAATTACTTCATGTTCTTCACCCAGTTCTCAGTCAGCAAAGGGAGTTTCTGGGCACAACAGGCTTTTTTTGAGCAGATCTTAAGAGATGAATGAAAAAAAAAAGGCATATCAAAGCTGAAACAGAAGTTACAGCATCAGCATCATCATACATATATGTAAAGTGTTCTTTTATATTGATTGATTCATGCAAGTGTGAAAACAAATGCATGTACTTCCCTTAGGCTAGTCATAGGGACTGGGGAAGCAAGGTCCATGGTTCACGTAAGTGAATTTCTACAGTTCACTTACTCTCCCAGAACTTGCTTTAAGGAGACACCATTTCCATCTGCTGTTTCCCTGTAAGACTGACACTTTCTTTGATAGAAAAGAGGTAAAATTATATATATTCCATCACTTTACAGGCATGTGGTAATTTATGTGGGTCAGATGCACACTGGCTCTGACAGCACATTTCAGAGGCATTTGCAGATGTCTGGACAAGGTTTTTTAGATTCAAGCTGTTCCGATGACATGGAGGGTGGGGTTCATCTCATTTAACTTCAGGCGTCCAAAAGCTAGGAACCTAATCCAAGATAGTTACCTAGATTCCTGTTGTAGGCTATGGAGACAGAGAAGAACAAGCAGAGAATAATTTATCCTGTTTGACAGGACATACGTATCTGAGACCTTCCAAAGCCCTCATCTGCCCCCACTGCCTAGTCAGCCTGTATCACAAGCTTAGACTGAATGCCTATGTTCTCCACAACTAAAAAGAGGTGAGATGAATCCTGCCCAGAGGACATGGTTTCCTGAGGAAGAGCGGCAAGCAAACAGAACCCTCGGGCCCCTGGCAGGACTCCTGGCCCTGTGTGCACAAGCGCAGCTGGCTGCCAGACCATGTTGCAAATGTGCTTGGAAGTTGTAACGAGTGCTGGTGCGAACAGGAAAGCTCCACAGCTTCTTTGTATGTACAACATAAAGGGGGGGGGAGCAAACCCAGACAGGCAGGACTCCTGGGTAAAGCAGAGACCCACCTCTGTCCATGTTGTGCCATTTCAATAGCTCTGCGAGCAGGGACTGGGGAGCCGCCATCTGTCACGCTGAGAACCTCCATCGACTTCCTTTCCGGCCGCCGCTTCCCATGCCTGTTCAGCATTGGGGAGTCCACACGCTTCCGGGGGGGATCTTTATGAAAAGAAAACGCTGTCAGCCGAATTTAGCTGTGATTTACCTCACACGGGTTGGTTAAATCTTCTCTCAACAATTTCACTCTTGCACCTCCTCTACAGTGACAGATATCTTTATGAGGGAGATGAACATTTGCAGTCTCTCCCTTCTTCCAAACTTGCAAGCATTAAGACATAAGTTGCACTCTATCTACACAGAGAAGGAGCACTGCCCCTGCCCTGAACCTATGAGCACTGTAACATAAAGGTACAACTATACTGTAGCTTGCAGAAATTAGCTTACAAAGCTGATAACAGTAATGACAAGATGATACAACAGCATGGACTACAGCACAGGCTGTTAGCCACAGCATAAGCCATCTAGGGATCTTGTGTATGCACTCAGGTTGCTAGACCTTGCCTTCAATGTTCCTGCTAGCTAGATTAAATGTGACATAAGGACATGGGTACATTCTGAACTCAGAATTGCATTCTGGTCTGGAAACATATCCTTTTTTTTGCATCTTTAAGATTAGATTTCAGGTTTTTCCCAGTGATTTATATTTTTCCTTCTTCAGCATTGCAAATTAAACATGCTTGTCTACCTGAGATGAATCTTCAATGAGAACCACTAAAATTTCTCTCAGAGCTCAGCTTTTACTACTATAGTAACCAAAATGCTTTACACCTTTTATTGTGTAACAATTCTATGAGATATCACAGTGCTAGTTTAGCTTTGTGCAGTGAAAACTGAAGTATAAGAACGAAAGATTCATTCCTAAAGATTTTGACAAACATTTACTGAGGTTCTGAGGAGCACTTAAATTGTTCTGAAAAGAGCCTTTAGATATCAAAATGCATTGCAGAAGGTGACTTGCCAAACAATACACACCTCCATGGTGAAGCAGGGAACCAAATGCAGACCTGCTGAGATGTTTTATTACTAACACCTCTCATGGCATCAAAAGAGTAAAAAGGAGCAAGGCAGAAAAAAATACAGAAGGATTTTCTTTCTTTTGGTTGGGCTATTTCAGTTCCCTGCCTCTGCTTATAGACACATTTTTAATTTTAGTGGAGAGTGACCACTTGTAAAAGAAGGCATCCTTCACTCCTGCTGTTAGAAAGAAGCTCACAGTGCCCAGCCCTTAAGGCTGCTTCTTCTGTCAAGATTCCTTTGCAAAACCAGAAATATCATATTTGACACTTCTACCTCTACTGCCTAGTCCTTATTACCCTGCTCTCCTCACACCTCCCCCATCTGCTTGTTTCTTCTTTCTTTTTCTCATGTCATGTTTTTTAGAACAAGATCTCTTTAAGGTAGAGCTTTTTCTTGAAACAATGAGCATAAGCAAAGATGGCTCAAATGCAAATGGGTCAGTGATAACAACTGACCCCATTAGTTAGTGATAACAACTGTATAAACCAAGTATTCTTTGTATTAGCAGTAATAATGTTCCTGTTAAAAAATAATAAGGAAAAAAGTACAGTTGTATATCACTCAATTTAAAACTAGGCCCAGTAATAAAGAGACAGTAGAAAACGGTAGGGGCAATGAATTCTAGATAGGAAAAATAAAGAGGGTATAAAGTTGACAGAAAAGCAAAGAGAAATAAATCAAATAAAGCATGTGTGACTTCAGCTGCATATGTGTAAGTGGTCAAAAGAAAGCTGGGGCAAGGTTCATCTTTCAAACTCTTCCTTCTTCAAGTAAGTTGAAAGCATAAGAAAGTATAAGAAAGAATTCATGCCACAGAACACTGCTGGTATCGTAACTGTGCTTAGAGCTGAGTAACACACATGTGGAGAGTATATATAACACAAAATTGATATAAGTTTTGCAGCAGGATATCAGATAGTAGAAAGGAAGGTAAAAGAGTGCAGTTTACAAGAAAGGAGGAAGAAGCAAGATGAAAAAAGCATCTAGTGTCGAAAGAATGGAGATGGATAAGTTCAAACTGCATCGATGTTAGCTAACAATAGAGGCTAAACAAGAAAGATGGAAAAAAGCATGAAAAACATATTATGAACATGTATTTTAAAAGGCAATTTGATCCAAGCATGTTCAAAACAGAAGACTTTAGCAAACAGAAATTCAGCCAAATGACACTTACAAAAGTGACAGGCCAAACAGAAGGTGGACTTTAAAAGACAGTGAAGAAGAAATTTGAAGAGGAATTAGCTAAAGACTTTAATGATGGTGTTTTGTATAGCCATCAGAGAGAGAAAGCTCAAGAGAAGGACATTAGCCAGAGGGATCATGAGGGAATCAACAGAACAATTAAGGAGGAGAAGGATATCACTAACAAGCTAAATGTTTCTTTTATATCAGTCATTGCTGCTTAAGATGCTGGAAGATATTGATTTCCAATCTATACTTTGAACTATCAAAGAGAGAGAGTAAGCAAAAAGACCAGATGGTGAAATGCATCTATAAATTCAGGAACAGCAATTCACAAAAGTTGGATGAAAAATATATCCAGAAACTTGCATAAACTGAGTTTCTAATAAAGGTATTTGATGCCTCTTTAAAATTGGCTACAATCCTACATTATACATAGCTGAGAGTAGCAAGTATTGCATATACTTTTTAGAAGGGTCTGATTAAGAAATGACAGGGGATCATCACTGTCAAGTCTAAAGATACTAAAGAAATAGTTAAATACACAGCCATCCTGCCAGAATGACTAAAGTGGTGCCATACAAAAGCAGTAGATTTTTCAGAAGCACAGGAACTAAAAATAGGGAAACCTCCATTATTTGCCCTTCCCTTCTTGACTCTCTGGAAATATTCCATGTGGCGAAAAAACATCACACCATAGTCAAGATCTGTGATAGTACTGAGGATAGAGTTTCCTTTTATTTCACATCAAAAAAGTGATGCCATTCCTAAGGATTTTTACAGAAGAATACAGAATCATATAGGTAATGATCCAATTATAAATCCACCATCTCATGGAAGGTGGGAAATAAAGGTTCAACTTCTAAGTTTGGACAAGGCACCTATATCCTATATATCTGTTCTGGCCCAATCTCTTGTCCTCTGGTTTATTAAGAAACTTCACCCCACAGAAGCCTTTTCCTCAAGGAGACATTAGTTGACATTCATTCGTTTTACTGAGAACTTTCGCATTCCTATGTTTTCAAGTAAAGAAAATGGAGTTGCACTTGAAAAACATTTGAAGTGACCCTTCCTGGGCTCTTTGAAAAAACTTTATACAGCTGGAACAGACAAAAGGGACACCAGAAGAGAGGGCAAGCCTGAGCTGGCCATATTTTCACCTGGATCTGTCCTTTCTGAGACCTAATATGCCAAGAAATAGGAAAAAAGCAAAATACTCTCAAATGCTTTGTTGTTTTTTGGCAAGACCTCAGACAATGCACAACTCTCATGAACATGATTTCTTCAAGCTGCTATTATTAAATCCGTTACTTTTTCTCTGCTTTTCTTTGTTTGTGCAAGGCCATTGCTAATGGCTAATGATGACATATTAATCAGACACATGACTGTTCCTAATTAAACCTTGCCCCATGTTCTCAGAGATACTGCTGGGAACAGAGGATGTGGAAATCCCCTGTGGAAGCAGAAATACAACCTACAAACACTCAAAGAATAAAGCTCAAATGTGCTGGTGAGGCACAATGATATATACAGAGCAGTGTTTCCCTCTTAGGAAACATTTTCACTCCTTTTACAAAAATACCATAAGAGTGGAGCATAGTAGTTCAAATCATGGAAATGCTTTGGCATGTGGAAGAGAGATATATGATGTATTTAGGGCATAGCTACGTATTCCCTTACATGCTGGATATGAAGATTCTAGAGTCACCTTGCTTCTTTTTTAGGACAAAAGCATTTCTAAAACAAGATGATGCTGTCCTTACATGGCAGGATAATCTGTTTGAGTCAAAAGCTGATTAGTAAAGTGCTAGATGACAAACTGCACTGAGCAAGGGGCTTTTGACCACAGGACCTGCAGCCGGCACATCTACTCATCTTCATCAGGATCCCCACTAACATGTTCTCTGTAGCTCCATCGAGGTAGGAGTTTAAAAATTGCTGTGTTAACTAAGAACTTTTATCTCTTCTCTTACAGAAGAGATTCTCCTGCAAAATTATAGGGCCTGGAGCCTGGAACTCAGATAAGGTAATAATTCAATGGAGCATTAACAAATTTACAGTGCAATATAGCATTGCCCTGTAGGCCTGTAAGATTCCAGGCTTTCCAGGGAAAAAACCCAGCACTTTACTTCTAGTCTTAAAGTGCTGAAATACAATACCTGAAAATCACAACACTGCTATGTAAAAATGCTATTTCAGATCATTGCTAGAAGTGACTAATCCTTTATTAAACTTCTGTCACTCTGCACAGCAAGAGTCACTTATATAGTTAGCTCCTTGGGAAGCATTTTTCCTGTTGATTAGTGAAGTCCTTGGTGATCAGCAGCACCCTAAAATATCAATGAATAAATAGAAATAAAGTGGTATCACAAGAGCTTTACAAGATGTATAATCTTACTACACGTTAAACTTTTAAAATCTAAGTCTAAAAACATGGGAGTTTGATTTCTGTACTATAAATAGCTAAGTGATATTATTCATATTTTCAACAGTGTATGTATTCATTTACAGAAGAGAGCATGTATACATGTGTAACTGCATAGAGATGCACTGCTACACAGTCTCATTGGCTGAAGTCCATGAGCAGCATTTCTGCAATACTGCACGTAGATTAGTAACTAGAAAATTCTGCCACTAGAATTATACTGCTCCTAAACCGAATCTGTTTGCATATAGACAGCTTGTGGGTCCACAGCACACTTTTTAGGGTCTCATTCAAGACCTACTTGGATGTTTCTGCACTGTGAGACAGACATGTCCTGAGAAAAAAAGCCCTTGATTTCAACCATGAAACAGACATGCCTTCCCTAGGTTGAGGATTCTCACACCATTTCAGTGGAGATGTAACAGTGATGCTAGACTTTGGGTTTATATTAAAATAAAATTAAAAAAAAAAGGTGAAGAAGAACCAGTTGATATGGCTTCTTGGTGACTGAGGTCATATCTGTAGTACCTATTTCATTTCTAGGGGGAAGATCCTCATCTTCATGACTAGGATACCTCTCCTTCCGGTCAAGCAGAAGAAAATAAATCATTTTTTCTTGGTTTTCCCTGAAAAAAAAAAGAAAACGAATCTTTACATTTGGAAAGAAAAAAACATCAACACGTAGATAAACCCTTTTCATCAAATGAATAGTTACAGTTATTCTAAATAAGTTGGATATAGTCATGTACCTGCCAGCAAGATACACAACCCACAAAGCTTTTGAGACCCTTGCTGTCTCCAACAAGCAGCTAGTGAGGAAAGGAAATACGATTCCTATGTTATGCACACAGAACAGAGGCACAGGACAGACAAGGTAATGTGTCCACGGGAAGTCCAAACCAATAGTGGCAGCAAGACAGGTCTGAGCCTCTAAATGCTCTTTCTACTATGTGTCCCTCTTAACACCTCAGGAAATACACCAGCTCTTAGGCATAGGCTTCAAATAAATAAAAATCTGCCAACAAAGGCATATCCAACACACATAACAGCAACGATACCTCCCCGTCTGGACTGTACAGCCCATCTTTTAATGAATTGACCTGGCCTGGCAGCAAGGGAAAAGACAGCACCATGCCTTCATTGCTGGTCAGGCTGTGAGCTTCTGACCCATGGAGCAAGAAAGGCTCAGTGCTTGCTCCCAACACCTCACTAGCAAATGAGCAGCCAGAGGGTGAGAAGTTGCTACCAGTCACTCACAGAGAGAGACACCAGTTACAGTGCTCTCTACCTCTCCCCCACTTTATTAGCATCCCAGTCCCTGGACACCCAACTGATATGAAGACTGAGCAAGTGCTTACTCTTCCGACAACAAGTCCTGTAAGAGTTTATTTCGGTCGCGGAAGCAGCCTAACGAGTGCATGCTATCTAACACGTCTGGATCAATATCCTCCAAGGAAGGGAGAGAACGAATCTGCACCTTTCGAGGGATTGGTTGCTCTGGTTCTGGCTCATTCTTACCCCCTCTGCAGAGGAAAGAAGATGAGAGGGAGAAAGGGGGAGGGAAAGAAGGAGAGAAAAGAAACATGAGTCACAAATGAACCCATACTCTGAAACACAGCCTGCAGCAACAGATGGAAATAGCTTGCTAAATTCCCACTGAGAGACCAGAGCTCCCAACCAGACAGATACTTTTTTTCAGAAGAAACTGTCGTGAAGGCTAAGATTGACCAGCAGCTTATGGATTTGGGTCTCTAACGAGAAATGTCTGCATTCAGTCAGGGAGGCAGAAGAAACTTCACTTACCAGTGCCCTTATAATAGAAGCAGCTGTTCAGCATCCTAATGCTGAACATTTACAAAACCCTACGTGGTTTTAGAGATGCTCTCTCATCAGCAGGCCAGACCTCAGACTATCAGGCTGAAAAATGCAAGCTGAGTGATTCTCTTTCAAAGAAGGAGCTCTGAACAAACCGTCACTATTTTTCACCAATTCTGATTCCAAGTGGCATTGCAGCAGTTAATGCTTTTAATGTGATTAAGAGATCTCAGTGTTCAGGTTCCCACTTGACACGCTTTAAAAGGTTTTTGGGGAAACAAGGCTGCTTAATTACATGCCCAAATATGACAATCTCTGCTTCTCTTCAGATATGCAGATTTGAAAATTCTGGCTCAAGTGTGGTGCCCGCGGTCAGTGGCAGACCTCAGAACACAACACTAGCAGCAGAACATTTTACTCTTTCAAATGTACTTAATGCAGGCTTTCTGCACAATTATCTCATCCCATTCACTAGGCTCAGGAAATATTGATTATTCATTGCAATTAGAGGCCCTGACTGTAAGAAACAGGTCAGGGTGTCAGGGTATTATAACTGCCTAACGACATATATTGCAGACATTCTGAATATCCTTTGATTTTATTTTAATAGGCAGCAAGCAATTTATGTAAACTCTATCCACCTCAAGAGGTGGGTTTGGTGGTGGTGGTGGTGTTTTCACTGGAGAAACAGTCCACCCTGAATCTTTGCTATTTCTCAATGGATGCCTTGTGCAATGTCAAAGTTTCCCTGCTCTGTGGGTCCTCCCTTTCCTTTATGTGATTCAAATGTGTGAGTCCAGGCACACGCTGGGTCCAGGCTCCCATGTGGGAAACAAGAATCAGAAAGATTTAAACTGCATTTGCCATTTATGGAGCAAATGTCCGTGTTTGGACAGGGGATTCTTTCTGATGCTGGAAGAAATAAGGTGGACACGACTTGTGAAGTTACTCGCACAGCTTAACATCTTGAGCTGTCCAAATATCTACACAGAAAAAGAAGTTCCAATTTAAATGTCCTTAATTTTTCTTGTGTAAGTTAGAAAGCAACTCTGGTAGGATCATACGTATGAGCTTGAGGTTTCAGCCAAAAAGAGAGCCGATGTAGATTATTTCCTCCAAGTTAAGAAGGCAATACTAAGTCATAGCAGCCAAGATAGGACAGTTACATGCTGGGGCAATTACAGGAGATTGCTGGATGCTATTTGCATTTTGTTTTTAAGCAAGTTGAAATGCAGTTATGAGGCATCTGCTCTGTTAACTGTTTGTGGGACATCACTTGCAAAAAGATTGCTTGGAAATTTTTGTTTTATCTTCTCTTGAAGCAGTGAAAATGTGCTTAGCCCTTCCTGGATATATGTCATGGAGTCAGACTGTGGTGTACATTACGTGGGCCGTGACGACATGGGTCAGATTCCACTTCTCTTACAGTGGGCACTCAGACACATCATTCTCAATTTTATTCAGTTTTGGGGACTGGAAGCAGAATATACAGGACACAGAAAGAATCTGCTTCCTGGGATTCGTTCTTGTGTACCAAACCACTAAAACACAGCTTCTGATGCCCCCTTTGAGACTCACAGAAGTGTCTGTGTCTTCTAAACCGCCACCATGGTCCTGAATCTAAGAGCTAGATTCAAAAATCTTTGTTCAACTAAAGAAACATCTTATTCCTTGTAAGAGATCACTACTCTTACCGCTTAGAATCAGGATCTAGCTCTCAGCAGGTAATAAGCAATGATTAGATCATAACTTTGCACTATTAAAGACAGCAATGACCTTGTCATTAAGATAAATTCTTGCAGGATGGACTTTTGAAAGCAGCCCAGTGTTTTTGGTTTTCAGTGATCTACAATTCACTTCTGAAAAGTATTGACTTAATTAATCAATCATTATGTTACAAGCAGATGTCCTTAAGGTAATTTAAAGAGATTAAAAATAATTATTGTCTCTGAAAATTTCCAGAAAATCTGGGTTTCCTACTAGTCACCCTAGTCCACAGCAAAATAGAATTTGCAAGCTTCTTTTGCATCAATTGGCATGGGAGCCATTTCTAGACGACAACACAGTTTGCCATCTTCTGCGCACTGGAAAGTGGCATGTCCTTATGCTCTGCACCTGGTCAGCCTCAGACATAGGCAGGAATTTTCACATCTCCTCATCAGGTACAAGTAAAATCTGCAAAGAGGCGTCTCGTCATTTGACAACGCAATTCAGTGCTTCAGGAAACAAAAATCACTGGGTCTGGGCTGTGATTGGCATGACTGTAATGCCTGTTCCATTCTCAGTCTAGCAGAGAGTGACAAATTTGTTGCATTTCAGCCCACACAGACATCAAACAATGTCACACGATGAATACAGCAAATCACATATACTTTTTTAAAGGCCCACATGAATGCGATTGCTGCTTTAAAACCCACCCCTTTTTGTGAGGATCGGTGCATACAACGGCTGTGATTCCTGAGGAGGGTGGACCTTTTCAATCTCTCCATGAAATTCTCTCATGAATCTCACCGAGATGCCCATTTGCGTCAGTGCAAAAGCAAAGCAGAACCAGTACACTTATTCTTGCCCTCTTTCTTTATTAAAAAAATGTGAGAATAACTGCTGTTTATTTTCTGGCTTATGATAACCTACGTTTGAGGTAAAAATAAGTTATTTCAATTATAAAGGCTTGAAGAACCTCACTGAATTAATTTGGGTGGGAGAGCAAGAAGAACTGGAGGTTGCTGATGAAAGGTTTCACTTTGATTTCTTTTTCCTTTTTTAGGCTTGTGAATCATGATTTAAACTTTCAAGACCTCTTTCTCCGTCTCTCTTGGTCTGCAATTAAATCTTTTCCTCAGTTTTACAGTAGCCTTAATATTTATTTGAAGAATTAAGTGAAATTGCTTATATATTCTGAGTACAACTTTCAGGTCAGTAACCTATATATGACAAAGGATGAAGATTTCACATAGAATAGCAGATGAAATAAAGGAAAAAATTTAAGAGATGAGTAAAACAGTCATAGAATAAAGCACTTATAACCCCCCCCCCTTCTCTGTCAGCATCAGTATTTCCAGGAAAAATGAATGCAAAGAGGCTGTGAAACATTACCAGATGATAGTAGCTGAGTTTTGGAAGTGGCAGGGTTATTCACTGACTAAAATTAGTCACAGGAGGTTAAACTCCTGAGGTCAATCCATGCCCAGTATAGAGAAAATGAGAAAGAGACTTATTAAAAAAGCTATTTTGAGCAGAAACTTCTGAAGAGACATGTGGAAGAGCTTTTCTCCACTGACTACGCTGTGAGTCTAGGGGAGACTTGCTTTTGCAAAACTCAGTTTCTACTTCTGAAAACAGCCTCAGATGATATTTCCCTTGACACAGTTTACTGTGTCAATCATCACAGAGTCTGACCTTCATTGAGAAGTACATGAAAATTTTCAAATGCTTATATCTGCAAAGAAAAAAAAAATCTTCAAATTCTAAATACAGAATAAAGTCATGAAATAATACTGGTGTAATTGTGCATGAGAGCCTGGGACAACAGTCTTTCAACAGGTGAAAATTTCCAGGCAAAAATCTTGAGGAGGGTTAGAATAATAATATAAGTGATCAATAAATTTTCATTTTATTTCCTATTCCAGTTCTGATTAAAGCACAGAGAGAGTCAGCTGATTTCACTCCAGGAAGAAACAGAGGGGATCAGTTGTCCAATCTGATGTAAACAGCATTTACTTCTGGAATTGCTAGTAAAACATTATAGGAGAGATTTCACAGATTACAATTAGAGATTTTCCCCCTCCATTTCTTCTACGTTTATCCATGAGAGTTTAAAAAAAAAAGTACCTGCTGCAAACAACACTTGTGCCCTTCTTTGGTTTAAAAAGGTGCCATGTCTGGTTATTGGAGAGACCACGAAAAAGCCATGGGCAGAGTGCTGCCACCATTACAGGTAAACTTAAGTTTTTTCTTAGTTCAAAAGTTTTCTTAGCTATTCAACAAGCCACTGAAGGCCCTCAGGTTCTATTAAAAATAAATCCAGAGGTGAACATTTTCCATAAGATAGAATTAGAGAAAACAAATACAAAAAAAAGTGGTTGTTTTTTTTTTTCTTACTAGTGAAAGGCTTATGCATCAGTTCATATAATCCTTGAGTATTTCTCAAGAGCAATGATACGATTATGAAGGTAGGACTTCCCTTACCACCCACTTGGGAAATGCTGACCCTGAGAAACATGTATCAAAGCATCATTTCCTTGTTTAATATGTGAAGTAGTCTCTTTAGTTTGATTAGGTTATCATCAGTACAAAAAAGTTATTTACTTAGGTTTCTTGAAATACTATTAAAGCTACACAGAGTGCAAGGTCACTTTTAAAAGCCATCAATCTTCCTTATACCCAAACCACTAGACAGGCGTGTACTTTTCTCCCAGACCTCCTGTTTCACTGTCAGGACTGCTGCTTTTAATCAAGTCACAGAACTATTCTCGCATCAACAGGTTACAAGGTCAGAAGCAGCCTCTTAGCTTGCTATGAAGAAGGAGCAGGGATTATGAGACAGAAAAGCTCTTGCTCACAGGTGCTTACTTTCCAATATCATCATTTTTGTTTCTACTTCAGAGAAAAGCCAAGATGCCAAGAAAGAACAAATGAAAGTTTTCTTGTCAAGAAGGTATTACAAGGGATTGTCTGCAGCACTTGGATAGCAAACTAAATATGGCTGCTAGTTGCGGGGTTTTTTTTGCTGATCACCTGCAGGTATCTCTTTAACACAGCAAATTGCTGTGCTATTTCAAACAGTTGTTAGCCACTGTACAAAAAAAGTTCCTGGGCTGGTATATATAGAAGAAATTATATGAGTAGCAAAGGGTAAAAAAAAATTAAAAGTCTTTCTATCCTCTGCCCCTTTTCCCACCCGGGTGAAACCTGCTTCCAGACTCCAGTCTCACTCTTCAGAAATCATTTGAATATCAGAACCAATAATGAATGCATACAAAAATGAATTGAAAAAATGTTACTTACATATACCATATGTGTTTCTGAATATGTTCTAACTGTAAAGGAAAAGAAAACAAGGAATTAGTGCTGTAAAACAGAAAAGGTAACTCCACAAGACATCCTTATTCAAGTAAGTTCAACATTTCAGAGATGAATCTGTGCATACCAGAGCTGCTCATCCTCACCCATCCCACTGAAAACGAGACTATAATTCCAAACATAATGGGTCAGTCGGGAGCAAATCCCAGGAAAATGCTAATTATGAGGCTTCACAGGCAAGTGTTTTGGCAATTTAAGTTTTTCCCTTCCCTCTATTACTTAACCAAAGCTAACAAACTGCTCCATTCTGAATGTGCATAAGAGTTAATTTTTTATACTTAAAGTTCATTTCTAGTTTCGTTTTGGAAAAAAAGAGAGATAGAAAGAAGAAAATAGGTTCAAACAGATAATGTAAATAAACAAAATAATTTGTGCACGTGTGAGGAGAACTTTTGCCAGGACCCACTCTTGATTGGCTTTGCATTTATCATTAAAACCTTACGACCAAGCAGACTAAGGCTCCATGTGATTTACTGATCCCATACCTGAACACCAGTCTGCAAATTTATTTTACTTTCCTCTTTCACATATGAGTATTTTACCATGCAATGAAGGACTGATCAAAGCTGAACAGTGGCCTTGTCCATCTATGGAAGGCAGATCCCAGCAAACGTTACACGATGACGATGTTTTCCCACGAGTGTGGGGAAAAGAAAGCAACATGCTTTTTCCAAGAGAAACCCTTAACAGCAGAGAGAACGGGAGGTTCATACGACATACTTACAGTAGAACATTCCTAATATGTTGTGTTTTAATCATAATCACAGCAGAAAAGAACTTTTCATAGATGTCCAAGGATTATTTATGTGGACAATATTTTTCATATTCATCACTATGAAGCACCTTTGTATGCACAGAACAATATGCACACTCACTGCACACAGGCTTGCATTTGTGCAACATGCAGGTGAAAGGCAGGAGAGGAACTCAAGTGCTAACAGCTATCAGATGAAATCACAGACCCATTAAAATGGTCAGGAAGAATGGAGAGAGCTGTCCTGCTCTTATTACATTCCACTTTGAGAATAATGGGAATCGGAGGGAAAAAAAAAAAGAGGAACAGATAAACAACAAAATCTCAGAGATACAAAGTAGATGACTGCCACAGACAGCAAGGAATCAGAGCCCTGGTGCTATGGAACCAACAGCTCCACATCTGAGAAACCAGGAAGATGTGAGTTTGGCTCTATATGAGATAATTTTTTCTAAGTGAGACAGGGCTTCTTCCTGAAAGCAAAACAACAGAAGAATGCAGCTTAGGAAAACATGATAGGAGGCTGGAGGGAGAGTATGAGACAAACAGCCTTCTTTAAAACCCAGACTGTATCAGCACTGCAGTCAGAGGTGCAGTTGGCACTTGCATATCTAGCTGTCTTCTAACCAGCCCAGGTGCTGAGAGCACCAATTTCCCCCAGCACACACATCCACGAGCCTGGGCAGACCTGCACAGTTTCCAGCTGCGGCCTCAGCTCTGTCACATTATTTCTCTTCATCACAATTCCCCTTGCATTAGGTAGTCCTTTCATCCCTGCACTATTATGACCAAGGTGGAGTATTCCTGACACACTGCCATCTCCTGTCAAGATAAAGCTATGCATTATGAGAGTTACCCTAAAAGCCTGGAGACGCAGCCCTCTTATGGTTCTTTGGAAGCTGAGGTACAACCACAGAACATAAGAAGAGCCTATTTTGTACAGCTTCCATGGGACAGAATTTTAGCATTGTCACTTATCAGGTCTATAGTTCTGTGAGGATCTGCTAAGGAGTGTACTGTACCTCCTGTGCTTGGTAAACCAGCCTAAGAGATGCATATCTACTTGTTATTTCCTATACAGCACACAGAGGGTTAGAGACATTAATGATTTCAGACAACATGCAGATGATACAGCTACATGATGTCCAAGCCTCTTTCATGCTTGCTTCTCCTGCTGCATTTTCTGTCTCCATGGGTCACGGTGTTCTTGTGTGCCTGTGATATGTGGAAATGACATGCCAAAGCAGACAACAGCACTTCACTTTCTGAGTCAGAGAGGGGGAATAAAAGAGGGTCACCAGTTCATGTCTCAGTCACAGAACCTCTGGGCTCCTTCAGAGAAGATGTCACAGAAATCCCTTCTGCTCATCCCTGTTGATCAACCTCCTTCAAGCTAACGAACCCATAGCTATTTTTCTGAAAGAGAAGCCCTGTAGTACCTTGATATACATTGGAAGGTCTATGACAGCTCTCATGGTTGCTGTTTACCTACATATCTGCCATTCAATCCACATCAAAACCATTGCTGTGAAGTATGCTGGGATATCCCAGATATGAAAAGTATTCTACAAATCCATTTTCTATGCTGATTAAAACGTAATTGCATTGAAATGTTATTACAAGTGTGCTTGCTGCTGCCAACATTTTCACTACTGTTTTAAAGGTAATTAATTAATGCTTTGTTGCTTTTCATCTGCATTAAAGTGACAGGAGGTTTATGGGAGGGCAATTGGTTTTGACAAGGAGAAGTCTGTATGCTTTTTACTATGCAGTGCAGGGGAGGGAGATACACAGTGGGAGCTAATCTCACTCCTCCTGCCTTCATTTAAACACAATGTTTAAATGCATTTAAGTGACGAAGGCATTTAATAACCCTTCCCAGAGGGTTCTTCTTGCTGTTTGCCCATGAGTTTGCCAAGTTTAATGCCATTTTATGGAAGTTGTTAAAACGCTGCTTCCTAATATCTCCTAGTCACTGCAGGCAATTGTCTCATGATGTCATCTCTGAAACAACAAAACACGCTTAGATCCACTGCACATGCACAGTCAGAGGAGAGATTGCTGCAAGCTAAAATGCTGTAATGGAAGGAGAGGGAGAATTCCTTTATCATGGTTTTACATAAAAATACTTCCAATATACATTAAACTTGTACACTGAAGAGCCCCACTCACAGGTGAAAGACCCACTGTGATACAGAGCTCTACAAGCTCATCAGAAAAAGAGGTCTCCTCCCACAAGGAGCTTACGTCTGAATTCTAAGGCAGGGAACAACAGATGGAGACAGACAGGCAGATGGAAAACAAGACCGCGCTGTCTACATCCTCGGCACTGATCTCAGCAGAGCGGTTGCCAAGCTAAAAAGTTCTGACCTGAAGAAAAACTTTCTCAAAAGTCTGCGGATATAAATGAGGCCTTCTGGCCTTGAACTCATGTCAAATTTCAAAATTCCCTGTCCAGAAAGGGAACAATCTCAAACCCATCTGTGCCCCAAATCAACCCACACTTCAAATGAATCTTCTTCATTCAGAAGATCCTGTAGTTTGAATTTTAAACTGACTGTGTAATGCTAAGATAGAGGCTTTTCCTGACCACAGGATTCAAGCTGGTGCTGCAAACAGCACTGGCAAAACCATTATCTGTGTCAGCAGTAGCAGCTGTACTATAGCAGCCTCCAGGGACCTTGACAAGGGCAAGAATCACTATCCTACCTGCACAGTGCATGAATAGATCCTTGTCAGCCAAAACCTTACAGCCTAAATACATCAACTAGGCAATAACCTCCATTCTACAGCTTGTGAAGTGAGATAATTTAAATGATGTGATAGGCACCTTACCATAAGACCTTCTAGAAAAATGAAGAAGGAATCAGGTGAGTTGTCCCTTGTTCATTTTTGTAACATTCTTTAGATGTTGTAGTCCATCATTAACACATGTTAGACCCAACAAAAAACAAAAGTAGAGAACAGAGAGGAGATTCTGAAAATATGTGTAATTTAAGTTGGGTAATATTCAGGGACAGGTATTTCAGACTATGTGGACACCCAACATGGAAGACAAGTCATTCTACTCTAGTATAAAATGTCAGCACTAGAACAATAACAGCTTTGTCAATTCTTCAGTATCTGCTCTGATCCACCTTGCTCTAGAGACAAAGTTTTGATAATGCTCATCCATCTTTAAAAGGAAAATAGACCAAAAGCTCCTTACTCTCTGCCCTTTGCTTTTGTGTTTCTGTAGAAGAAAACACTGGTTGAGAATGCAAATAGTTTCCACTACAGGAGCTGTAACTCTCTGCTGCAGAGACACTGAATCATTTGAAATCTCCAAGGAAAAAACCATTTGCTTTCTGAAGTGCACATAACTAAAAGAAAGCTCATCCTGCAGTACTTCAGGCACCCAGAGCACACCTTCCACAAACCTTCTCAAACTTTATTACTAGTTCACTTTTCCTTCCTGACACTATTCCTACTAGAAAGCTGTCCCAGAACCCCGCTGATATGGCTAAAATGCTGCTTCTAGTTTCTAGCCTACTTTTCTGTAAGGCCATTTGACATACATTTGGTTTTGTATCAGTATCTTCTTTAGTTTAAATAATCCTTCTCTGCCTAGTAATTACCTCTCAGGAATATGCAGATGAGCGGCACAACCTTTCTTAGACATCATCTGTGTAGGCTAGCTGAAGCCCTTTTAGGCCATGCTTTTCAGACAGGCTCACTCAAACGCTGATCACCTTAGTATTCACTCTTTGATTTCATCTTTCATGAATATGAGTGGTCAGAAATATGACCAGCAGCTAGGATCAACTTTTGCAGCTTAATGAAAGAAAAACATGGATTCTCTTATTTTAAAGCATGTTCAGTAAAACAGGCCCAGTAAATGAGAGTGGTCAAGGACGTTCCACTAACCATATTTGAAGCTATGTAATACATGGTGAGTGTGAACAATATTCCACTAAGACATAGCAAAGTCTTCTTTCCATAAATGAATCATATACAAAGAAAGGTAATGCCTATTTCTTAAGGCTGGAAAGGGCCAGCAACAATAGTTCTGAGAACCCTCCCCTCCATTAATCTTCTCAAGCTTTAACACTGAAGCGAATGATGACAGTTAAACGTGAATCCTGGTTCTGTTTTTGTTGATCATTTTAACAGATGGACTGGGGAAGGTGTGGGTGTGCTGTGAAATGGCAATTACTGCAGGGAGGGAAATGCAGTTGGATGAAAAGGAAAAGAGATACGAATAAAAAAAAAGGAACAAAGCAGAGAGGGGAAGTGAAAAATGAAAGACAAAAATTCTGGTGACCTTACATTTCACTGTATTTTCTGCTGAATTCACCAGTGAGATACTGAGCAAATGATCAGTAATGGTAACAGCTACATCTGTACTTATTGCACCCAAGCTGCAATTTTGCTCAGATCTTTGTATAAATATCAATTTGATTCAAGAAATATATTTTCCAGGAATAGAGGCTTCCAAATAAACCCATATTAATACCCTTTTTCACAGGACACAGCTAAAATATAGTTCAGATCTCTCCTCAGAATGAACTCTACATTCCCAGCTCCTGTGCAGGAAACAAAGAGCTCCCTTCTGCCTGGCAATCGAAGCAAGTAGCTCAATAACAGCACAGAGGTGTGACAGCAGCAGGGACAGTAAACTGAGAGACCCTCACATAATGAAAATAAGACTGCAGCTAATAACAAAGAGCTAACCTTTTTCCTCCCAGGTCTTGGTTCTTGAATATGTATTATTTCAAATTCTTATTCATAATTCACTGGTTAGAGCTTTCCAATAACTATCAGATCTGGCATTTTTTTCTCCCCAAGGAAGTAAGAGGTTAATTTTCATCAAGAAAAGGAGGGGGGACGGGTGTCACTCTGGGACCTTGGTTTACCTTAACTGCTTTCTCTCCTATGTGTGTACATTCTCTGATGTATTGCACAATTTAAAACATTTAGAGTCTGTCTCTGGTCTATGGAAAAACTCAAAACAATCTGAACATTTGATGATCTCCTTCCTAGCAGACTTAGTTCATCAGCACTAATATCTTTGAAAAAAAACCGACAATGACAAAACAGCAGAAAAACTGAAATGTTTACAACATGGAAAGGAAGCTAAGCTCGAGAGGGACACGGTGACATTCTTGGCCATGAAGAACAGCTGTCTCATGTCTCAGGGTATAGCCCTAACTTCTGCAGTGTTCTTTCCATGAAAGTACTTGGGAAAAAGTAATTTCTTTCTTTAAAAATCTGTTTTATGCTTAAAATTTTTCTATGCTTAAGATTTTTTTTTCAATCAGTGCTATTAATATACTGCAAATGTGATGGCTACTGGGTTTGCAAAAGTAGGGATACTAGTAACAACATGAAGAACTTTTCACCTGCGTCACCAAATACAGCATGACCTGGTTTCGTAATGAATGAAAGAAAAGCCCAGCTGTCAGGTAATACTGTAAAGAGACTTGTGAAGGGAGTTTCAGTTCACTTCTTAGCAGACAGGTGTCTGCATCCCAAAAGCACCATCACAGCTGGCACAGATTGATGCTGTTGTTAGCAATCTCAGCAGAGGCCAACCTGTGATCTGAGAGTTTATTTATAAATATTTTAGCAGACTGAAGAACCAGGAGGAGTTTTAAATTTACATTTCTTTATACATACTCCCACTCAGAATCTGTGAGCTTAGTAAATCTGTATAAAATCATCACCACGGCCTGACAATAGGATTTACAAGGGCAATGTACCCATAAAGGCAGACGCCTCCACTGACAAGCAGGCAATCTTAGTTTCCAAAATTATTTTAATTGCTAATTTTTAAAATTCCCTGAAACATTAACACAGTGTTAATGAAGGATACAATCACTACACAGTCCTCGCCCTTTCAAGGCCTCTGTTGTAGTGATGGGATGCATCCTAAATGCAAACTCAGTGCTGAACACCAGGAGCTCAACACTGTGGGCCTAACAGTGCTCAGGACCACAAGGCACAAGATGAAAGAGCAGACAGGCAGACACTTGCTCTGAAGGCTGCTAGAGGACAGTGCAGAGCAAATACAGGATAGAATACAATGAAGCTTGCACAGCATGAGGTGAGAAGCCAATACTTCTGTCAGAAATGTAAGAAAATCATACTGTTTAGTAGCAAAGCTTCAAGTAACAGTTCTAACAGCTGTGACCGTCAAACAGGTCTCTCACACTCCCAACAAACTGCTGTACCAGCCAGAAGAACCAGACAACTCAGGTGGACTCCAAAATGTGCTAAGGCGTCAGTAGCTCTGTGATGATGTTGTGAGGGATTTCTTCTAAACGCCCAGTGCTACATATGGAAGGGAATTATGAGGCTAGAGAAAAAACACAAAGGCAATCTGTGCTCATGACTCAAAAGAGAAGGTAACTAATTTCTTCGTAAGGACTCCAACAACTCTACTCACTCTTTTGATCAGAAGGAAACTCACAGGAATGGCAGTAAATCAACAAGTTATCTTAGCTGTTCAACCATAACTGCAACAAGATGAGAAATGAAACCTTGCTCGTACCATCAGCACCAAATACTTTCTTACCGTGAGACGTTTCGAGGCATCCACTTCAATCATCCCCCGCAAAAGGTTCTGACAGTCAGGTGGGATAAAATGTGGCATGTGGAACACTCCACGTTTCACCTTCTCCAGCAGTTGCCGCAAGTTGTCATCATCGAAAGGCAGGGCACCCTGCGGGGATATGACGGAGTGGTCAGTGGCAGAGAATTGGAGAGGGCCAAAGGAGAAAAACCACAATAAACACAGTGAGAGAATGGAAGTGAGTAAGTCAGCTTATAATGAATTAGTATAGTAAGTGAAAAAAACTTCTATCTGTTGAAAATAAGTAACTTCTTAGTGCTGCTGTATTTCCTCTAACATAGAAACAAAACTGAGGACAGATTTTTTTTATTAGACTTTAATTAGAAAATGACTACCAGTATAAAATAAAGTACAAAATATGAAATTGCCTTTCCAGGCAAATTCACCAAAGATGCATGGATTCACTTAAATTCAGCTCAAGCTTTTGATCTGCTGGTATTCCTCCTGGGCATACTTTCACAGCAGCAATGTTTATCGTCTCCTTATTTTTAATCTTCCTAAGACACATTTATTGCAGACATTGAAAAGGAGGTGAACAGCTTTGGAGAGACTTTCAGCAGAGAACATGCCCTTTCTGATGGAGCATTGAAATGACACAGCTGAAAGAAACCCCAACCAACAGCAGCCTTTGGAAGCAGCAGATATTCTACCTGTTTAATATACTCCATCCAGTTCCCATGCTGTGGTCAGGTCATCAGTTCCTATTGCTTCCCTACTGTAGCTCACTTACATGAATGGCTTGAGGTTTTTTTAGCTGAAACTACATTGTGAATAGATCATCAGCTTGCCACAAAAAGCAGTAAAACACCTATCCTTGCTGCAAGGACAAAAAGGAAAAAGAGAAGTTGAAATCTTTAGGATAACTCCACTGACTGCAGTTGATACCCTTTTATAGCAAGTCTGCACCTTCCTAGATATTCTCACTTCCTTCTTTCACTGCCTAATTCTAGTAGGTGCTGAGCTTCCTTGATTTCCAGGATGGTTTGTGGGAAGCTGCAAGCTGTCAGCTGCTGCGATAATGAAGCTTCAAGTTGTCAGTTCTGGCACTGCTCTTACTACAGTGAGTAGTGCATCTGTATAAGCAATCCTGTGTCTACAGTTTAGGGAGACCAACAGCTCCATTTACAGCAGCCTCAGGAAGTCACCTGATGGCAACCACTACTGGGCACTATTTACTAGCATTTGTTCTTTCAGGTGGCCTTGCAGGGAGAGCCTCCCTGTTCTGCTGTAACCAACCTCCTGAGTTACCTACGCTTTTCCTAACCATTGCAGACTTAAAGGAAAATCAATTCTGATAGTTCAGTACTTCGGCTAACGCAATTTAAGCCACGATGAAGTCAGAAAGGATGCTTTGTGGCATTTCCTGAAGGTAACAACTACACCTTTTTTATTACTACCATCTGCTATTATATCTTGAGACTTTTTGTAGGGTTCTTCCTGACATGATTGACTGGAGAGCTCTGGGCTCTCCATCATTAACAGACTTATTTCAATCATTTTTCAGGCTCATGTGTGTATGTAGGACCAGACGAAGATGCAGCAACAGAGACATGAAATCTTGACAGAGAATCCCCCTGAAAATGAAAAGCCCACTCCTACAAATCCTAACCATCTTGACACATTCTCTCTTCTGTTCTTAGAAATTCAAGAAGTTATATTAAGAGCTCATTATACAGTTCTATTTTACAGTTATGAAAGTAGCTGCTCAGTAAGAGATGACCGGGTGCTGCCTAGTGTGACAGTTAAAATTCTTCCCATGCAGCATCAAGATAAAAAATTTAAAACTTCAGAAATGTCAGTGAATTGTAATGGCTAAAAAGAAAAAAAAAGAGTAAGATTGGTTAAGGGGAATTAAAGCATCATACTGAGATTATTTCAAGGTATTTTGATTCAGGCCATTAAAAAAGAATTGGCATGTTTTTTGAAACAAAAATATTTTAAAATTTTAAAGTATTTTAAACAAAAATAATATGCAGAATCTATCTCTGATTTTACACTGTACAAATGCTTTTGTCAAAATAAAACATTTAAGTGAAGCAATTAGGTTTACTGATAAATGTAAAAGAATATCAGAATTTTACTTCAGGCTTGTTACTTTTATAATTACAGATGATCAGCTGAACTATTACAAATATAAAATGCTTAACATGCACATAAACCCTATATTCATACAGAATATCATGCCATATTCTATCTGCACGTGGTATATGCTTTTATTAACATAAAATATGTTTTCTTACATTAGACTATGGAAATTGGTAACAAATGCCAAGCCTATCTGCCTTCAGCTGGACATTCAGTTGTTGTATGTTTAGGAGTATTATAACAGCACTGCAAATCAGAATAAATGGTACTGAGAATTGAAACTTTGTTCTAAAGAAGGATAAGTTACCAGATACCATATTTTGAACACTAAAAGTATTACTGAGCCAGATGGAAACTAATTTAAACTCTGTACTACTGGCTCAGTTTTATATTCTCAAGTGTACCAAATTAAAATGTATCTCACTGTGTGCATGAAACAAAGTTGTGGCACTCAAACCTTCCCTTGGAAAAACACTGCAGTTAATGTATGCATATACCTGAAACACATGTACATATACAGCAGAAAAAACGAATGCAAACCCAGCCATATTTTGATGCTGTGAAGGATGACTTATTGGACATTCTCTGTATCCTGGAGTTGTAACCCTCTACATCCTTTCCAGACAAAAAAACATGCCGCAACATCACAACACAGCAAAGAGCATTTATGGAGACAAGTTTTCGATGCCTGTCTATGCTCTTCTGTGCAGGGCAGCAGCATTTCAAAGAAGCAGTGAAATACTTCTTATGCTTTTCCTTTGGGGCTGATGTAGAAATAAGAGGACAGGATGCCACTGAGAGATACAAAAATAGGGGAACTATAAAAAACCACCTGTACGTGATGTCAATAGAATTGCCCTTAAATACAGCAGCACTTTCAAATTTTTCTTTTCTTTTTAAAGGCTAGTGCAAGGAAGATGACTCACCACTAGCAACGCAAATAAAATGACTCCGCAGCTCCAGACGTCTGCTTTCCTTCCATCATATTTTTCTCCCTGTGCAGCAATGACACAGAGGTTCAAAAGACTGATCACTAGTAAATGAATTAATTATCCTTGAAGAACAAGAGAGGGGAGACTAGGAAACCCCATATTTCAATTCAGCCACCTGCTTCCCAAGGCGGCCTTCCCAACTAGGAGGACATTACACAGCCCGCTAATTGAATTTTTGTTAACGTCAGTTTACAGTCATATCTGGGATCTGTGGGAAAAGGCTCAGAAGCAGGGAGCAGGGCAGGAATGGTTGACAACTCACAAATTATCAAAGTTGATATTTTAACAGTGTCAGAGGTGCATTAAGGACATCAAGAAGGTGTTTTTCTCTTCCCTGGTTCTTCAGGGAGCTTGTCACCAGTCACATTATTTGTGAACTCATAGTACTGTCTGGACAGTCTCTTCTGTATGCTTCCTGCTTGACTTTACATTAAAGACAAGCTTAAGAGGAGGGCAATCTTGGCCACTGAAATCTTAGATACTTATTTTCAGAGGACAAAGGGAGAGCAGAGGGAAAGAACAGTTTGTATTGTTTAGTGGAAACCAACATCACTGACAGTCAACCCTGGCTCTTCTACTGAAATGACAGCTACATAAGAGACAGGAAAGCAGAGGGGACTACATCCCTTGGGTTGAAAGATCAAATTAAAGGAGGCTCCTGCATTTCTGTCTGATCACACAGTACAAAGGGTACTGTGAGAATAACACACAATTATTTCCCTCATACAGTTAATGTGGCTTGATTCAGGGATGAGCCTTACGCTCCTTGTGTCCTTCCAGTGCCATCTGCCTTGGATAGGTTTCTTGTATAGAGGGTCTATCTGCATACTTGCAATGAGTGACACTTCAAAAATATATTTATAAACACTAATGTTAACCAACTTACCCGGATGACTTCAGGACAAGCATAATGTGGTGATCTGAAATACAAAATACAGTCAAATGAGTATGGTATTTATGGTCATGTGCATTTCCATTTTGTTTAGCAGAATCATGACTGGCTTGCTTGTACAGAATACAAGTATGCAAACAAGCATGTTTTCCTTACCTCAACAAGAACACATTTCTAACAAACTCAGAAAATGGTCAAGAACTAGCATAATTTAAAATTCTGTGGCCCTACTATGAATTTCTTTTCAGTGAGGAATGATGAGAAGACCAAGCATATTCTGTAACTATATAGAATTCCAGCCCTCTAATCCCACTCTTTAACTTGGCCTTGTATCTAATTAGAAGGAAGGCTCATGCTGCACAGTCTTTAATAGGAAAAAAGACAGAACAGTATTTTCAGACCAAACAGATGCATTTCTAAACCATGTCTGGTACCTCTTCTTCTAAGATGACTCTCAGTTACTCCAGTGGTCACAAAAGCTGCCAGTACATGATTTCAACGTCTTTTTTTTTTGTCTTTTAGAGAACTAAAAAGGATGGACAGTAGCACTATTACCTAGTGAGTTAATATATTCTTTTCACATCCTTCTAGCCATATATCTCTGGTTTGATTCCTGGCTGAGAAGAGTTAATTACTTCAACTTGCCAGGTAATAATTTTAATTCTTGAAGATTATAGCCATGGCTATTTATTTTATAGCCTTCATTAAAGTAACTTGACAAGTAAAAGGGATGCAAACTGTCTGAAACCTGTGTGCAAATCACGCTATTGTTTATACTGACACCTCCCAGAAGCCCCTGAGCCTGTCTTCATTTGTGCATGTGTTTCTTGTGACAAATGCAATCATGGTTGGGCAATACCTGTCTCACAAAGTAATGAGAAAAACAGAAGCACAGCGAGGTTAGTTTTGTGCTAAGATGCTGTATTAATGCCCAGTGAGACAGCCCATTAATTGAATTTCCATACACACTACACTTAACCTTTGGCAAAATATCATCCCATGGGCATGGAATGCCCTGATTTGGTATCACAGCTTTTGGCAGAGCATGACAATAAACTCAGGATACACTTGGGACTGCAGCTACCTTGACAGCAAAGTTTATGTGAGGAGAGAGAAAAGCAGTTGATCCCTCACAAACTTTAGGAAAGATGGAATTCAGAAGTTTAATACTATATTTAATATACCCCTCTTTCCCCAGCCCCCAGGCCCCCATTTAAGAGGTGGGGCATTCACAGGTATTCTAACCAGGCCTGTCTGCTCAGTAGTGTCTTAGTTTAGACTACATTTTAAAAACCTCGGTTTGAGAGTCAAAATAGACAATGAAAACTGGAGCTTTCCCTCAGAGAGCTGGCTAGAGTCAGTCACTGTGAGACCAGAAAGAATGGACTTGTATCTAGTGCGTAGGACAGACTACCCGGGCTGTCTTGGTAATCTTGGTAATTCTGTCACAGACAACCATGTGGACAAGGTTACTTAACATTTTTAAAAGCTGCAGCTGGCCACAGTTTGAAAAAGGTGACCAGAACCTGACATTGAGTCTATTCTTCTGACTAAAGCAAGAGTAATGCCACCACAGCTTTCACACCTCACAAGAGTTTCTATGAATTCACTGAGATTTGTGTGAGGCTTTAGCTGTTTGGGGCAAAAACTTCCATAGTAACAAAGACTGTGGTGGCAACAATAATGAAATAAAGCTAAAGCAGTCAGTAATGATAATAAAATCGTTGCTTCTTGACTAAGCAGGGGCTGATTTGGGAGATTTGCAGCTAGAGAGAAAGTGAGGCCAGAGTGAGACTCTGAATTGCTTAATACTATGTACATTTCCCAAACCCCCAAAATATATTGTTTCCTGTGAGTTTGCTTCTTTATAGCAAACTTATAGCTGCACTATACCCGTTCTTTTCAATACCCCAAAGTCTTCACCACAGGCACATCCCCAATACCAGTCTGCCCTGAGTTGTCAATCCCATGCTCCGCCCCAGTTATGGAACCTCCCCTTACCCATACCCTATATAAGTCCCTGTTTTCCCCTAATAAAGTGGCATTGCACCCTTGACCTTCAACCAAGTCCGAACCCTTTTGTGTGGTGCCGCATCCCTATCCCTTTTACCCTCAGGCCACGGCAAACACCCTTGAAAAGAAGAATGTAAATGTTGTGAAAGATGGGTACATATGTATTTATGTGTCCCACTAGGAAAATGCCCTTGAAGCACTCACCTTCCTGAGGTCTGCTTAAGTGCAGTGGAATCTGCCACGTATCTTAAAAGACACCACTAAAATTCTGCAAAAATTAGGGGACTGGGTGGAGAAAATGTTACAATAAATCCTTTGAAGAAGTTGGATTGATTCGATCATTCAACAACTGCACTGCAACTGCCCAGAGAGCACAGGTTTCTGGCATTACCATTCTGAATTCTCGCCAGCACACACCAGCTAGATATCTGAGCATTATCTTGGCTAACAGCTTTAAAAGGGTTCCTCCAGTCAGCCAGAATCCATAAAAAACTAATTTCCATGCTACCAATCACAGAGAACTTCAACTGCTGTAAAGACAAAACTCAAATTTAATCAAAAATCTATTTATCTTTCTACAGAGTCATGAATATTTCTTTGGCTCTTATTACTAATTATTCAATATAGATGTGTCAAGAGCAACATTCCCTGCCTCTTCCCCTAGGCCACCTCCTCATCATTCTGCTACATCTCTGTGCAGCAAAAGCCACAATCTGCCCTTGATAGCAAATAAGTATATTGCTCAGCAAGATCAAGAAACAGTTGCTGCCTGCGGGTACTGCTGCAAAAAAAAGCAGCGATGTTGGCAGTGTTTATTACCAGGGTGATGTGGATTTTCCAAGGCTAGTCAGCCTGGGGCAGGAAGGGCTCTCTGAATGGTCATTCACAGCTGTGACTCCAGGACACAGTAATCTTAAGAATCTTGGGGGACCTTAGCAAAGCATTTACATGGGATTTAAACCAGAGTGCAACGGTGAAATCCAGGACAGCTCTGGCCAGTTAAGTCAGGCATTCAGAAACAGATGTATATATCGTTGATGTATCTATCCTGAATTTCATCTGAGAAACTAGAAAAGTAGTTCTTGATCTGTGCACATCAAGATATTGTGCAGCTACAGTAGATCTGAGACAACCAGGGCCATATCTTCAGTGCAGATGTGATGTGCCCGTGACTTACAGGTCTCATTATGTAGGTAAGAGAGCCCTGCACTGTGCACACAAAAATCTACTGCGCCCACACAAATCAACTGTGCACATTAAGGTATATCTGGGAATACACAGTAACTGCTTTGCCAGAGAAGCAGTTGACTGATCAAGAAGGACAGAGAAAAGCTGCGTGATCCTACTCCACAGTGTGACAAATCCTATGTTACACTGCCTGATAGGTTCCTAAGTCCCATCAAAGATGTCCCATCAAAGGACCCAGGCTTCAGTCCTTTGATCCCACACCTTAAGATGGTACTATTTGGGGAAGGAGAAAAGCTTTGCGTGCCATTCTTTAGGCCTCACAGATACAGGTAGAGCTTCTGCAGAGGGAGGAACAAGAAGAAGTCTCCTTTCCTCTGTTTTTCTTATGCATGAAGTTACCTTGATACAGGAGGTTGTACAGTTGCACTGAAGTCCTCCCCCATCTAGCTGTTTTTGCTGTTGCTCAATGCTGGATTCCTTCTTTCCCCCTGTTAATCATCATCTCCAAGCTGGCTTTCAGAGGCAGAATTTACCACTAGAGCAAAAGGCTGCCTGTGCCTTCCCCCATGCTGAGTAGCAAAGGGTTGAGATGAAGGGGAACACCAGAGGAGTAGCAATATAGATAAAGGGAATTCAGGAGTAGGACACTGGCATTCCAAGAAGAGAAAGTGACAGCCATAGATTCCACAGAAGAGAAAGATGGAGAGACTGACAAAACAGTTCCAGTAGCAGGGGGTAGTTAAGGCTGCGGTGAAGGCAGTAGCTGTAGGTAAGGCTGTAATTAAGGTAGTTAAGGCTGAGTGCTATTTTCCCATTAAAGCTTCAACTCAGTCATTTAGCTTTACATTAGAAAACTCAGCATCTAGCCCTCAGCCTTTTTACAGCTGTTTACTCCCCAAGTGCAATTACATTTTGGGGAATCTGCAAATCAGTTCATTAATTAATGCATCAGTTCAAATTATTAAGACTTGGAACCTTTAAGAGATTGTAATTTAAAAAATCAACCAGACCTTTGCATTAAAAGGGCATAAAGATCACAAAGTTAAGTATCCAAAAGTTAAGAACTGCTGAAATAAAGGTTGAAGAGGTTATACTGTACTCTGCATGTAAGTCAGGTGGATGTTTTGTTGTGCCCAATGCCTCTGTTTTACTTCTGGACAAAGCTAGAAATGTGAGGGAACAAGGACAAGCTTGCAAGAATTGCAGCTGATTGACATACTGGAGAATCAAACTCTGTCCCTGCCACAGAGTCCTTCTGTGAAAGAAAATGAACAGGTGCCTTAAACTGAGATGTTCACAGGTAATTATGAGTTGCAGGTTCCCCACTTTTCAGAATCACAGTGCTACACATCTGAAGTTTGATTTACAGTATTTATAAGCACGTGGAGCAGCAGCTACAGTCAGTAGGTGCTCTGATCTCCAAGTAAAGGACTGTTATCAAGCACCAAGTATTCTGAGATACTGGGCCCCAGAGTATCCAACTGTACACTCAAAACTGGTTGACGATTTGAGTTTCATTTTGAAGAATCATGTGCCCACATATAAATAGAGATAACCAGATCTATGTGGCAAACACAATATGAAAACAGTACAATTAATATTTGCAAACCGAAGACACTGTGATGAAATCCTACTTAGCATTCATAGCAAGGCTTGAATACAGTGAGCAGAAGTTATACATGGATCCATAAATGAATGATGAGGAAAACCCAAACATTAGACAGCTGTTTACTCAAAAAAAACATACCATCCAATCATCAAATGAGGCAAAGACTTGTTGGAAAAAACCTATACAAACTTGTAATTAATGGGCATATCCTAATATGCACTGGTTAAGTTAATGTTATACTGCCAGCTGAAGAAAAGCACATATTAAATTTTCAGGCATTGATTTTGAAGACTTAAATCTCTTTTAACACACTTTTACTAATCAGGTTGTCCGATATTTCCCTTGGTAATCCTCATTTTCAATTCCTTACCATTTACTATCAATTTAACAACAATTTTCCTTGTTCTTCATCTGTCTCAGACTGGTTTCATGTTTCTGTGTACCTGCATGTTGTTTACGGGCTGAAGCATTTCCACTATCAAAATTAAATTAAACATTTTCTTCACATAAAAAAAATAAATTCTAGTATCCTTGACTGCAAAGGGAAAATTTGAGTAATTATTTGCATTCTCTAGAAAAATTTATTCAAACTGCCTCAAGAAAACTGAAGTTGGCATTTACTAGCAGAAATGCTCTAGAGGATCAGAGAGGATCAGGATCAAAATTCTACCTGTACTGGTAACACTTCACAGAATATTTTTTTTATCTGAAACTGATACTGTGAGCTGCTCTGGCTGGGCTTATCACAAGGTACCGAACTTTAAAACAAACTGAGTGCAAAACTAGCAAAGTAGATCTAGAACTCACAGCAACTGAATGGAACAACCAGGTAAGGGAAGCTAGAGCTGGAATCTAGTGAAAAAGAGAAAAAGAGCACAATATGGAGTAGAAATGACTGGGAGAAGTCAGCAAGACTAGAGTACAAATCAAGAAAGAGATGGGAATGGAGTGCTGAGTATGCAAGCTCTTGATGAGAGGGGGTAAAAAGGTACTAATTCTGGCGATTCCAAATTCAAGAGCTTAAATTTGCAACCCTACCAATAACTGGATGTAGGACACTTTCATATGTTTTAGACATATGTACACGTTTATTATAAGGGGTAACTTGTCATTAAAATCAGAAATGGTGCTTGGACACTGAGGTGTGCTGCTCCCCTGAATTATCTGCTCACCACAGGTGCGCTGATACACCAAATACAGATGTGAGAGAACCAGGAGCTAGATGATCTCTGCTAGCATTTCTAACAAACACACAGTGCATTGGTTGTTACAAATACCATGAGCTCAAAAAGAGACAGTAATCAGTCCTAATGAGTATACGTGGGGTTGTTTTTGATAGATTCAGGCAATCTATGGGTCAGCAAAGTGTTGCCAGGAATTGCTAGGGAGAGCTGAGAGCAGAAGAATTGACTATGCTGCACTTGGAAGTTGCTGTTCTCCTCTATTATGCCACCAGCAGCCGCAAGGCTTTCCTCTCACTCACAATAAAATCATAGTCAGTATTGCTCTTCCCACATGCACTTGGCTCTCTGAATCAGGCCGAGGTTTTCTTTGGAGACATCAAGATGGGAGAACTGTTGTACACAGTCAGCTAACTGGGGGGCTGCCAACAGTGGTGTCAGCCTGACTGCCTCTGCAGAGGTCGGGTCTGGTGCTGGGGCGAGCTACCTTTACAAGCCAGCTCTGTCCTAGCTCTTGGTTGAGACAGAGAGACTGGGACACAGGCAGTACAGAGACCAGCACTGTTGCGGGTTCTCTGTCACCCAGCGGCTTTCACCCATCTCCATCCAGTAGCGTTTTGAAGCTGTAAAGAGTAAAATTAAGAGATGGCAAAAACTTACTTTGCTAGGCTTGTGTAAATGGTGAACTAGGAAGGATCTTTACAAACTCCAAGGAATTGTAGTGCAACAGTATCCTCCTTCAATCCTTCATTTTAGCCATAAGCCCTCAGTTCAAAAAAACGGAACATCATCTAGGGAATGCACCAACCCTTCCTACTTTTCCAAGACTCCTACAGAAATCACATTTTATGTTCAGAGCAACTTAGTCACTTCAGTGATTTGCTAAGAGGCAGAACTGAAGCAGGGAAAGGCAATGCATCTTGTCCTAGACTGTGAATGCCTTCAGCAGAAACAGAAATCAAGCTCAAATAACCTGGGTCTCAGTCCTGAAGTTTAACCATAAAGTACTCATCTTGCCTAGTGACAATTCAGGGTGGATTGGACAACATCTACCACTCCGAAACACTACGAGGCAGCACATCAGAAGAATTGCTGTGAAAGAGACAGGGGAGTCTCTGCATGCCACTGCCTGAATGGGTAAAGAGGGAGAAGAGCTGAAGAGATCTAAAATAATAGAAGCAGCAGCCTAACACATCTTTCTCTTCCTTCATTGTCTGCTGATAGTTGACAGGCCTTCCCTGCTCCTGAAGGAATGCAGAGACTCACTGTGTTATTTTGGCATTTCAAGGACCATCTCTCCATAAGACTGCCTTGCTGTGCAATTTCTGCCATAAGCAGAATAAGTCCTGCAGACCCTACAGACATCTCCCTTTCCCCTTGAGGGTTGAAATTTGAAACGATGGCTTATTCCTTTGTGCTGTGTATATGCAGGATTTTCTCAATATACATTTCCAGTAATGGGGATTCATTACAATCAAGGCCCAAGGAGCAGTCCATTAAGTGAGAAATTATGTCAATGAAACACCAAGTCCATCCTTACCTCTCTCTCCCATACAAACACAACTGGATTGAACTATTATGGTTTTCTCCAGGTCGTCATCAGTGCTACAGAAAACCATGCAGACCTAAGGACTAACTCCCAGAAAACAGTGACTCTGAGGTATGCAATACATCATACTTCAGGCTACATGAGGCTACTCTTCATGAGGCCAGTCAAGGCTCTGTGGTGACCTGAAGACTACCCAAACTTTAGACTAAACTTAGCAGTTCACTCATGACAGCAAAGAATTTTTGACTGCTGTCTAATCGCTCTGCTGAACTGACAAAGTTAGCTGTACCACACGGCTCAACCCCATCTGAGCCTCCCACTCTGACTGACAGAAATACCTGGAAGACTCCTTGCATGACTTTCAATGGAAACGTTACAGTTTCATCTCATTATCAATGTTCACAGTACAGATAAAGCCATTCTCCAAATTAACTTCTGGATGCATGGAGGACCATCTCATTACAGCTCAGTATCTCAGCCATGTTTCAGTCTATTTTGTTCCTTTTCATGCTGGTTGAAAGCACCAACTACAAGGGTAGGTAAAACTGTTGCCTTGAAAATCTCTAAGGTTGGTTACTGTGTGTGCTCCAAGGGAAAGGGAGTCATAACTGGATTACCTTTCTCTGTGAACAGTGTGGCATTTTTTTATATATTCCTTCCTTCCTTCCTCCCTCCCTTCACCCCCCAAACCAGAGAGATCACAAGACACCAGTATCAGCCATGCTGGGCTCCATGCCAGGAGAATTAATGAAGTGGTGTAATAGCTCACACGGAGGCCTAGTGATTGGCAACACACTTAAAATGCATCTGCAAGGCAGGAGATCATAGCATTGCTGCTGTGTTCTGTTTATTACAGGCACATCTCTTCCGTTCCATTGATTTCTTTATTAGCTTATTTTAAGGCCACAATGTGGGGGCTGGATCTGCTTGAAGCATGGAGGTTTGAATTCCAGCACAGCTTATGGGAAGGAAGTCTCCCTTTGAGACTCCAGATCTGGATGACAGAGCTTGGTGCTAAAAAGAACAGGAACCCTACCGAGAGGTTCCCAAGGAGTTTGAAAAATCCTACAGGGCAACTGAGACTGGGTTGGGAAAGGGAACAATTTTATCTAAAGAGGATAGAGGCTTTTTCGTAACTGCAGGGAGGACTTCATTCCAGAGCCCCATCTAACCTGATCTTTAATGTTTCCATGGACAGGGCATCCACCACCGCTCTGGGAAACCTGTTTCAGTATTTTACAACCCTCAGTGAAAAAAAACTTCTTCCTTATATCTAATCTGTAGTGACACTCTTGTAGTTCAAAACCTTCATCCTATCACAACAGGTCCTGCTAAAAAGCCTGTCCCCATCTTTTTTATAGGACAGCTCCCTTCCAGTACTGAAAGGTGGCAACAAGGTCTCCCTGGAGCCTTCTCCAGGCTGAACAATCCCAACTCTCTCAGTCTGTCCTCATAGGAGAAGTGTTACAGTCCTTCAATCATCTTTGTGGCCTCCTCTGGAGCTGTTCTAACAGGTTGACATCCTTCTTGTGCTGAGGACCCTGCAAAGCTGGATCCAGTGCTCCAGGTGGGGTCCCACCAGTGCAGAGTAGAGGGGTAGCATCACCTCCCTTGACCTGCTGGCTATGATTCTTTTGATGCAGCCCAGGGCAGGGTTGGCTTTCTGGGTTGCAAGTGCACTTTGCTGGGTCATGTCCAGCCTTTCATCCGTCAGTACCCCCAAGTCCTTCTCAGCAGGACTGCTCTGAATTCCTTCATCTCTCAGCCTGTATTGAAGATACTGGGTGTTTCCCTGATCCAGGTGTGGGACATTGTGAGCCTTGCCATCACAGCTCCTTGTTTTTCATCTGTGCTGCTAGGAGCTCAAATCTTGATTAAACATGGACAGGAGAAAATGGGTGGGTCCCAGTATACTCATCAACCAGCATTCTATCATACCATGAACTTCATATAATTTTGCTATCCATTATTCATGACTTGGAAAGCAGGGCCATATGGCCTAGGACTGAGAGGCAGTGGCTGAGCTGTAGAGGGAACCCCAATGGTTCCATGTCTACTCCAAACTGCCTTGGCCTAGAGCACGGACTGAAAAAGCATGGACTGTAATCAGCTGAGGATAGGGCTGAACTCATCAGATTCAGACTACCGAGGGCCAAAAAGAGTAACAGAATCATAGAATCAGCCAGGTAGGAAAGGACCTCTGAGATCATCAAGTCCAACCCTTAATCCACTACCACCATGGTTACTAGACCATGGCACTAAGTGCCACATCCAGTCTCATCTGAAAAACCTCCAGGGATGGAGGATCCACCACTTCCCTGGGCAGCCCATTCCAGTGCCTGATTACTCTCACTGTAAAGAATTTCTTCCTAATATCCAACCTAAACCTCCCCTGGCAGAACTTAAGACCATGCCCTCTTGTCTTACTGATAGTTGCCTGGGAGAAGAGACCAACCCCTACCTGACTACAACCTCCTTTCAGAGAGTTGTAGAGAGTGATGAGGTCTTCCCTGAGCCTCCTCTTCTCCATGCTAAACAGCCCCAGCTCCCTCAGCCTCTCATCATAAGACTTTGCTCGAGTCCCTTCACCAGCCTCGTTGCTCTTCTCTGGACCTGCTCCAGCACCTCAACATCTTTCCTGAACTGAGGGGCCCAGAACTGGACACAGTACTCAAGGTGTGGCCTCACCAGTACTGAGTACAGGGGAAGAATCACTTCCCTGGTCCTGCTGGTCACACTGTTCCTGATACAGGCCAGGATGCCATTGGCCTTCTTGGCCACCTGGGCACACTGCTGGCTCATGTTCAGCTTCCTGTCAATAGTCAGTTTTGTATGGCAGGAAGTGGAAATCTGCTGGTACTGTCTAGTTGCTGAGCTTGCTGTTATAACAAATTCAGACACAGCTAAAAGCTGACATAGTGGTGCCAGGCTGCAGCAGCTTGATGCAGGTGCTGCCCTTGCTACAGTTCATTGCTTCAGCCCCTGCACAGACAACAGGACACCATGCCACAGCACTGGGATGGGGTGGGACACAGTCCAGTGGTGCCCCTAGGGACAATGGTGATGAGAGGGCCTTCCCCTGAAGAGCATGTCCTGTCCCTAGCCAGGCACTCGGGCTTTGCTCAGCTGTCGGGGCTTACTGCCAGCTCCCTTGGAAAGTCCTACAAAGCTCTTGCTGGCAACTGAATTGCCACGGAAATGTCTTTAGATTGCCCCAGCAATATTCCTCCAAGCAGTCTCCTTTGTATGTTTATTCATGCTCTGCTTGTAATTGCAAAGGACCCTGCTTCCTCCCCCTCAGTCCTGCATGTCAGCTGAAACAAAGCAGTGTGGAGCATGAACAGGAAGAGCTGCATGCAAGCAGTCAGTCTAATCAGGACATGCAAGTTCCATTTAAGAACCTCTAGACTAATTTATTTTTTCACTCCCTAATATTTTCAAAGCCTCTTCTTACAATAGTAAGTTATCAAAAACTACATGGTCAGTAAATGCAAACATATATCAGCACATGCAGATGAATCCAAACCTGAAAGCCTTAATTTTTATATCCATATATGACACCTACAGTGGCCTGCTTTTCACTGTACAGCACTTAAGCCTCCTTCTTTTAGCTATCTGATACACTACATGCATATATAAACTTATTATCTTGCTGGGAAATACCAATGTAGTGCGTAGGTCTGCAGGTCTTTAGTGACCCTTACTATAGACAACTTCTGTGTCTGGAATCTGTCACTCATTTTTACAATATGCTTTGAGACACTCACCCACAACTGGTTTCTAACAAGCTGTCCCCAACCTGCAGCGATGCCATCCCGAAGTCTGCTATCCGAATATTGTTCTTTTCATCCAGCAGTAGGTTTTCTGGTTTTAAGTCCCTGTGGCTGTAAAGAGAGGATCAGAATGTGAGTTAAATTATCCACAACAGCTTTCCCACTCTGAAACTTGTTTTTTATCCAGAATAGCACCCAACCTGTTATATTTTAGTTGATTTAATTTTATTTCTAGTTCCAAGAGAACACACATATTCAAGATCCAATCTTTGCAGTATTCTAGACTGTATCCCAGATGCCCACTCCTGATGAATGCAATGCCTGCAGTGCCCTGACAGGAAATGAACATCTTCAACTTCCAGTGATACCAACATAGTATGAGGGAGAAATCGAGGGAAATAGGTGGGAGGAGAATTCCAGCTTGGATTTAGGGCTGATATACTCTGTAATATGCCAGCTCTTTAAGGTAGGAGGCAACACTATCAATATATTCTGTCAACAACATGAAACAAAATGTGTGATATCTAGAGAAAAAACATTATTGATGTAAATGCTACTGCAAAAAGCCCTTATTGGGAGTTGTTTGCATAGGCATATGGCTTTGAAATAATTTTGGGTAATTAGTTTTGATGGAGAACCCCCTTCAACACAGCACTGCTTATAACTGAGGGTGTCAGCGGTGGGAAGGAAAAGAGAGGATTCCCTCCCTTCCATCAAAGCTCCATTCTCTTATTATTTGGCAACACGAGAAGAGTCAGGCAGCCACAGTCTTCAGGATGGCTCTAAATCACAAGTATCATATATTGACTAATTTATTAATCTCCATTAGTCACAGTCAACACCACTGTGCTCCCATGTCTGCTTTTTAGTACTCGGGTGCTTTTGAACATTCACTTGATTTTATATCCAAAGATCTTGCACAAAATTTGTAACGACTTTGTTTTTTGTTTCTTTTTATTTGCAACTCTTGAAAAGTCACAGAGATGAGGGAAGCATTTGGGCCGACCAAAGAAAAAGCTCTTTTCTTGCTTTTGCTTACAAGAAGGCAAAATCAGTCTTTGATGTCTTGCTAATAAAAGGTCCAAACGGGAGCACTTGAACAGGCAGAACAGGCCAGCTTTGGTGGCTGGTCAGAACACAAACCTGTGGGAAAGGGAACAGCCAACAACACGTCCAAGTGTCAGGCTACATTCATTTGCAACAATGATTCAGTAGAAGCAGTTACTCTGATCCAAAACAACTCAGTGTCAGAATAGTCAAGTGACACCCATCATGGAAGGCAGCCTTATCTTCACTGCATTTCCTAAAGACATTCCTCTAGCATTCCTCATGCATGCAAGTGTAATTCTACCTCTATACCAGTGTAAAGGACAGTCACTACCCTCTCAGAGAAACATGAGCAGCATGACAATACCTTGGAAATTAGATCCTCTGATACGCAGAGACCTCTGTGGAATGATCAGTTAGAGACAACTTGTAAATAATGCAGGTCAGTTCTATGTAAAACCAGAGCACACTGTAATAGGACACCTGGGGACTGTAACAATTATTTCCAAAGGAGACTTCCAACAAAACAGTGCACATTCAAAACAGTTACTGGTCATTTACCTTATCACTGAGACCTATGACTCCTTCCCTCTCACTTTTTAAAATTTAGTCTCCAATCTTGTATAAACATGATAAACTCTGCATGTTAAAATGGTCTTGTTAACCATGGGCAAACGATCCTGTAGATAATGGAGCATCATGATTCAGATTTATGCATATTTTCAACTGAAAATCCCAAAAGTGCTTTATCAAATCTATCTTTCACACAGAAATCCCAGCTTTGAGGTAATTGGAGACAGAAGATGTATTAGCTTTAAACTATCAAGATAGGCATAACTGGTTGACAAAAAAATGCAGGAGATGCGTGACAAGGAAAGGTTTCAGAGTCAGTGAATGACCAGCTAATGGTCAGGAAAAGAACCCCTGAACGTCATCATCAAGGACAGCAGTCCTGGACAAAGGCAAGATCATCAACATATGCCAAAGTTTAATATATTCCAGCTCCAGCAGTGAAATGGAATGAAGAGCCCACAGTTCTAAGGCAAGCTAGGAAAGCTGGACACTAATGAGATAGTAATGCGTGATTTAAACTTTCCTCCAGCATACATCCTGGACAGTTCTCATCTTACAACTGCTTTCACTGATGGGGTACTGGGGAGACCTTATCCAACTGGGGCAAAGTGCTGAATTTTCCCTGTTTGAGGACCAGTGGTCAGGGGCCAGTAACAGCTCCCTGTAAAGTGAACGCTGTGCTCGTTTGATGCTATGAAACAAGAAATCTCCCCACAGCTCAAGCTCAGTGTGTCCCCTTCTACCATGCATAGTTTTTCAGTGACTATAGTTATTTTTCAGTGTTGGCAACTGCTCCTGTCTGACTGCTGAACTGATACAGGCTATAGAAGTTGAGGGTGCTGCTGCCTGTGCCTGTTCCACTGTTTGAGTACTGCATGATCTGATATGATTCATATATATATATATATATATATTCAGTCTGTAGCAGGCATACTGCTGACATGTGACTTTTGTATCTAAAAACTGAATGTTTCACTTATCCTAAAATTGTGCAGCTTATTTAGAGAGAAGAGAGAAAACATGTAGGAATCACCAAGGTGGAGCACGACCTAAGCACAGGACATCCACAAGAGTTTCTCCAGCCATAGATGCATGCTCACAACAAAACATCTTATTTCAGGAAAACAGTGCAGCTAAAGGAAATGCAAAAAAGCTCCCCTTCCATGATTCAAAGCTTCCAGCCTTGGTAGATCTGCCACAGGCCCTGGTTGGAACACAGTTTATGTGAATCTTGAACCAGATTCACTCCCAGACCACTGAGAGACAGTGAAAGGGAAGGGATGATGCCTTTGGAAATTAGTACAATATTCACTAGTGGAAAGGAGTCTCCTTCTTCCCATCTCATCCTGTCTTCCCATCAGCTGGGATCCACAACACAGTTTTAGGGAGAATCAAGTGGGAAAACGACGTTCCTGTAGAGTGGCATACATATTGTAGGGGTTTTTTTGAGAGCCATTCCAAGAAAGAGAGGAAAAAGGAGGTGCCACTATCCACATTCCAAACATGGAGTAAGCTTCACCTCACTGTGCTGTGGAAGGCTTTTCCATGAATGACCAGGCTACATGGGCTGATGGAGGTCTTTAAGGAGAGGTGCTGACCCACCTCCCAGCAAGCATTTTGAAAGCTTTAAGTTGGGACTGGGGGACTTGTGGTGAGATAGTATATGTGAAAAAAAAACTGGAGTACCAACAGACCTTAAGGTGCTTTTCTTTCTTTTCCTTCAGACACTCATCAAAATAAAGCCAAGAAAATTATCAGCCCTTCACTATAGAAATATTCACTTCACTGAGAAGAGAGGACAGTGTGGACTCCGTTGAGAATCATTACATTTATTGCTGCCTGGGCCCCAAAATACAAGAACTGTCATATACAGCAGTTTTGTATCTCTCTGACCCTTCTCCATCCCTCTTTCAACACAGTCCCTAATGTCCAGTATGGATGCTTAGCATAGGAATTTCACGGCAGCCTGAGCATGTTTTTTGTATTTTGGCAGTACCGTTCTCAGAGATCAGGGTGCCAGTGGGATTAGACAGTACTTGCACATTCAAACACAAGAGAATTGCATGCCCCAATGAAAATTTTCTTCTAGCTGGAACATTTCTCTGATATCCATCTTTGGACCGCTCTGAATTTGCCGAGGAAGCATCCTGGGGATAGAAGTCAGGCCAAGAGTTTGCACCAGAGTGGCAGAACCAGCATCACTGCCATTGGGAAAGAGACTTCCTCTCTGCATTTGCATTTCCCATCTTTGTATTGCCAGTTTTCCAAATGCCAAGGGGAAGGGAGAGGAACATATGGGAATAGGGAAGGCTTGTTATAATTTACCTAAGAGCCCAGCAGCCTGGACTGCCTAATGCATTCACATTTGAAAAGAATTCTCTTGTGCCAAAATGAAACAAAACAAAACAAAAATCCCACTGTATGTGGTAATTACTTGGCATTAATGGAACAGTGCAGAGTAAATGCATTTAATTTGGTCCCATTCCAGCTGATCTCTCTGGCTCTCCGTGTCTTATACGACCGCATCAACTCCTCTCTCTGCAGGTGAACAGAAGACTCGTTACCCTTTTGTTGTTCTAAAGGCTCTAAAGCTGTAGGAGCTTTATCACATGGCTGGAAAACCAGAAGAAAGCAGCTTCTTTACTGACAAACACAGCAAACTCTCCAATTGAGCCTTGCATATGCTGAGAAAGAATATGACTGAGAAATGCAGCACTGCAAAAGAAGTCAGTGTAAGCCTGATCCATAGTGGCCACAGACTCCCAGAGCTTCTCAACCAAGAAAAGAGCACAAGAGGATGGCCTCAGGAGCAGGCATCCAGCAGGCTTCTGAAGGGAAAGTGAATGAAAGAAAGGGAGCCACTAAACAAGCCATGACAGGGGAAGCACCCACTGTCAGACTCTCTGCAACATCCCCCTTTTAAAAGACACAACAAAGGCTTTACAATTTCCTTGCAGCATAAGATAGATACAAGAGAGCTCTGAAAAAATTGTCCCATGGAAATGCACCATTCTTGGAGATGGTGCATAGAAAATGAAAGGCACATATATGCATTAACATGTTCCAGTTTCCCACTTACACACTGGTCATGCCTGCTTTCTAGTTACTGCCAGAGATGCTATTCAGACAGCTCCCACAGTTCCCTCTGTTGCCATTCCAGTCCATCCTCCTGCTCTGGGAATATCCCTGTACTGAATGTCTGTACTGAAGCAACTGCAGTATACATAAAAAACAGAAGTAAAACAGTCTACTGTCACCCAGGGCTGGCAGAAGAATTTTAGTGTAGGGACAGACTCTAGATTTTGGATTCAGAGGAGCTATGTCACCTGGTATGAGATGATGAACTAAGCCATTATTTTGAAGTGATTTTTGAGCTGAAATGTTCATATTGGTTTCTATGACAACTCATTGTAGGTCACAGATTTCTAACCCAAGAAACCTCTTAATTGGAGTAGTTGCAGGTCATTTGTACTAATCAAATTGGTGGTTACTTCGCAAATGCTTTTCTTACTGACCCCAAACTCCCAGTAGGGCCGGACCACAGAATAATTGTTCTGCACTATGCCTCTTAAAGTGCCTGATGTGATGCAGATAATTTATCAGTAACAGTTAATAGTATGAGAAGCATTATTTTAAATTTCATGAACAGAAAAAGCCTTTAATCTTATTTTCTCCTGCTTCTGCAAATCAGATCCAAACATGTAACTTGTATCTACCTACAGAAGAATCTTTGTTTACAGCCATGGTTGCTATGCTCAAATTTAGTAAGTTTTCACAGAATTCTGCAGAGCAAGTAAATATAACTATAGCTAGGAAAAGGGACAACATCTATAAACATATCAGGAATCCTGGGGAAGGATTTGTATGCATAAAACATTGCTTGCTTTTTTAACAATTATTTTCATTAATCTATTAAAATGTATTGTTTCTCCCTACCAACCTCTCCTCAAAACATATAGTCATGCATTTCAAAGCCAGAACAACTGGTCAGGTCTGATCACTACTGCTGTACTTGCCAGAGAATCTTACCTGGCTATGCTTACAATAAGACTATGCTATTTTTGAGTCTCCAGTGGCTTATATAAAGAAGTAAACTTACAAAAATACATGTTCTCTGACTTTAGCTGAGCTGGTAACTTTGCCTTTGGCACTGCAGCTGCTACACTTGATGGGTTTTCTCCGGTTTCCTGTACAAGGGTTATCTGAAAATTCCTCGCTGTTTTACTGTGAGTCTTGATCACAGATCTGAAACTCCTGGATTCAGGTAATGATTGGTGAATATCAGCTCTCAACAGGGGGAAAACATACCCTTCTCACTTCTGATAGCCTGAAAGAGAACTTGAAAACCTAAAGACTCAAGGACCAGAAAAAAATCCAGAACAGCAACCAACCTTATTAAATTCCACAATTTCTAGACCAATTTCACATTTGGAGGCCTTGAGTCATGATTTCAAACTGTCTAACTGCTGCAGTATTCAGCATTTGACAGAACCTCCCTGCAGAACACCACAGCAGGCTCCTTATGAAGTAAGGCAGAGCAGGAGTCATGAGGAGGGTGGCACTATCTGACAGAACATGGCACCTGGCATTCTTCAGCTTTCTGTGTTTCTCAGAGACACCCCAGATTTGTCGCTAAAAGGATGCTTTCCTTACTGACAGTGCTCTGCAGCTTCTGCCTGCAGGAATATACCAGAGATTTTGGCACTACTGCTGTGAATGTGTTATTTTATGAGGAGCCTTTCCCCCTCTGCACTAAGGGGAAGAACACAAGACAAAGTCAAACAAAGCTCTTATTCATTGCCTCAGCCCTTTAAGTCACACACCCCCATGCCTACGCATGCACATATAGACACACTTCAGCAAGAGCCTTCCTTGTGTGTGCTCGAACAAGCACAGCCCCAGGCAATGAAAGGAGAAAGGGCCCTCATAATTGTCATTTATCAATATTCATAAAGAACCTGCCTTAACCCCTCTTGTGTATGCTCAGGGAAAAAAACCAAAAACCACAAAATGAAACGCAACCAAAATAAAAATAAAATGAAATAATCATCTCACTGCTCATTACCGCAGGGGATTTCCTCTCAATGTCACCACTGCCCTGCGCAGTAATTGGCATTATCTGTTACCTCTGAAGCCATAATAAGGTTTGCCACGGGGCATTTTCTGTAATCATATTTTTATTTGTCAGCTTGTGAGATGCAGACACCGAATATGAGCCCGACCAAAGCCGGAGCCCAGGGCCGGGAGGATGCGCGGCGCCAATCCCCGCTGCCGCCGGTGATGTCACGCCCAGCCAATGCGGCTCCCGCCAGCCCTCCCTCCGCTCCCACCCGCGGCTGCCGCTGCAGCATCCCCAACACCGACATCAAAGAGGCTCTTCCCGAGGAAACCAAGGATTTGTGACCGACCCCAATACGTGCTCCCACATTCTTTCCGACAGAAAATACAGTCGGCGCTGAATTAGCCGAGAGCTCTCCCAGAGTAGGGAGGCAGGACATTCAAAAGGGACTATTGATTTGGGGCACCCAGCAGAGGTATCTTAAAGGCCCTGAATTCAGGAAAGTGGACACCCAGTATTAGGTGAATGGCAGCTTAGGAAAAAAAACAATCCTCATCACCTCTGTCCAAAGAAAACTTCCCAGGCTTGGATGGTCTTAAACTGATGTCTGAGGAACCTCAAGTTCCTCTGCCATTTCTTACACCGCTGCCGAGTGCGTCTGCTCCAGGCACTGCAGAGCAGTGCAGAGCCCTCAGAGCAAGCACAGAGGGAGAGCTGAAGTAGAAGCAATAATGCTGCATCACTGAGCTAACTGCTTGGCTTGCCAGCTCAGGCAAAGCAGCAAGGTAACACAGGATCCCATGAGATACCTCTGCATGGTGCTCAGTTTGCTGCACGGTTGCCTGTGGGTCCCTAGCCTGGCACAGTGCTATGTACACACAGAAGTCCTCAGAGGACCCTACAGTGCGTTATCTATAAGCATTCTCCCGTGGACAACCTATATCATAAAAACCCCATAAGTGACTGCACCACAGAGTGAGGTACATCAAATATTCCCCCATTGTCTCCAGTAAATAGAACAAGAACAGAAAGCACATACATTTTTAAAACAACACACAAACAGACTCAAGCTCTACGCCTATTCTACTTCCTTTTCTCAGCTGCTTGTTTGAAAACACCTCTCAGACAGAGGCTATCTCTCCACACAGGAGCAGCAAAAGCCTTTTACTGATGGGAGGATTGGGGAATCCTTCCTGAATCTCTGATTCGGGAATCCTGGTGCATCAATGCATTTTGAGCAGTGAATGTTGACTGTGGTTACATACTCCTGTGAAAGTAAGCCACAGGTATTTCAGAGTGTTTTGGGAGGTACAGGAAGAAGATGGGACAATGATATGGGGCTGGGGATAGCAGACCATCAATCTATTCTGCCAGTACGTCAGAAGCACACACATTTAGTCATTAACCAAAGCAGAAGCCTTCATTTTTCAACGTGGTCATAACTGGATAACCTGGTTGATGAGATGATTTGTCATTTCACTGCCCCATGACAGGACAAGGTCAGGCTTCATTGCTTAGGAAAGCACATTAACTTTTATACTCACACGCATGCACACATATGTATTTATGCATGCTCTGATTTTCTGATAACTGTCTAGAATACAACTCAGAATCTAATATAACACAGACCACACGAGTCTCAGAGTGACCTGGAGGGAGAGCTTATGATTTACTGCTAACTTATTCAGAACTAGATGCTAGTCAAGTGGGAGTTAGCAAGGAGACAGGGGATTTACTTATTAGTAAGACTACTGCCCACAATCCAATATGTTTAACAGAGGAAAATGGATTCCTCAAGAGAGAAAGGCACTCTGCCTTGAAGATTTCACATATTGTTAAACCTGCAGAGATGCTTGCCTGTCTGTCTGACATGAGACTCACCATGATCCTCACTCAGTTTGTTAAAGTCTCCCAGATCAAGAGGTATCCATCATAAGCCCAAAGGACTAGCATGTATGTGCATATATGCATTTTTTTAGTACAAACTATCCCAATGGAGATTCAGATTTCTCCAGAATATTCATTTGGAAGAGTAAATAATTTCTCTTCAGTTGTACTTAAACATTTTCGAGTCTTCTTGGATTGGATTTCTAAGTATTAAGCCAACTAGGAAACAGAAACATGTATGTATGCAATCCACCAGTGGTTACACTGCCCAGCGTACATAAAAAATAACAGCTCTGCAACCTACCAAGGTTGTATGCTGGTTCTAAAATGGTCAGGATCACTCAGTGCAGTTGATTAGCGGGGAGGAAAAATTGTGGAGTTCATAGAATAAAACTGATCAGACATCTCTGCCAATAGAGTAAACTTAGATCTTCTAGTTAGGGTATGCAACCTGCTCTTGGCCTTTTTGGGAATTTCTCTGACTATTGTAACCCTGACTGTACCAGGTAGACATTGTCCTAAGGACCGTCTCACCCAGATCTACCACCTTTGAACTGTCTCTTCTGCTAACAGTACACTTTTCTCAATATATCCTCAAGAAAGGCTCTTCTTTCCATTCAGAAATACGCTTTCTTTCTGATTACTATTTCCTGTTGAAATGAATCAGAGATGATGGGGGAGGGCTAAAAAAGCAAGTTAAATATTTAAGCATCCATTTTTGCTGTAGCCTTTTATGCTGGGGCCATCTGGTTTGTGAGTTTTCAGCAGAGAACTGGGGGTACAGAAAATCCCTGTAAGGTTGCTGAGAAGTAACCACAAATGCAAATCCAGCTACTGCAATATCTATCTGTGGCCCTTGGCCTCCTGGAGTTGGGGATCTATGGCTGGCTGTGGCTATGGAGAAGCAGTCACGCAGACATAATGTAGATGTTCTCCCTCAGCCAATCTAAATGCAAGGAGATGCATTTATGAGAGCAAGGAGCAGGCAGTTGTGGGTCAGCAGCTATACAGAAACTCTTGTGCTCAGACTGATTACAACAACTTGATTTCAGTATAATTTAAATTACCTAAACTTGCTGGAGATGAAGGAGAAATCGGTCAAATTTAAAACACCACCTGATATCACAGGTTAAACCACACCCGATGGTTAAATAATATGATGGAATTAGAAAGTATAAGAAAATTCTTCCCTACTGGAAAGGAAATTAAAGGCAATGGTGACTCAAATGCCCAGAAGGGACTCAGTGAAGGTTGCCAAAAGCCAGCAGGTTTTCAAAAAATGAAGGAAGCCGTAAAATGACTTTGTTGTATTTGCAATTGTCCCAGGTTTCTTCAGGGATTCATTTTGATATAGTGTATATAATCTTAATTATTAGTAAGTGTCCCAAAAATTATGGAAATGAAACTGTTTTTCTTTGGTAGTTTTGGTTTTTCTGTTTAAAGCATCACCTGTGAATGAATTCTCCTCCAGTGAAAAATGACAGACAATCTTCTCCATGAAAAGTCCATCTGTGACTGGTACATTGTCTCATAGATGGTCAAGAATTAAAAAATACATCAGTATTTTACCCAATGCTTTTAGAGCTTTACAACATCAGTAATTTATCAGAAAGTAAAAATATCAAGGTAAGATCCCCTTACTATGTGCTTTTATGTAACAGGTAACTCCTGTGGAAATGGCTGTACTCACCATATTGAATGACTATGGCAGAAGTCTAAAGCAGAGATGATTTGTCGGAAGAACTTCCTGGCTTCTTTTGGTGTCAATCTTCCCTTTTTTACGAGATAGTCGAAGAGCTCCCCACCTGACACATGTTCTAGCACCAAATACCTAGAAAATAACAAAGCCAGGATTTTGTAAGTACGTGATCATATCAACCCCTTCACAGTCACACAGTTGCACACAAACACTTCTGTTTATGGTCAAGGAGATCAGTGCTTCTACATAGTGGTCAAGGAGAACACTTCCAGAAATAACAGCGGAGGAGAATCAGAATTTTAAAATCAGGAGCGATTAGTATTTTTAACAGGGGTCCTGCAAACTTCAGACCTGACACTGTTGGATTCAGCGTCTAATATCATAGTGAGAGAGAATCAAGAAGCAAAAAGTTACTCAAAAGACCGGAGGGGAAGAAGAGAATAATCAGGAATAAGGTTCCACAGCAGCTCTTCAAGCTACAGTGGAGTAAGACTGTGTACCAGGAAGCCTCAGGTCCTTTAACCAAGCTGACAGTTTTTTCATAAAACAGCTGTAGTAAAGCTTCACTCAGAAAGAATCAGACAGATGTCAACAAATTAGAGCAAATTAAAAAAAAGGTGAACCATGTAAATTATGGAAAAAAAAAACCAACATGTGTGTAACCTACATAAAAGATTCAGATTTTGCTGCTGAACACCAGTTATTTGCTGGAGTAGCTTCCTGTCCTTGCAACTCAAATGTGAAAAATGTGACACTGAGTGAATAAATACGGCACGAAGGGGGTCTAAGAGCGATAGAGGAAATTCCAGGCCTCATATTGCACTCCTGGCAGTCATAGAGCAAAAAGTAAAACCTTCTGCAAGGAAAGAACTTGCCATAGGTGGACCATCTTGCTGTAAGTTGGGGAAATGAAAGGCAGCCAAGCAGAGGAAAACAGTATAAATCTCTGGAAATGTTGCCGAATAGTGGGAATGAAACAGTTTTTCCAGGAAAGTGGCAGGAACGCCATCAACAGAACCACTTAAAAACAAACCAGATACAATATGGACTAAGAAAGAGGATTGCTTGAAATCTCCATAAACTTTTTCCATCTCCATTATGATTTTGGGGCCTAGCGTCTCCTCGCTTTTTTTGCTTCGTCCATGCTATTTTAATACAGAATGAAGAAATTACAGAGTGAGATAATTTACCCAGAATCTGAAATAACAAGTATAAACATCAGTGTAAAGCATCAACGTACAGGTGAACAGTGGATTCACACCTTTGGCAATTTGTTTGCAAGACACCACCAGAAAACTTGCAAACAAGAATTAGTTATTTTTCCAATACATTTCCAGTACATTTTTTGAATGTACTGCTCAGTCCCTGCCTCCCAACAGCACAGCAGACCAGGTTGAACTGTACGTGCACTATGATCCATCAATCCTGCTTTACAGTAGGATAGTTTTACTACCAGCATTAATCCACTTCTTCAAATTTGAGTGGACAATGAAAAATAATTAATCCAGAATACTGTCTTTTCTGTACCTCAAGCAGCATAACCTCCAAGGAAATTTCTGAATTTGAAATGGAAAGTGAAGAAGACTGTTATCAATTTGGAGTCTTAATTATTACTGTTTTCAATGCTTCCAAAAAGATAGGACAGAAGAAGGACTAAAAGCAGTTCTGAGGAAAGTAAAACTGCCTTAATGATAATGGCATTAGCCTTGAAGTTGCAAAAGTGGAACCTGGGTTCCTGGTTAATCATCAGCTCCTGAGCAACTTCCATGTGTCAGTTCTCACCTAATATATGGAGAAAGCGCTTCCCTGACTTACAGAAATAAAGTAAAATCTGCAGTAAGACAGACATTAATACTGTCTTCCAGTTAAATATGTACTAAGAAAGCACAAAAAATGGACAACAAAATGAAATTATAAACTTTAGGGAATTTTTTATTTTCTGCATTTTTTATCAAAATAGAAACATTTACAAGAAATATGGTAATACTGAATTTCCCCTCTTTCATTAAAATGAGTAAAAAAAGAAAAATCTTAACTTGAAAATCACATTTGGAATATGTGGTTTATCTTCTCTCAAAGACAGATGAGTAGTTACTAGACTGTCTACTGAGTACACCTTGGTAACTTGGAGATCGCTGTGTATTCACATTACATTTTTTGAGTAAGTCATTGAAATGCTCAGAAGAAAGCTGATATGCAGTAACCAGAGGCACTGGGGTATCCACATGGTCAAGTCCCAGTCCTTGCTGTCTAAGCCTTGGCTAGGAGACAATCTGATAAGAGGGTTTGCTATATAATTCATTCTCTGTCTCACATTAGAGACAGATGTGGCTAACTATCCAATATGGCAGACTCAAGCCTAGCACAGAATCAATCCTAAGATTCCTCTTGACAGCTCCCTCTCTCACTGTGCCCAGCAGAAGCTGGATACCAGCAGTGCATCTTGCCCCCAAAATTCAAATTGCTAGCTGCTTTCCTTTTCTGGGACGTATATTACAAAGATGATTGCAGTTACAGGCATATAGAACACCCTCCACACTGCTTTCAAATGTGCAGTTTTGGAAAATTACAGACCCAGCATTTCTGTCACCCACAGCAGGAACTGCAAAGCAATTTATTTTCATCAACTTCATCTTATTAAAAACACTCAACAAAAATGCACTGACACGTTGTATGAAAAATAAAACAAATTGAAAGACAGGGAGCATTTACAAGGTTATTCATTTTTTGCTTGCCACCTAGAAGCACTAGATATAATAATGGAAATGAACAGGGGAGAGCATTTGAAAAAGATTTGTGCCTATGACAACTCAAGGGACACAGAGAAGCACAGCGACGATGTATTCTGATCTGACAAAGCCCCCAACGTGACATGAGTGAGAAGGACGACAAACACATTCCCCAGTGGATGAGTGCAAGATATAAATGCTGCAGGAATCACTCCACAAGTACTACATGGCTATGTTGCAGCTAGGATTCCTGAGTTCAGATTTGCAGCTGGTCACCCACCAACCCTGTTCCCGCTAGTATGACATGGGTTTTTTAGGATAGCCCCCAACTAGGAGATTTTCCATTAAACAAGGGCATAATTCAGCACCTGCCTCCATCTCTGTGCAAGCCAATGTTCTGCTGGCACAATTCATGGCACAGTAGTAGTACACTTGTTATTTCCAAACAGGACAGCAAGAGGGGTTTAAACATTTCCAAGTGTTGCACCGGTTCTAACTATCACTGCACAGCTTACACAAACCCCACTAAGTGTTGTATATCTGTATGTATCCATCTGTGTATGTGTGAGTGTGCCTAAGTGACTCCACAGAAGAAGAGAATAAACACTCCGAAAAGCCAAACAGAAAAAGCAAGGGAAAGAACATTATTCCAGAGGCTGGAAAATAAGGCATACAGACACTACATCTTTCCTGAATCCATGGCACAGAAAAGAATCCAGATCTCCTGAGCTCACATCAGTGTCTAAAATCCTTTACTTTAGCAAAGTGCTATAGGATTGGAAGTATGCCAATGCCAGCTCTTGGAGGATCTAGGAGAAGGTAAATAACACATAGCCTCTAGGGGTGAAAAACACTAAGAAGCATTTTCCTGAGTTTCCTTTCCCTTTTATCTTCCCCAGATATGACAGGTTCTCATTTCACTATAGTACTACTTTTCCCATTTATTCTAAGCAAGTAAGCAAATTCTAAAAATCCTGGAACAGTAACCAGAACTACTCTCCTATTACATTTAGAGATGAAAAGCAACTTATTGGTGAATGAAGCTTTTATTTATTTATTTTTTTAATCCTATCTATGTAAGATTGACAGCATCAGTCCTCCCATTGTGAAAACATAAGAAAACCCACTCTGTAAGAGTCATTGCAAGGAGGTTCAAGGAAAGGAAAGACCCAGCCTCTGGCTGGCGGCATGCACGCTACATGCTGGGATAATACAGAGAGGACCTATATTAGGACAAATGATGCTGTAAAAGCACTTAGGTCTCACATGTTGGATGCTCTGGACACACACCAGCTCTTCTAATCCTTGCATTTCACATGAGAGAAGCAAGTATTAACAAGCATTAACCTCCTGTTCTTTACTGATAGGGAACTGTGAAGCAAAGTGACTTGTCCGGAGTTACAGTCGCCCAGTATCAGAGCTGAGATTAGCAGCTGTGGTCCCTTGTGCCTTCTACTCCATGCTGTACCCACCACCAATTTCCCCTCTGCTTGCTACGACACTGGAAAAGCCAGAAAACATCAGGGTTCTGCAACTCAATATGAAACCAAGTGCATGCTAAAAATAAATTCTCGATTACTTTTCCTCACTAGATATATTCTTTATGAGGTCGCAAATATTTTCACAGGCCACAGCTTGCTTTCATAAAGACACCGAGGTCCACGTCTTGTATTAGTATCTTATGTCCCTGCTACAAGCCAAGACATGAAACTAAAAATCTCCGATTAAGTTTCAGAGCCTGAAGGAGACAAGACTTTGGTCTTTAAAAACAAAGAAGCTGAATACTAAATACAAGAATAATTTTGTTGATTGGAGAGGAACAGAGAGATTGCATCCAGCAGCATTCTATCTATTCCCTTTGTCATTTCTCCATCTGCATCCCATCATTACCACCTCCTCAATGAAAGATTCTGAATTTCTAACCTCAAATGACCCACTACATATCATATCAGAGATATGCACACAGCTTATAAAAGCAAGTTTAGAATAATCCTAGGCTCTTTTTTTTCTTTTTAGTTCATTCCATTTACTCTTTCAGAAACCAAAACAGTAAAGAAGGCTTTTAGGGTGGGTGTTAACTTTGACTCAGGCTTTCTTCAGGTCCCTATGCCTTGGTTGTACTGGTATCTTTTATATGTTTTCTTTATTATACCTCTAAGATAAGGGTTTTCCTATCCATCCAGATAGATAAACTTTCATGTCTAATTTTAGCTAGATATCTTGACTCTGAATTAATTCATCATTATATCTTTGATAAACACATTCTAGCTCCACTTTTGGTGATGCAAAATAGATATCAGACCATCACAGAAATATAATTTTCTTAGCCACTTTGACCACTCCTTCCATGCCTCCATCATCCTCTTTTTTTTATACTTCATCTAACATGAACTAGCTTTCTTCATTTCTTGTAGCCCCTTCTGTAAGCAATTTAGAATCTCTTCCTTGGCCTTTGTGGTTGAGTTCTGGCCCTGACCAGCCTTCAAAGCCAAGTTCTATCATCCACTTCTCAAGTATCCAGACAAACAATTCTGTGCTCTCATAACATTCCCTCGACACTTGGAAGAGGATCACTGTTAATGATAGAGCTACATCATCGTTTTTCTTCAGCTCCTTCCTGAAGACTGTTCTATGCTGTGATATTTGACAGCAGCTTGGACTTCCCCTTCAAAACAGCTGATTTGTGTTTTAGATTGTAAGCTGGATTTGTCCCATTCTTGTCCAGTGCCAGCACAGCAAGGACTTCTCAATGAGCAGTACTGTTGCTCTACACTATTATGAAGACATCACTTAAAACAGCAAAAAAGACACTTTTTGTTATTATTTCTCCTTTCCACCTGGTGGACTATGCTACAACTTGTTAAAAGGTACCTTTGCCCAAGCCCTAGGGAGCTTTAAAGAATAAGTCACAGAGCCCTCACTGAGGCAAGGCAGCTACATGCTACCTACAAGTCAGAACTGTAACTAAAGGAACAGGCTGGCTCTGAGCAATGCCTGGAAAAATGCTGTTAAAGAAAGACTAACTGGCACAGAGAGCACCAGGACCATGCACTACCAGATATTCCTGGCAAAATAACAAACACACCAGATCTGTAAAGAATGAAAAGCTGTCTCTTAGCCATTAGCAAAAATGGTGTTAAATACTAAAATTCTTGCCAGATGGATTGCCTGAAGCAGCCCATCACTGTGTGGGTAAGCAGCTCTTGTTTTCTCAGGACAATTTACAAGACATTCACAGCTACAACAATTAGGTCCTCTGGGGCAATACAAATGTATTTATTATTATAAAAGTGTTAAATGGAGAGAGATCTCTAGATGAAAGCTCATGTTGAAACACAAACTATTTCAGGTAAGCATTATAAATACAACAAAAGACAGACTACCAAGAAACATTCTCTGATGCTCTAGGAATGGTAGCCAATTCACAGAGCTTCTTGGTTTGGTCAGGCAAGAGAAGGTTTATTTATGAGTGCTTGCAATTAGGGGTGTAGTGGGGAACCAGTTAATAATTTATTTTTTATTAAATGGTGTGACATTTACATATAATGCACAGCCTTGCTTAAACCTAAACAAGTAGGTTCTTCTTCATGAGTCTGAATGTACCACTGGGTACCATCAAGCACCACTGGGTGATGTCCTAGAACTCTTACTGTGCCAGAATTAGATTAGATATTCATTTGGCACTAACTAGTTTTTAAGATGCACAACTTCAGGTGTGCACTCCAGCAAGATGTAAAACCCAGATGCAGTTATACAGAAAGACACACACACAAATACATAAAAAACACCGGCAGAATCCCTGTTTGCTTCCTCTGCACTCAAGAGTTTAGCATTTTGTGACGCCTATGGGTAAGACATACGATAAAATGACCACGCCTGCTGAGAAGCTCACTACATTTCAAAGCTCTGGTGCATCAGCAAGGGATCTATTGGAAATAGCAGACTGACAAAGAAAAGCCTCTAGAAGAAAAAAAACCTGGTGATTCCTCTTCCATGCTACCACCCTACTTGCAAAATGTCCTTCCATACATATATATATGACTGAACATATGCGTAACACAGAAGAGGTTAAAAGTTGCCCAGCCCAGGCTGACACACTCTGTAGTTCTTTGACAGCTTTTTCTCTGCACTGTTTTCTATTGATTAAATAACCTCTATCAGATATTAAGCCCCTTGTTATTGGCACAGTCTATAAATTATTCAGAAGTTATATAAATTCTTATGGCAGGCATGAATTTTTAAACCCTAATTTGGCACTGGGCCACAAGCTCTATGTTTTTTTATTTTTTTTCCTTGCCTGCAAGAAAATGTGCATGCATTATATCTCTTTTTTTCTAAAAGACAATTTTAACTCTAGGTTCCATGTTTGAATGGAGATTATATTTGATTGTTCATTACATTTGGACACGAACAGGTTGTGGCTTTTGGGGAAAAGAGGTAGTAGAAGACTACACAGTTGCATTCTGTATCTTTGATTTGTTTGGGTTGAAAAGTGTTTTGAGTAGCGCCTTCACGGTGTGTAGTCACGTGCGCCAAAGTACTGCAGCAGCCATCCTATCTGGCACACGATATGGAATGGATCTAGCCAGAGAGATCCTCAGCACAGGTCGGGAAGAGCTGAGACAACACCCATCAGGTCACTGCTGCAATTCTGCTAGTGACTGTATACTTTGGAGTTTTCTTCTTCAGAGCTAAGTGGCCTTTGCTGTTACAACTAGGGCCCAGAGACACATAACTCTGCCTACCAAATTCTAAAAGAGAAGTTAGGCATTTGAATACACTGTTATTCTCAAGCTCCATCTCCCGTTGCTCATGTCACATGGGCCTGTTTTCTCCCAAGCCCAGCCATCATGGCCTAGAAGGTATCCAAGCACATCAGGCAGTGAGCAAAAGATAAAGTCAGGCTTTTGGGTAGAGCTTATTAAGACTGCATTGCACAGGGTGCAGCATTAATCATCACCACCCCTGTGCAAGCCAGGCTGGCATTCCTCCTGCAAATGCTGACACCTGTCCTTGTTGCAGCACCCGCTCCCCTTCCTGGCTTCTATCCAGCTCCTTGTCCAGCCCACCCTGAACTCAAAACTTCTTGTGTGCTGGCTCCACTCCTACTGCTGACTGGCTTTCCTTTGACTACACATGCTTGTAGTTCCAGACAGTACTAAAACATGTCAAGAGCACAAGACAAGGGGTCAAAGTAGTTGGTTACTAATATTTCTCTTTGTTCTAATCAAGGCTGAGATAGAATGCCATTTTGCCTTCCAATCCTGCTTTGTTTTCTTTCCCTGTATTCACAGCACCTGACACCCCACAGCCTAACCACCAAGAAGCATACCTACCACAAAATTTATTTTCAGAGCGGGACCCTTGGAGCCACTCCAACTTTCTGAACCCTCATTCTACCTTTAGATAGGTTTCCCTGCAGATTGACTGAATGCCAAAGTCTTTGCCTACCACTAACAGAAGAACACACAGTGCCTCTTTTTTCCTCTTTCTTGCATCCTCTGGCACCTCACAGTTAGTTCAACAAAAATAAACAGAATTACAGGAAAACCCTGCAGGAGAGGACTGGCAGCACAAAGGCCTCTGCAGACACCACCAGAGTTGTACGTCTTCAACTCCTGCTGTCAGCTGATCTTGTATAAGCCAGAAACTTAAGTTGTGTGTGGGCAGGAGGACGTCTTAATTTTGTTATCTGGTTCATTGTGATGCACCTTCACCTCTGTAATCAGGAGGTGGTGTGTTGTGTACATTGCAGTGAGGCTTGGGCCCTTGCCCAGCGATAGCATTGTACTACTGAATGATGAGAAAGGTACTTGGAGAAGGTGCTGATGAATGCATGGTACACTTCAGAGAACAGCAGCCTGGCATCCACTCCTTCTCTCAAAACAGATTCTTGCTTAAAATGCTGATCAAGCTGTACAAGATAGAGATTTAAAATAAACGCTGCCAAAAAATTTGAAAATTTGAAATCTTAAATGTGAAGATTTCAAAATTAATCAGTATAAATCTACACACAAATATCTGTATGCACCCAGAAACAGAAATTTACAGATATATATATACAGCTAGATAGAGATATAGATATATAAACATGGATGGAAAGGCAATAGAGAAATATCAGTATAAACATCCGAAAGAAAACATGGAGTGGTCCTAGTATGGTATTTTTCTATTTTATTTCTGCTCCACACCAAACCCCTGGCAATTTAAACTAAATAGCTAATCAAATGAGTTCAAAACAGATAATGCCACCTCTGTTGGGGGTTCTGCAATAGAACTGTATCAGTTAGCTTTATCCCCTCTGGAATGGCAAGTTCCATCTACTGTGGACTGTATGATAGCACTTAGTTTGCTATGCTAACAGCTCCTCCAACAGTGGGACAATTGCTTTTCTATGATCAAAACAAAAGCTAACTGTACTGCATAAAACACAGTAAATGAAATGCAGTAAATATATATAACAGAGATTTAAGAATAAAGCATAAGATTTCTTCCTAGAAAACATACGAGCCAGTCCTTTCATGAAGGACTGGGCTTTGCATGTTTCCTCTTCTTTAATCCTCAACAAGTCTGCTAATGAGAATCTCCTGCTCATTCATTCACAGTGGTAGTGCTGCTAACAGTGTACGAACTCCACCTTCCTCTCCAGTCGCTACACAAACACTGTGTAGGGTCAGTTCAGGAAAGACCTTTTCTATACACAGCACAGAGAAAATAGGACCATCACCCAGGTTCACACAGTTCATATGCAACGCAGAAACCGTGTGACCAAAGGAGTGTGTCCCCTCTGATGATAGGCATTACAGAACACACAGAAACTTTGTTACTGACTTACTCAGTCCCTTAGTTCATTAGTACGTGCCCCATTCCTGGAAGTGTCCAAGGTCAGGTTGGATGGGGCTCTGAGCAACCTGATCTAATCAAAGGTGTCCCTGCCCATGGCAGGCAGGTTGGAATGAGATGATTTAAGGTCCCTTCCAAACAAACCCGTTCTGTGATGATTCCATGATTTACATTACCCTAAAATTCCTGACTATCTGAACTTCTTTACTCAAAATGACTGGTACACACACAAATTTTGGTAGCTCACTGATCATGTCCTGTACCAGGCCACTTTGACTCATTCTTGATATTTAAAATTGGAGGACGAGCCCCCTTCCTGGATGTTTTGTCTATTAACATTATATGATGGGAGAGAGGGAGGCATTGAACGTCTATGGTTATTTCTAAATTATCTATTACTGTGGACTCCCAACCTTGCTTGAAGGCCATCAGCATCATCGTACAACAAACACAAAATAATTCACCTGTCAGTAATACTGCTCGTTTGGCCAACAAAATGTATATCTGAGGTGGTATATCAGTACACTTACAGAGAGCCTCAGTGCAACCATGTTTTCCCCCACGCTCCTAGATCTATAGTCCACAGTCTTACTAAATAAGATAACTCAAAATGCTGGATAAAGAGCATTTAGAGCATTAAATCTTAGATCTCATAGCTTTCTCCATCTCTCCAACCATCTTGGCAAAAAGAACCCGACTAAAACAAACAGAGAAAGACTGCTTGGCTAACACACATATGTTAACAGATTTTTATTATTATTTTTTAAAACTCATTTTCAGTGTTAAATAAACTGTGGAAAAAGGATTTGATTCATGGTTGCATTAGGAATCTACTCAACCAAAGCCTCTTGTCACAAATTAAATCATAAACTAAAAGTCAAACATGATTTGTGAAATTAACATTTATCGAGGAAATACTCCCCAGCGCTGCATTGTGATTAGTCTCTGGCTTCTGAAATATCACCCATAATTCATGAGCTCCTCTGAAACCATGCCACTGCTGTTACTGCTGAGATGGCATGCATGATGGAAAGGTGCTGCCACCACCAGAGAGCAATCCCTTTTTTGATGCTGGTGATAACCAGAGGTCACCATGTCTATTACTTGGGAAAGTACATGCACACACACTTCTCGGCCCCCACACACTTGTAATACCTCACCCCTCCATAGGCACTCTCTTCCACGTCTCAGATTTATCCAAGGCCACAGTTGTTTCTAATTCTGAACATGGAAGCTTGGCAGGAGCTCTGCATTGTGCCCTTTCTTTAAAATAGTGACTAATAAAAAATGAAACATAATTAACAGTCATTGGTTCTTTCAGAATCAGTGTCTTTCAGCAGAGGGTGTCTTTTCAGGGGGATTCAGACAGCTTAATCTTACAGGTAAAGGAGCTACAGCACAAAGCAGACTCAGCGGTTGTTAAAGGCTAAATGGTCACTGGGAAAGCATGCTTTGGAGCCCAACATTTTTAGAAGCCAGGATATCCAGATACAGCTTAAAGATATGGGATGCTTTTCTTTTCAAGGTGATCTTCATCAGGAAGATATTTTCCTGCCAAGAAATGCAGTATTTTTTTGGAAATAATGGTGTAACACCATCCCCACTGCTCTGAGCACTAGATATCTTTCACAAGGAGTAGAACAGCCCCCAAGTCTTTTGGAGTAAAGAAGGAGAGGTCAGTTCAGCTGCTGGCTGCACAGGCATCTAGAGCATTAATAAAGCTTCAGCAGCTTTAAAACACATCCCCTCATGGCCCTTCTCCTGCATGTATTCATACATTGTCACTGCTGCTAAAGTATACCACACCTATCTGGAACACATCAGCTCTACGCTATGTTTATGTTAAGTGTGTGCATACCTAGGATTACACAACATAGAAACAAATAAAGATCACAAAGAGGAATATTTTCTCTATCTTAATCAAAAGAAAGCCTTGGGCCTCATTCTACCCCCCCCCCCGTTAAACCAGAATACAGAGGAATGTACTTTCACCAACGGTGCCTCTCTTTTCAGGATTAAAGGAAAACTTACTCCCTGTAAAGCCTGATATTCCACTGCTACCATTCTGCACACAGAAAAGGCTGTGTTAGATCTGGGCCTCTGTCCTCAGCTGGGGTAAACTGGGCTTCATGGAGCCATGACCATTTATGCCACTGAGGACAGAGCACTGAGCATGCAGCTCTGAGAACACCTGAGCCAGCTTCCACCCAGTGCCTGCACAAGCTCTTTCTGGCAACTGCATTTCACTGTGGATGGCAGGCTCTGCCCCAAAGGAGTGTGGGGAATCCAAAAGAAATTACTGCCTGCTCTACTAACCTAACCCTTAGGCAAAGAGGTCTCACTTCTCAGAACAGTAATTCATTGCTCCAGTAACAAGACTGGCTGAATAGTCCATAAGGGACTGTTACTTCCATTCAACACACTTTCTTTAGATAAACAGTCATTCCCTTCTTGTGTTGTGACATTAAAAAGAAGTCACCAATGGATAGTGGCTTTTAAAAACTGTTTAACCTTCCTTTAACCACTCTCTTCTACTTGTAATAACCTGTTAAAAAGCTGAAAATAACACTAAGTTCCCTACTGGGTCACCATTTTCCGTTTGGAGAACATTGATTTTTTTTTTCCTGTTGTACCAAGATTAATGTGGCCTGTTTGTTTGACAACAGATCCAACATATCTAGTGCCCTAAATCAAGCTAAAATGCTTGTCTGTGGACAACATCCCTGTCTACCACTGGTAATGATTTGGGGAGAAAAAAATCTTAAAAAAAAAAAAAGCTTTGCTACATAGCTGTTACTACTGAACCATCAGGAGATTTCACTGGCCCTTCAAAACAAAAACTGTTATTGATGGGGAAAATTTAAAACACTTTTAATGAGAGTTGAGGGTTTCAATGAAAACTGTTAGGCAAAGGAGGTTATCCAAATTACACACTGTAAGACTATTACAGCTTTGATTCAAAATGGTTCCAGATCTTACATGTACAAACCTTTCTCCTCTTTTGCTGTTTGATAGAAAATATTGGTTTGTCCTCTCTCCTCCATTTTAAATAAAAAAAGAAACAGCATATAAGTAAAGGCTCACTCCAAAGAAGACACTGAGGTGCTGGAGCACGTCCACAGAGGGACAACAGAGCTGATGAAGGGTCTGGAGCACAAGTCTTATGAGAAGTGGTTGAGGGAGTTGGGGCTGTTTAGCCTGGAGAGAAGGATGCTCAGGGGTGACCTTATCACTCCCTACAACTACCTGAAAGGAGGCTGTAGACAGGTTGGTCTCTTGTCCCAGTTAACAAGTGACAGGATGAGGGGAAATGGCCTTAAGTTGCACCAAGGGAGGTTTGGATTGGATATCAGGAAAAATTTCTTCACTGAAAGAATGGTCAGGCATTGAAACAGGTTGTCCAGGGAAATGGTGGAATCATCATCCCTGGAAATGTTCAAAAAACATGTGGACCTGGCACCCAGGAACATGGTTTAGTGGTGAGTATGGTGGCACCAGGTTAATGGTTGGATGATGATGTTAGATATATTTTCCAATCTTAATGATTCTATGAAAGTACAGAGAAAATGAGAAAAAAACAGGGAAGTAATGAGTGTTCGTTCCTCATCCAAGTACCAAATATCAAACAGACACCAGCAGAGGGTGAAAACACACCTGTTCCATTCTTCCAGAAATGTTACCAAGTTCCAAACCCCTGATCTCCCTCCCTTCCTTCCTCCTTCCCTTCCCCTTTCTCTGGCAAAAGCCAGTAATACCTACAAATATTTTTTATTTTCGTAAACATCATGCAGCTTTAAAACGTGGGGATGTTCTATCAACTTCAGGATGGCTATTTCCCGCTCCACCTGGAAGAAAGAAAAAGAAACAGAGAAGGTTAGAAGCTTGGTCTCAGAGTACATTAGATATCATCACACATTTTCTTCTCATTTATTCATTTTCCACTCCTCTTTATATGCAGAGGATATGGAAAATTGTAACAATGCATCTTATTTAGCACTCACGTAACTTAAGAAAAATTCAATTTATTCAGTCTCAGCACTCCCTGCCCTGCAGAACAGGAAACCAGCAAAATTTCAAGGTTGAAGGAAAAGTCCCAAATCTACAACAGAAAATTAGCTGTGGGAGTTAAATGAGCATTCAAGGCTGCTCCTGCCTAACAATCCAAAGGCAATGACATATTTTCAAAGCACAGAAACTCTTAAGATGTCATGTAGGGCTCTCCTGACCTTCCACAGCCATGCTGCACTATGTATTGCATACTCAACTAATAAAGCCATCCTGAAGAACTTGCCATGTATGCAGGGGAGAAGACAAACAGGAATGTGAATTTATAGCTGCAGAACTGAGACACAGAAAGGGAAAGAAATATAAGAAGTGACATAAGAAGTACAAGGCACTACAAGAAATTAAGCCAGATTACTGGAGATGCCAGTGTTCAGAGCCTTAAGCGTAAGACTGTACTTACTCTTAATTCCCAGTCTGTCCAAGTATGGCTACTTCTAAGAGCATGTCTTCAACACGGAGTTAACAAGTTGTGACTAAGTCCCTGTAATTAGTACAAGCCTTGTTCTCACCCAAAATTCCTATTGTGACTGCTAAGGGTATTCTTTAGAGATGGAGTCAGTGCAATTCCGAAGCTCCTGGCAAAATTGCTCTGCTGCTCGAAACCACTGTAACCACTCTGATTTGACCTAGGTTGAGTTGAAGGGAGTTAATGTAGCACTGCAGAGACCTCAGATAAGTGAAATAAACTCTGCAACAACACAGTCGGGCACAACAAATTTCCAGGAATCCACAAAGGCAGGGATAAGACCTAAAGAAGCAAACAAAGATAACTAGGTAGGGTTTTTTCCAGTCCTTCAAATAACTGATTGCCCTGGAGCTGCTATATTAACAAACAAAACACAAGCAAACTACAAAACCATTCCTTACTATCTTCCTTGCAGGGATCAGATGAGTAATCAGGAACTTGCCCCAGTACACCTTTAGTTCTCGATGTCCTTTAACTTCCTGAGAGAACATCCTCTGCTATAAGCCTGAACAAAGACTTTACCTGAATGTCAGTAAGATACTCTGCAGGAAATTAGAAAAGTGGTAGTTTTCAGCACTGTGCAGAGGAGGAGGATTTCCCAGCATGCTGGTTATCAACCCTAGATCTCTCTTCCTCTACAGCACCGCATAAAACCAGCAAAAGCAACTCTTGCACTATATCATCCTTAGCCTTCCTCACGTATCTGGATGGAGGAAAGGCTATTTGTACATGTGCCAATCTAAGTCTTTCAAAGATACTTATCCCCCCTCTGCAGAGTCAAAAGTCATCTGAGAGATCCACTTCCACACTTGGGATCTCTGGAAATAACTCCTTCGGAGAAGTGGGGAATGCATTTAAACACGTAGGCACACAGTTCAGCACTGCCAGAACTGCTATGAATTCAGTGATACACAGTACTTGACAGTGACAGCTCTGTAGGCGTTAACTTACTCATGACCAGCACTTTGATGAAAGCCACTTATAAAAACAGGAAACAAAAGTCAGGTAGATTTCAACTGTACAGCTATTCCAACAGAAACCCAGGGGGTAGCTAGTTTATTCCATTTTTGTCTCCTCTTCCAAAAGACCTGTTACTCTTCTCTCTTACAAGATAATGCACTGTTATTTGCACAGGGCTTGTTCAACACTATAACTGATAAAAGTTGGATTTGCTTCAAAAATGAGGAAAAACAAAACAGAAGGAGCACCCACTCCCATAATATTCTTCCAATAGTACTGAGGTTTACCATTAGCAACATGTACTGCAGCTGCTCAGAAACTGGAACTCCAACAAAATTCCCTTTGGATGGGGAAGACGAGGTATTTCATGGGGAATGTGACCATTGCATTAGCTATGAAAAGGATCATCCAACCATGTTCTCCCTCCTGGAGGATATCCTGCCTAGGTAAGATAAAATTCCATTCGATGGGCTGTCTAACTGCATTGGTGACTCACTTCTGAAAAACTTCTTGGTTGGTTCACTGGTAACATAAGTTCACACCAAGTGAGTGATGGATGGCAGCATCCAGTCAGGGTCCTTGCTTGGTTACTGTCCTAAAGCATGAGAACAGGTAGTGACTTATGACTACCACTTGGACGAGGGGATTCAGCTACAGCACTGCATGGCCTATGTTCAATAATAGACAATCAGAGTAGAAAGGAAATATCTACTTACTACCTACAGATTCACTCTAGAAAACAATTAAAAAAGAAATAACCTGAGTTTCTTTACTTTCATCGTTTTAAGTGTGCGAGTGTGAAAAGTTCTGTGCATATTTTTTACTTCTTGGGAACTAAATCCTGAGAGGAAATACAGTTTTGGAGGTCTTGATTTCAACCTCAGGGAGGTAGGAAGTATCTATCTTGATGTGCCTGGCAGCATTTCACTGCAGTGTATTCAGTTCAGTGGTGTGTTGCATCACTCTGGCGCAGGCAGCAGTCAGCTTTCCTCAGTCTGCTACCTCTTCTATCTGTAAACCAAGGACAAAACTAATCTACTCATCTCAAGTAAGACTTTGTATAATCCTTCAGTGGAAGGGCATTTATGAAGGAAAAGTGTCATTACTGTACTTCTTGTAGTCCAGGACTTTACCCCAGGTAGAGGCACAAGATAGTAACACTTGTAATTACTTTAAGATCTAGAGATTCCCAGCTCTCTAAACAGCAATTTGGTAAAGATCATCCTCAAAAATCTTATAGCAGTGTTCTGCCTCTTTTCCCTTTGAAAGAAAAACAACAGTTCACAGAAATATGCAACAAACCACCTTTTCAAAATTACTACTGCAGCCACTACTGATGGGTGACTCTCCTGGATCTTGTTCATTTTTCATATCCCCACAGAGAAGCCAGAAATTGATATGGCTGGACATGGACTGTACATCTCAATAGTGATGTCACCAATGCATGGTGCAGGAGGATCTAGCAGCCATCATGTCATTAGGAAAGGACAGGTATCTGAACTCACTGGCAAAATAAGAGACGCCAGAAATAGCAGCTTTGCCTTCTTCCCCAGAGCTTTGCCAGCCCCTGGCATGCCTTTTTTGCGCAGCCCTGTGCTTGCAAGCCATGGAACGCTGTCCAGCTCCGAGCTGGCAAGGACAGGGGAGTGGAGAAACCCTGCAGGGGTGTTTGCTTTAATGTACATGCAATTATCAGAAAGCAGGACAAGCTCAGAATAGCCTGTCTAGAGAGGCTTAGAGTTTGTGATAAACAGGAAACATGGAGAAAAACATTTGCTTAATGGATAAAAGGGAAAGGAATAAAGTGAAGCTTTCCTGTCGCACAAAAGCCAGGTCACATCACAGGGTCCCAACCAAAGCCAGGGTTACCTTATGCCATGGTATGTTACTGACTGCATCTTGAAACTGGGGGAAACAGCTGTGAAAGGTTGTGCAGGGCAAATGGAGTTGCATTGGTAACATGTAGCCGTGTGGGTACCATGCAGGTGCCAATTAGAGGTTTTAAAAATCTAGGCAGGAGGCTGATTTGACAGGATGCTCCAGTGATTCAGCTAATGACAAAGTGCAACACGGGGGCAATGCGACCCTTAGAGGGATACATGCAATACTTTGCATCCCTTTCCTCCATCTCTACTTCACTCTTATTCTCACTCAGAGGAAATCACATCTCTCTGGTTTAAGCCCATCTCGTTGGCACAGTTTTCACTGGCGACAAACGCTCTGCTGTCTTGCCTTTCGACTCAAAGGCACACAGGGTGCTAACTCAGAAGACAAGGAGGGCAGGTCAAGGGAGGCTGATAGCTTGTCTCAGTGAAGAAAGTTTCCTTTTTTCTTGCATTCATTTGCTCAACAACAATTGAGTCACTCATGACCCACGTGCTGCTTGAAAAACGAGGCTCACAGCTGCCTCATATTACTAGGCTGTATTTTATCTACCAAACCTGGGCAAGCACTATGCAACAAGCATTAGCTTTTTCTCAAAGAACACCTACAGGCAAAAAGCTGGGGGACAGCAGATGACATTTCTCCTTGGAAGCTCTGAAGTTCACCAGCAGCACACCAGAAAGCCCTCTTGTTCTCCACTGACTCCAGTAGCTCCCATATTGCTCAAAACACTGAAAAGCAAGTCTGGAGCTGCAAAAGTGTCGAGGGGCAGTAAAGCCCTGCAGGCTGCAAATGTGTTGTGCTGTTTTTCCTACTCACAGAGCAAAATGGTGGAGGGATGGTGGGAGTGGTAGGTTTTCCTATGAATATCAAGCTCTCTCTAATGTTGACCCTACTTTGTTTTGAAGTAACTAATAAATCACTTTTCAGAATGCATGGCTGTCCCTCAGTTACTAGAAACTCATCCAGGACATGAACTTTTTCTGAATTCAGAATTATCTAGACTCAGTATGAACTCCAAAGGATGCAGAGATTTGTCTGCTCAACTAACTCCTCAGGCTAGAACTCAGGATGGAAACCTTGTACCAAAGCACCTACTTTCTTCAACATCTGGCCTGCTGTGCAGTAATTTGCATTTCCATGATGAGAACACAGAAAGCAAATTACCCTGATACTTCCCCGCATTTAAGAGGCAAACCCAAAGGTATCACATAGGAATAAACTAATATTAGGTTCTTCGAAAGTTCTGTGTTCCTGCCATAACAGAAATATCACAGCAAAAGACCTAGGATTTTATTAATTTGGTACTTATACTTTCACGGTATGTGGGACTGAAAGTTAAAAATGGTGAAAAACGCCTGGCTTTGGTGAAGACCATCTAGGGAATCTGTTTACTCTTGCCCATAATCACAGAATAAATAGGCTACTTCTGAAATCAGAAGAGAACAGCATTAAAGTTGAAATGGTTTTATATAACAAGAAGCCGTAGGGCCTGTATGTCCTGCAGGGCCATTGGAGTTATCATTCTTCCAAACAGACTAAGCCATTACCAAATCTAAGCAATACCACATTGTATCAATTGCATCCTTAATTTCAATGGAAGCATAAATAGAGTAGAAGTGGAAAACACATCAGGTTTTAAATTATTAAACATAAAAGTATCTTCCTCTGCAGCTCTGAATCTGGCTGACTTTTTACTTAAAATGACCTTTCATTACATTTATCTAAAACTTCTTCAGCAGGCCATTATGGAAGCAAATGGAGAGCCATGGAAGTTTTGCATCTATGGAGAGTATTTCTTGCTGCTATTGTAGCCATTAACCTCACATTTCTGAATATACTGAGCCAAATTCAAAATGTATTGAAGACAACAAAGGACATCAATTAACTTAAGTGGGCTTTGAATCAGACCTTTTAATGATCATTAAGTGGTATTGGGAAGAAATCTTCTTTTACACAATTTTGACTAATTAAATGTTTTAACATGTATACAGGTTTTCTGTTAAGTACTAGTAATTACAAGAAGATTCTACAAAAAGTGGATAAAAGGGGGGGGGAAACTAGACTTAAATCTCCATAGAATCAGACAGCTAGACAATGCTGTACAAAATACTTAGAACAAACAGACAAAATTACTGGAAAGTTGAGCAATTCCCCATTTTACTGAGAGTTCTGTTATGGGCTCATTCTACCACAATTTTTGTTTGCATGTTTATTTCCCCATAAACAAAAATGAAAATAGGTATGTGTCAGAAGCAAGTGAGATGCATATTTGATTTTAAAATTTGCATGTGCAGACTTCTATACCATGAAGCTTTAGGAAGAAAATTTATTTTCCACAAACTACTATTTCAACAGATGTCAGTTTCTACTTGTCTTTTTCCATAGGCCTTTCAGCATTTTTCCATAGTCCCTTCAAAACTGCAACTCTAAAGCTCCACTGGATTTCAAAATTTAGCATAAAGTCTGAGAGTATGAAGTTGGCTGGACAAATACTGTGATAATTTCCTTGGAAATCCCTTTTGTTGGTGCCAACGTGCCTCCACAACAGGATTCTTGGCCTGGCTTGGCCTGGCATACAGATTCCAAGGTCTTGAAGTGACAGAGTTTGGATTCTACAGGTTATATAACCATGGGAAATCCTACCCAGGAATGTCACGGTTTAAGTCTGTAGCTACCACCCGCAGTGCTCCTCAGGGCTCTGCCATCAGCTACCAAGTAAATATGGCACTTTGACTTATCCACAGCGTATGCTTCTTTAAGAAGCATCAGGGCTTCATGCAAGAGACACTGATGGGAGCTGACAAGGAGTGGATTTATTCATTCAGCACTTGAGATTATCTGCTGCCCGGTGGTACACAGCTAACGAGTGACTGACATGCAAGTCTCTGCCAGCAGTCAGCAGAATTGGCCCCTTACACTGGAAGGCAAATAGCCTCCCTGTGCCTCCTGTCACCTTCAGTGAGTGCCACATCCTGGCTGCCATCACTCAGTAGTGCAGGACACAGGACACAAACCAACAGCCACCAACAGTTCTTCAGGAGAAATAACGTGATCTTTGACCTGCCTTTCTTTTTTCCTCCTTATCCTGCTTTTTAATGTTAATGCACGCTGTGCTTTCTATGACTCGAAGCAGAATGTGTGCACAGATTTTTCTTTTCTTATCTTTTCCCTTTTCTTTTCTCTCTCTTCATTTAATTTCTCTTCTTTTATTTTGGAAAGAAGTAACTTACATCCACCCAACCTGGTGTTTATGAGAAACCCACCACCTCCAATCAGCAGCCTCTGTGAACATTGGTATCTACTGCTCCAAAGCAGCACACTCAGTCCCCCTCATGTGATTAGCCTTCCACACTATGTGAGACCTACAGTGCTCACTCCAGATTTAGAACTTTAAGTCTAGTCCCCCCAAGCAAAGCTGTAGGCAGTACTCATCTGCAACTTTTCCTCCCCAAAGGACCCACAAACTTTTGGGGACCTTGTTTCAGGGATATATATGCTAAAAAACTCCTTGTGTAGGAGTGCAGGAAAGGAGTGCAATTCCTAATTAATTTTGCCCCAGTAGAAGTTACTTCTTCTGGAGATAGAAGGTATAGTCCTGAACATTTAATGTGTTTTGTGGACTGCTATGCTAAGCTACAGAAAAACAGTCACTACGCACAGAGGAGAAATAAGCTGCAGAATTAAGGGGTACAGAGAGTTCAGCTTCAAGTAACACAGGTGCAGAGCTTCTTGTATTATTTGAGACATCATAGATTTAATATGGGCAATACCAAACACAACGCTGGAATGCTGGAGACAAACTGTGTGTGAAGAATGCAGGAGATGCTGAATCCCATTAAGGGAATATGGGCAAGCACAAAGGAGGCAGTATAGCACAGCACAGCATAATGTTCTGCCAAAAATATAGTGGGGAGCTTCTGAGAACATTGGTTGAGGATACGATAAGGCAGAGGGACTCTCAGGAGCATCTAGGAATGAGACTGAGACAGTGAAGTGATGCTAACAGTACCAGGGACTGGATCCTTAAGGGAGTCCACCATCAATAGGAAGAGAAATTTAAAAGCACAGTTTTGGAAAAGCTTCAAAGGATAAACTCTCCACCATTTCCTATGTGTTTCAGCCTGCCTCTTTCTCCCTCTTCCTCTTTTTCTCCATTAGTCACACTGGCCTTATTTAGCTCTTTGGCATTGTCTTACACAAATGTCCTTTACACTTTCTCTAATATTCTGCCAGAAGCAATCAATGGCATTGCTGCTATTTCTTTCTCTATATCATTCCTTAGTGGCCATCTCTGGTTCCCTAAGAAATAAGGCAGGTAACAAATGCTCCAGGAGAGGGCAGAGTAGCTGGAGCTCAGCTATTCTGAGATTGGAGGCAAAATGCCAGGCTCCACCTCTGCCCTGCCCTTCTCCATAACAAGCCTAACAACATCATTAATTTCAAAGAGAGGAAAACAGATAATATGATTTTTGTTATTCTACTATATTCTCCTATCATTCCCTTTTGGGTGTCCCTTGACTCTTTAGAGGGATATTTGTATATATTTGTCAATTAGGATCTCTTTTCAGTTGAGTTAATAAACTCAGTGAGATACTAACAGTTTATATCTAGAAGGGATTCTCCAGACCAATAGTCCCTCACAGCTGGCAGTGGCAGAAACAGAGACTGAATCAACCCACAGCCCACCCCTTGGTTTCCAAAATATGCTGTTGAATCACAATTGCACCTATCAGAGGTACATGGTCCCAGACAAACAGCAGCATGGAGCACATCTAGGAACTGTGAAAAGGGCAAGGGCAACACAGATTTACAAAGTTCATGTTTGCACTTTGCTTTGCAGTAAAGAAGGAGCGCTGAGGGGAGGCCTGGTAGCTGCAGGCAGAGGAATCAACAGCTGACTTTCTGCCAATCTGTAAAGCCAGTGCCCAAGCAACCCTTCAGCCCAGTTCTTCTACCACAGCAGGTCAGTAACACTTTCTGTCACCCTGCAGCATGAACAGCAGCTCCTGCCTGATGTGCACCAGCTCTACATCAGCACTTCTACTTCCCATCTTAGGGACACTGATCCCAAGAACTACTTATTCTTATCCGTGATGCTGAAATTAGTCTCCTTTGTCCATAAAATAGGTGCTTCTGCCCACAGTGTGTCTCTACAATATGACCATATCTGGTGTATCTCTGTAATGACATGAACCAGCGCTTCCATTCCAAACATCCCTGCCCATTGATCTATATGTGGGATTATAAGTTTTTAATGCAGATCCATCTCAACCACAAGCATGTCTTTTTGTATCTTGCAAGACAGGGCTGAGAAATGGGAAATCAGCAGTAACCACTCAAACAACTTCATCCCTTGGCTACCTGTTTGGATGTAGCCAACAGCAGATGGGCTCCAAGCCTGTTCTCTCAGCTCTCTGGTGACTCACACAACAAAATTATCTTTGTGGGCTTAGTCTCAGTCCCAAGTGAGGAGTAAACTATTGGTGGACAGTTAAACAGCTACTGTAAACCTTTCCCTCCTTTTGCCTACTGCACCTCAGTTTGGACAAATGGCACAAGCTTTGAAGATCATGCTAACGCTGACACAACAGCTTTGTCTGTGGTGCCTGTCACTTCTTCCATCGCATCAGGGATACAGCAAAGATAGCAACACTGTCTGGGAGCTTTCCACTGCAGTCTAATATGCAAAAGAATGGGTAATAAGGTAGGAATTGTAGTACAAAGCAAGAGGCAGCAAGAGAGAGGAGATGGGGAAATAAAATTGCCTATTTTTCCTCAGCCTTGAGGCTGCCTGTATTCATTCCCTGCCTCTCCTCAGGTTCAGCCTGCAACAGAAGACATTACAGCAAGACTTGTACTCCCTTCAGCGAAGACAACATCTTTTTCTGTTTTGTACAAGCAACAGAAGCTGCAGAAAATTAGTCGATTGCTGCCATCAGCATCCAGGATCGCTCACAGCTGGGAGTTAAGAGATCAAAGACAGCAACGAAGGAACATTTTGTTCCTCAGTTATTTTATCTCTGCTCTTCTCATATCCTTCCCATCACACACCAGTCCTTTATTGCTGGAGGTGCTGATGACATCTTGCAGACTATCGACATCAATATCAGGATCAAGAAATCTCTTGGCAAGCAAAGTTTATACACAGCATTGTAAAGATAGGTTCTTGAGCATCTCAAAACAGGTGATGGGGATAAGCGAAGTCATTCCTTCTCTACACTGTTGAAACCTACTTAGAAAATGAGGACTTAGACATCTCTGGCCATATCCAGCATATGCTCTGGAGCCAAATACAATCATTTTCCACATCTTCCTTATGTTTTCCAATACATTATTCAGTCTGGTCAGACTTTCAGAAGTACTTGGCATTGGCCTATCTCTTTATCTCAAAGTCCATGGGACTCTTACTACTAATTGAAACCAAAGATAGCCAGCAATGATCAGTAAATTCCATCTTTGAGTTCTAGGTCTCTAGAGATGGGGCCTGTAATACAAGGCCTGTCTTGCTATTTATGAATCCATGCCTCAAACATTACTTCTCAGATCCTGCACTATTTATTTCCGAGCCTTTATGAGTTCTAATGATGAATTCTTCAGCTTCACCATAGGAAACCATAGCCAAATGCATTCCCTACCCTAAAACACATCACCTTTTCCACACAGTGGCAATCACTTCTGCAGTATAGAAATCTTCTTCTTGAATTACCTGTGTCACTGCAAAACAACCTATATTTTTAGGACAAGTGGCATACTGCAGTGCAGATGCACCCACCAGCACAGTATTATCACACAGAGATCAGGAAGAGCAAAGAAATTAAGGCATTTTAAATTTGAGGAAGGTGGCATCTTTATTGTTTCTGAAGATGTTGTTGTGGGCCGTGCATCTTTAGAATAGTCCTCTTAAGTGTCATTGTTTGAGTCTCTTCCCATTCCTTTGTATCTGTCCTATGCCTCATATCTATACAGAGTTCACAGCTATTTGGCTTCTGACGAAGAGCAAAGACAGGATGCAACACCTTGGTAATAATGCTGAAGAAAGTGGTAATGACTCAAAAATTACACAGAGGAAGCAACAGGGAAGTTTCAGTGATAAGCAAATTAGGTTAATTCTCTGAAGACAATGGACTTAGCTGGACACACTTACTCCAGTTATTCCTGAAAGTGGCAGAGCATGTGTTCCAAAAAAAAAAAAAAAAAGACAAAAATTTGAAAATTTGGGTTCCCTTAAATCATACCACCTTGGGCCTGTACACCTTGGGATGCTTTGGCACATATACAAGCATTCTGTTTTCACAATCTAATTCAAACTCCCTTGCACTTGCCAAATACTTATAATAACACTTACATGTGCAGATTTAAAAGTGCTCATAAACAATCTGTTGAGAAGATGGCAGGCTAAATTTGAAACCAGCAATATTTGAAATGGACAGCTGGGCTAGATCTACCCACCCCCCACCCCAACTTTTCAGCATTTTCTGCCAGAGATCACATTCATCACTCAGCTGAACTTTGTTCCCAGATGTTTGGAACATGTGAAAAACAACCTGTGAATCACGGAGTTTTCCAAGACTCAGCAATATGGTCACAACAGAGTTTTGGAATGAAAAGGCAAGGGATGCTGTTCATGTCATCCTCTCTACAGAAAGGAAAACCAATTACATCTCTCTACAGAAGACATAATTAGCTCCCTTCTTTCCAATGGAGAAAGCCTTTTCCTCCATGAAAAGCTTATAGTGCCTTCTACACAAATACAGGACAGATAAAAACCCAACCAAAATCTTGCTGAGATGAATGCCATGCTGAGGAAACACAGCAGTAGTCCCAGATATGAGGAAACAGTGCCTGTACTGTGAGGCTCACATGTTGAATCCTGGCTGACGCAAACATATTTGGGAGGAAAGTAGCACAGAGGTGCTCTCCTTGCCCCATACAGAACTCAGTGACTTTGGATGTAAAACCTCAAGATATTTAGGGATAGCTGATCATTACATTAATACGTATATGATGGTGGGGTGTGCAGAGTGCGTCCCACTGCTGTATAATAGGGATTTGTGTGGGGTCAGAAGTTTCATTTGCATCCTGCCTCCTACTCTTAAGCTCATTCCTGCACCAAAATGGTAATAATCCATATGCACAGTTCCTCCTCCAAGAAGGAAATGAGCACTTCATGTACGGTAGTTGCTTTCTATGCTTTGTTGCTAGACACCATGGGACAGCAGGGCAGCACTTTCTTTTTGCTGCTCTCTGCTGGACATGTTTTGCCAGGTCCAAGGAACTGAGGTGAACTAAAGACTTCTGCAAAGCATCCTGGCAGGGTACTCAGGAAAGCTCATCAGAAGTTTGCGTCAATCCTGTCTCACATTTTGTCTGAACACAGACAAATAACATTGACAAGTCCCTTTTGTCACTGAGAGCCCTAAAGTTATTGCTGGGCAGCACTCAGAGAGAAAGGCTGTGACAGCAGTTGATATGGAGCTGTGGTATTTTAGGAGGTTATCTCTCTTCTCTGCAGAGATCTACATAGCCATTAAACAGAGCTGAGGCAACTTTCCCTTCCTTGGTAACAGTCTTACTCCATCCCAAGTGGACAACTTGAGGGTTATCTAGAGTTTTGTCATGTCATTTGGTATCATCCTGCTGCCCACATGTTCCTGTATTTAGAGTAGGGCAATGTTACACATCCAAACTGGGAACCTGTTCTTTATTTTAGAGTGTATTCCTTATGCTATCACAGAAGTCACACAAGAACAACCACATTCTGTCAAATTCTAGAGACTGTGAGAGTTTTTTTCTGACTATTCCTCTTTTGGTTTTGCATTCTTACGCTTGCTAACATTTCCAAACTGTTAACCTTTTCTTCTTTTTTTTACTAAGGCAGAAATTATTTTCCTGGCAATTTTACAAACATTTTTTATTTTCCCTTCAGGGTGGCTGGGGACTTGGAACTTGTAGAAAATGTTTTACTTCCATTTCAGCAAAGGGTTTGAAGTGCATGCTTTAGTCTACAGCACTACTGTACAGTTTAGGGTCTACCTGTAAGCAGTAAAAGAAAGAGAAGTGATGAAAGCAAGTGAGAAAAAAAAAATCATCTTGTAACTTCTGGCAAATCTATAGGAGAGTAACACATTTCATTTGAAATGGTACCCAATGTGAACGCTTTTGGTGGCCAACCAGGAAGTGGGGATAGTCTTTACTTCTGACCCATTAAACACGCATTTTGCAAAGCTACTTTTTTGATAAGATTCCTTTGGACATGTCTTCATTTACTGTCATCTTCTTTCTTCTGTAGGAACAGTGACTTGTTTGAGAAACCTGAGATGTCTCCATAGGGTATAATTTAGCACTCTCCAGGCATGCCAAGATCCCTGAAGCACTGTTGTGTCTCTCTGATCCCTCATCCTGCTCATGATCTGCAAACGATCAGTCACATAAGGCTCACAGGAGAGGAGGTTGCTGCCTACCTACTGAAGGCCTGAGTTCGTCAGTTCTACCTTCAAACAAACAAGCAGAAGCTTCACTTAGGGAGAATATATAGAAGCATACAGCTCTGATACACTCTTACTAAGGAAATATGAGGCAGCTCTTTACATCTGAAACAGGAAATAAGCAAAAAGAGAAAAAAATCAAACCATCCTTCCTTAAAAGTGTTCTGAACATTTTCAAATAAGACAACACTCCTGAAGACAGAAAGAAAATGTGTAGTGTTTAGTCCTGTCCTTTCCCTGACCTGAACTGTAATGGCCATTCCTCATCCTCTTCCCTGACAAGCGTACATATTCTCCAGGACTCCAGATGGAAGTCAGCACCTCCATTCAGCTCTTTAGTGGGATCACTCCAATGGTGGCTTCGTATAGACCTGAGGATTCACTTGAACATCCAGTTTGCAGCAAGTTTCCTTTTTCTGGAAGAAGTGTCTGATGTTGCAAGTGAACCCAGAACCTCAGAGGTGAAACAGGACTGCAAGAATCTACAGAGGGTTTACATGAATGAATGAGTTTGATTCTCAAATGTAGGCCAGAAGCAGCCTGCCCAGCCTAATATTTTCTCCCTCAAACTGTTTATTCAACTAAAAGGATTTTCAGACGACTTGAGGGGATTGCCTTCATGGGTGAGTGTGCATTTTACCAGAAGTCCTATTGGCAGAATGACTTCTATTATATGAATGTTGGTTCTGTTGCTCCCACTGCATGCTGCTTTTCTTGGCCTTCTGGTTGTCTCCAAATCCTGTGCAAACTTTCCCTTCCACAGTGCACCAGGGATGCAGTAGATGTATAAACTACATACTTGAACAATCACTTTACACGTCAAGTGCTGCCAAACACTTTATTGTGCAGCTTAGGAGGATATATATATTTACTGCTGTTCTACTACAGAAAACCAGGGTGCCCTTCTAGAAATACCCTCATTTTGGTTGAAATACCACCTACATTTTATAGGAGTGATCCCAAACCAGCAAAAGGAATCTGGCAAGGGGTCAAAACAGGATTTGTATTTTATTTTTAATCAAGGCTGGAGTATTTCCTTCTCTCCATTTTCTCTTTCCCTTATGACACTTCTTTAAATAGAGTTTCTTTCTCCAGCCCCAAACCCACCTAATGCCAAGGGGTCAAGCTATGTTTCTCAAGTCCTTTGTTCACCGGAGCAGTATGGGGGCGTGAGATAAGTCTTTGCCAAAGCCACCAACGATTAAGACATCAGCACCATTAAGAGCGGCTGCCTTCCGTGCAGTCAGCTCTATGTGAGCCGCCCCCAGTCCTCTCTGTGCCGTACAGAGCAGCCAGCCTCTCCCTGGGGGATCCCCACAGCCAGCTCTGACACAGGGCTTGTGTTCTGCTCCTCACATCCAGCCTGCCTGCTCATTAATCATTCGGGATGTGACTGCTTCTGCCACAGCTGCCAGACACCTAAAGACTGAGGATGTTGTCTCCTCCTTGCTACGCAATGCTGTTCTCCCTTCCCCAACTGCTGTTAAAGGGAAACATCCTTTTTCTTTCTTTTTTTTTTGTGTGTGTGTGTGTGTGTGTGTGTGTGCTGTGACAGAGGAATATAGGTTCCGACCTTAAAAACAGGAAAAGGGATTGTACTGCAGTCCTCTCAGTGGTTGCAACTGGCTTTTGGTTACACTGATGTTCTAGCAGAGTCAGGGTACTAAAATGTATGCATGGAAGTAACCTTCTGTGCAAAAGGCCACTGTAACTCTTGCAATTGGACTAAGGACTCTGGTGCAAGTTTCCCACCCAGGTATGCCAGGGACACATGGAAGTGCCAACTGTCAGGTGAAGCACCACCACCATTCTCCTTCAGTCCCTGGAGTACAAAACCACAGTAAATCAAAAGTCAGAGCATTTGTGAGGCTCCTCTCTCTTACCCTTAGAGGCAGGTGACTTTATCTCTACTTCCTTTAATGCAGCAGAGAGACTTGAGAAAGCAGGCTGTGCCCTTCAAGCTACTGACAGATGTAACTGCTTGGCAAAATGCACTATGTAATACCTAAAGGAAAGTCCTCTTACAGTAATAGCTTTTCCAAACCAGAGATCAGTCAGCAACTAGAACAGGACTGCCAAGCATTCCCAAAATGTGCGGTGCAATCCCATTTTTCAACTAATCAACAGAAAAATGAGGGAGCTGCACATGACCTCATGTGCTGGTGCAAAGCAGGTGCAGTGATGTCAGAACTTCTACTGCCTGTGCAGCACTGGCTGAGCACAAACAACAAACAACAACAACCCCTTCACTGTCACAGATGACCCTTACAATGTGGGTATTTTGTCCTACAGGACAAACAGTAGGAATCCAGAGAGAAATGAAGAAAACAAACTGCTTTCCAGAGACTCCTAGAGCAGCTTTCATGCCCTTGGGGCACTCCTACCTTCACACAGGACTTGGCTGGTACAACTGCTCCATTACAACCCAGTGAGAGAGGATTTAATGTTTCTTTGATGGTGACTTTCACCTGCATCCATTTTTTTGCCTTCAGTGACACCCTTCCCTCCTGCCTATCCCCAAACAGCCCAAAACATCTCTGGGAGTGGCCAGGTGCAAGGTGGTCTATTCGAGAATGATAGTCATCCTTTTTGTATTTCGTTCCTTTGTCCTTTTCAAGCAAATTATCTTCAGGACCCTGGAACATGCAATCACTTCAGAACAGTGTCACCATCACACAGACAGCAGCCCCAGGCCCTGGGGGGCATGTGAGCAGGCTGTATTAGAAAGCATCAGCACTGAACACCTCACTGGCACATCTTCCTCACTGGAGACTGCTGTCAGCCAAGTGACCTCCGTCCTAATGTAACTTAGATCAGGTCTTTGATACCTGATACACCCTTTTCATTCCCAAGAAAAATATTCTTCAAACTGGAGCACAGGGATTTCCTTACATTAGAATTAAGGATCTTTCGGTCTCTTCTTAAATGAGCTTTTTTCCCCCCAAAATGCAACCAGTATAATTTTTTAAAAAATCACCATTGAGAAACACTAAAAAGCTTTCTGTAATACTTCTTACAGTTAGTATTTGCTTCCCTCTGGGAATCCAGCTGCTCTCAGTGGAAGCTTTACCAGATACCGACAACTTCCCCCATCAGAGATGCTCTTAAGGAAGGATATTTCCCCTCTGGCACCTCTCCTGCAGGTGGCAGCAGCAGGTAATTCCCATGGTTTCAAAAGGTCCAATGATTTTGGGTGCTCTGCACTGAAGCACTCTGGTGACAGATTTTCAGTGCTGAATTACCCACATTTAAGGTACTAGGAAGAATTCCATTTCCAATGAGGAACAATACAAAAAATTAGATTTCCAAGTTGTTCAGACATTATAGTCAACTGGGTCTAATGAAAATCTGGTCTAAGGACCAAAGCTGAGACCTTCTGAAAGTCTTTGCCTATGCCCTAAATTTTGGAGGTGCTGAGAGGCTGCTGCTGGGTTCCACTGAAGGTGGGAGCAGTCAGTCTCATTACAGCAAATGTTTTCTACATATTCCTCAAGAAAAGCACTCCAAATACTGGACACATCTATACTGTTTGGCATAAATACACATCTGAAATAGAGAGAATACTAAAATGAAAGAAAATATGCGGTACCTTCTAATGCACAAATATACATAGTTCCTAACTTGAATTTAAATTATGTACGCATCTAAACCCACCTGTGGCACATCTCCAAACAAAAGTATAACCACCTAAACTCTGGAAGTTTCATGGGGTGGGGTTAAAGTTGGAAGGATTATCCAAAATGATATCCGAAGGAAGCTGTAAAGCCATCTCAGGATCTCATAACTTATTCTGGAAAGACTCTGGCAAAAGGCATCACCAATACTGGCTTGCTCTGACAGGGTAGGCTGTGAGGCTGAGGTGATGATTCTTGATTCAGAAATTCTAGCTTCACTTTCTGATTTTCTTAAAAGCTTTTGTACTGGATGGGTTACTTAATCTATCTGTGCCATAGTTCAGTTTTTACAGAATGGAGACACTAAGATATTTGACTTTACCCACATTTTCCTACATTTTCACATGCACTGCCTGTTTAAATCTAAATGCTTCAGGTCAGAGATGGTCCCTCACTGTTTTTAAACACAGCAACAGTGTTTGATATGTGCTAAGACACACCCTCTGACAAACAAAAAATGACATTTCGAATGTCACCACTAATTCAACTTACAGACTGCACAGAACGAAGCAGTGGGGGATGAAGTCTGCAATATATCATATGGAGCAAAATGTAAGTTCAAAGCATGCTGCCATGGCTGAGCACCTGATTATGGCTGGTACTGGTGCCCTTCTCTGCTGCCCTGGCTCCATGCAAGGAATCTGGAGTCAGCAACTGTCCTCAAGTAAGTCAGAAGCAAGCACAGGCACTGCACGCCCTCCAAGCACAGGAAAATACAGTGCCTTGTAAGCTGGTAGTGGGGGCAGACAGTATTACAGGTGGACTAGAAATAACAGAGCAAGCTTCGTGCTGAAAAGCAGGGAATCTTTGTCATGACAACAGAGAGAGCTGTTAAACTATACAACATGCACAGGGAACATAAAGATAGGCAGTATACTGGCAGGACTGCAGCAGTGAATGATGGTTTATTTTTAACAACAGTTTCTAAAACAGGAGCTGGTGATTTTGTTTGTTTGTCACTTTTTATTTCATTCGATCCTCTAGATGGATACTAGTTCTTTTTCCAAGATACTTTTTTATTTATTATTGCTTCTCCTTGAAGCAGGGACTGCAAATGCTGTGGTAAGTAGCCTGAAAGGTTCACTTCGTTTCAGTTGCTGTTTCCCTAAGTGCTTCTGTGTCCCCCGCTGAACTGCTGTTTTGTAACGCAGTGGAGGTGGAGCACACTGTGGAGATGTTCCACAGCTCTCCTCTTGCCTCCACCAGACCACAAAAGAACCATTTCTCCTCTCTCTTCCCTTCACCCTTCCCTTCCTGTAAGGGGACAAGAGCAACCAAGGAAGAAAGATGTACCATCACCTTCTTCAGGCGTTTTTGCACCGACTAAAATCTTGCAAATCTAAAGCATTAACTAAACAGCTTCATGCTTCGCTCCTGTCCCATGTCCTTCAGGGTGCATGAACACACCTTGCTGTGGACTAACAAGCCACGCAGCAAACACTTCACGTTGTGGACTAACTTCGGGGGAGCAGAGGATCCAGAGCTGCAGCTCAGTGGTCTGAGGAAAAAGCTCTACCAGTTTGTCCCCCTTAATAATGGGCAGTGAGCATAGAGGGCAAGCGTGACTAGGTAGGAGAAAACGGGCTATCTAGGGAGTCATGCAATGCAAGTGCTGGGCTTTGCAGTCTGTAATAGGGGTGAGTCAGACTCTGAATTGCTGTGCTGCTATCTTAGTTACAGTAGATGCTAATTCAGCTGGTCAGGTAAAGTGTGCTTTTAGGAGGCTAATACAAGCAAGCATATTGAGGCTCTGGGACTCTTCCAGGCTTCATAGCTGTTCTGACTATCTTATAGGGAACATGCACTTGTGAAACACAAATCGACAGCAGGATCTGGAATATCAGCCTCCTTTGGAGTTTTCTGGGATGGGGGATAACACAAGACTTTGAGCTGTTTGGCAGACTAATGGGGCAGCTTATTCTTCTGCGGTGCTTTCAGAGGTAGCTGGAGGCACTGCAGTGAGGAAGGTCTCACTTTCAAGCAGGCACCTTCCACCAGCTTCATAAAAACATACAGGGAAGCTTTTAAAAGACTGATTTCCAAAGAGGGAAACATTCTGACAGAATGACACTGCTCCCTACTCTGCCTCTTTAGTACCCATCAGGATTTGAGGGTTTCCATTAAAGGACAAGGTGTCCAACCTAAAGCCTAATGCAATGAACTCAAACTGACACTGGGGAGCACTGGATCAGACCTATGAGCCTTTTGGACTCGTAGTGTCACTTCTGCAAACTCTTAGCTGGTGTCTCTAAATGGAGGGGAGGTGAGGAGGTAGCAAAGAGGGACAAGACTCGGTACCTGCCCTTTCCTGAAGAGATAGTTAACGTGCACTGAGGAGGGAGGCAGTCCTCTGGGTGCTGGTGCACAAGGTAGAACAGACATGGTTCTTCTCTTTGGTAGCTCTGTGGACCTGCAGTGCTGACAGTGACAACAGCTTGTCGCTGTCAGCTAACAAAGCAGCTACAATGGCAGTATGCTGAGAGAAGACCTAGCATGCCATTTTTAGGGTTAGTTTATTCTGATTGGAACTGTACTCTGGTCCCGTGGGACCCGACCCTTTCCACTGAGTTTTCTGGAGGGAGCAAAGGAGCAGAGGTGAGACTCTCAGCCGAGACATCAGAGCCAAGCTGTTCTCTGAAACGCTCTTTGTTGCCGTCTCTTCGCAAGCCTGCAGCCTCCGCTCCCTCCTCCCCTTCCCAAAAATAAAGCTCCATGATGTAAAAACATTCCTTTGGGGCTGGAGGTGGAAAAACTAGGACACCACAGTTTGAAAAACGCTCAGCACTGCATGAAATATTCACTATCAACCGAAACAGGTTTACCCGGAGGAGGGTATGATGAAGAAGGAACGGGGAATCAATTTCACTGTCCTATGGTTTGTTATTCTGGCTGCCTCTTCTCCTCTCCAAATAAGCTAAGCTTTTTGGAAGCTTCTGTCTGACCCAATTCTCATTCCCTCACTTTTCAGTCCCTCTATCCATCCTGTTTTATGAGCAAATAAACATGCATCCTAAAGGCATCCTTGCCCAATCCTAAATACTGCTGCTTTCCTGAACAGGGCCAATAACGTAACAATTCATCAGAGGAGAGCACACGTGCAGCTGAGCGATCCATCAGCTCAGCACCAGGGGATGGGAACTGAGCCTGCTCCTGTAAAGAGCCTTCCTTTTCCCTTTGCAGGGCCTTCTTCCCTACTCTTCAAACACTGCATCCCATGATGGGGTGTGAATCAAAATACTTCCTTCTATAACTGATTGCCATGGTTTTTATTCTGGGGTTTGCTCAATGCAAATGACAGGAAGAAACCTGGAAAACATGGAAAGCAGGAGAAAAGGCTTTGCTGATGTATCAGCTTCATGTGCTTGTATTCTACCTTCTGCAGGTACAGGTTTCAGTGCAGCCCCAGTCTGAAGCAACATTAACTGTATGAGTGCATCCAGCCACACAGGAAATTCAGCCACATCACCAGGGATACGACATTCTAAGCAATAATGAGGTGTTCATACAGTGCAATGGGAAAAGGGAAAAGATCAGTAGAGGTGATGAGAGGGATGACATGAACTAAATCCGTGGTTCCCCGTGGGTATCCTGGGATGTGAGACCAAGGTAAAACCAAAATGCCCAGGCAGAGCTGTAAGGGAGGAAGATGATGTTTGTCTGCCTGGGATACAACTCCCAAACTCTCATAATGCCTGACAGGAGCTTAATTCCCCCCAGGATTTTCATCACTCAGTGCATTCACACAGCACATATGGGAAATCACACATTTAATTTTTTCAATGAGCTCTCACACAGAATGGGGCTTATACACAAAGTCCAGCTCCCATACACGAACAGCTTAAAAAAAAAAAGCTATGAATGAAAGCTAATCTGCAATGAATACATTTTCCACTCAACCAAACCCCAAACACATTTTATGAAACAAAGGAGCTCTTTAAATGCTCCAAAGGGCATGTTCCTAATGGCAAAGAGCATGTGCACCCAATACTTATTCCACTAGAAGTGAGTAAGGAGCTGTATGTTTCTACCAAACCAGGGAAACCACAGAGAACTCATCTGGATGCACAGTACCTTCTCCCACCCTCACAGCTGGAGCTACTTTGCTCACTTGTGTTGTATCCTTGGTGGGATTTCCCAGGCCATCCCTTTGAGAACTCCAAACAGCCCCAATGGGACTCAAGTTATAACCGAAAAAAGCAGCAGTATGTGCAATTTGGATGTGTGAAGTTGTTCCCAAGTTTAATAATGTTATAAAAAACATTGTTCATAGTTTGCCAAGATCCCATTTAACAGATGCCTTTTTTTGATACCTCTAAGTACAAAACCAGGCAGTTCTAGCCTTACTGAGACTGGGAAAGCAGTCTAGCCTTATTGACACTGGGTCTGGCTAGTCCAGAGTTTTCCCCACAGATGCCAGCAGCTATTACTTATGGAGACACACTAACAAACAGAGGAGTTTCTTTCCCTAGTTTATCTACCACTCTCTCCTTCTGTAAGGACCACTTGACTTGGAATGTCTATCCAAACAGCTAACTCTTGAACCTACACATGCTTTAGGCTCCCATTATTTTGCAGTTTCACAATGTAGTTTTTGTTCATTTTAACCCCCTCTAACACAATCATGTAATTATTTCCCACTCATTTAGGAAGATCACTTGCTAATCACTTCTCAAAACCAATGTTCTCATGATAGGCCTATGGTCAACAGAAGCCAGGACAAGGACTCACATTTCAAAGTATTTGGGAAATGAGATGAAGGCTACCACCTAGTAACCATTTTTAATCTTTATTTTCCCAAGGAATTAGCTCACTTCAAGAATCCCACTCAGTAAAAGCAACTGTGTTTTCTGCTCTGTTCAGTGAAACTATGCAATAAATGACTGTATATGTTTGTCTTTCTTTTTTCTCGGCAAGGACAAAGAAATCCTTTCCTATTCATTAATGGGAAATTTCTAAATGACAATGTGTTAGCTCTCTTCACTAATGCTTTTCTAGAGAAGTAACCACTGTAAAGAGAAGAAGAATCTGTAATCAGTATCCGATTACAAAAGACTAAACAGATGGATAACATAAATGCCATGTCACGATGGAGGAAGAGGCTTGGTGAAGAAAATTCACAGATGAGCTCATATTTATACCAGTGAATTAAGCTGATAAATATTTATTACTTAAAATGCTCAGCAATAAAGATCTAGTTATTTTTACTACTTGCTGATTGTATTTGCTTTTAGAAATAAAACTGCCCTTTATGACATGAAAATTTGCTCTTTTACTTTAATTAAAATATCTGAGAACAGTTCTTAAAGGGGTGCTCCATTTGATAAAGGTCAGTTCTGTGCTGTGCCCCCAGAGGGCTGCAGCGGGAGGTGCCATCAGTGCCAGCATCAAGGAAGACCACCAGCTAAATAGCAGCAGTGTATCTGATGAACTGTACAGACAGATCTCTTCAGACTAGACTCCTCACCAGGGGATGGTGTATTTGTTCTCTATACAATGTCAGGAATATAAAGAAGTCAAATGGCCACTGTTCCATTCAAAATTACAATCTCTGCTGATACAAACAAGCAAAGCTTTACCACCTGTGTGAACCACTACGAAGGTTGGTTCTCCTGGCTTCTGCAAGAAAAAGCAACAATGCTCCCAGGGGTTTACAAACTGCTTAAAGAGACACTGTCTAATTCCTACATACTCTGCAGAGCTTATTAAAATCCTCCAGGAGACAGCCACAAGCACAATTAGAGCTGGTTCCAGTAGCACACAGCTGCATCCTGTGATAAGCAGGGGACTGAGTGCACAGCAACACAGTCTGACTCAGCCAAAACAGCTATCAGAGGGATTGATCATCACTGTCTTCCCTTCCACTTGCGGCATGCTGTCACTGTGCTGGCAGCAACAAACTTCATAGGGAATAAGCACACCTGGGATAGGGCAGAATTTGGCAGGCACCCGGAACTCAGCAGATGTCAGGTGTTTCATACTGCATGCATTTTCCCTAGAAAGTCAGTCCATTTGGATAAACATTCACTGACATAAACGGAGACACCAACCCTGCTCTCTTCCACCTCCTAGCTGCAATATTTGGGAAGGCCTGGCCACCATTTATTTATTTATGAGGAACGTTCTTTGAAAGAGGATCTACATACACCCTTTTGTCTCCAAGCAGGAATCATCACTGCATATTCCTTCAGCAACAGCTGGTGGTTTCCCTTCATTCACTAACAGCTGACACAGAGGGCAAGCTGACCTGACTACCTTGAACTAAGGACTCTATGGCATTTCACTAGTCAAAGGGCCCAAATGCTTTTGTGCCCTTGTGTGCAGGTTAAAACCACAAGAGTTTGGGGTTTCCAGGGCAGAAAAAATTAGTCTCTGTCTTAGAAAGGGTTTCAGTGGATGGATAAAGTTTTAGTTGACTTACGTGGGCCACACCACACCTACATCTCCTAGTCATTTGGCTCCTTGTACTCTCTTGTCACAAATTAATTTTCCAGGAAGGAAGAATGCATTAAATGCAAATAATGGCAGTATCTTGCTGACTGATTCCTTGCACATGAAAAATAGGAATGATATGTCTGGCATCACCTAATAATATTTTAAGTAATACCTAAAAAGGATCTGAAAACAAACCTTGGGGTTTTGTTTGCTCTTTAACTTTGGGTTAGCAACTTGTGACTCCCTACAAACTGGAAATGATAATACTTAGTTTTTAGGACTGTGATATAGTTTAATTCATTACTTCTTCATGGGATTTTGGTGAAGATTCATTCACAATTTCTTGCAAAGCACTGTGAAACTCTCTACTGAAAAGCAGTGCTCACACAGAGCACTGTGGGGGGGAAAAGTATTATACCAGAAGCAAGACCTGGCACCTTCTCTACCTCTGTTATTTAACTTTCATGTGATGACAGGTACAACATTTCACTTGATCTACCCTTTCACTGACTATGTTTTGCATGCTTAAGTTTTGGAGTAAGGATTTCCTGGTTTTATCTGTTTGTACAAAACCTTATTCATGCTTCAGCCAAATCTATGCAAAATAACAAATAATAATTTCAAAGACTATTGTCTACCCTGTATAATTCTGTTAATGCATTAGAGACAGAAAAAATACTAGAATAGTAAAATGTCAATCAGAAATATAGAAGGCCAGCCCCTCTGCAGCTGCCCAAAGAGAGGTCTGGAGATAAAAAGCTCAGCTATTTCTAACTGGCACATATTGTTTTATGGGATTATTAATGCCTGCTGCAAACTTGGCTTCCAGTGGGTGCCTTCTCTGGGATCAGTGGGTGATCATAAAGCTTTTCCTTTGCAGAAGGTGTTAACAGCAATGCTTACAAGTAATATCCCCAGTGTCTCTATTGTCATGGGGATTTCTGCAGATGGCACACAGTGATGACTGTTAGTAATTTATTACCTTTCCTTGCTCTTCTTTCTTCTTTTCCCTCCATGCAAGCTCTTTCTAACACTATGCAAGCTCTCTTCTAAGGAAAGGCCCACCTTTCCTTTATCCATTGCAGACAACCTGCAAGAAGCCTTGGCAAAGGGGAGATGTGAGTCCAAATGAGATGGACAGAGCACCTCAGACAGGTGCACAGCTCAGGGGCAAGTGACAGCACAGCCTTAAGACAAATGAGTCAGCCCTGGACCAGATAAACTGGCAGCCAGCCACCCAGATAAAGTGCCTGCCTCCAAATTCAGCAATGTCAATTGTCACAATGAGGGAAGGACAGCAGGGATGGCACAAGCTGGTGAACACATGCAGGTGAACCAAATTGGACAGACAAAAAAAGACAGCAAGGACAACACACTAAACATACTTCACTACTGCAAGCTCTGTCCTGCTGACCTTGGCCAGTGATTAATGTTACTTTAGAGTACATTAAGGTTTGCTCTTAATATGAATCCCTCTGGACTGTAACTGAGAAAAATGCCACTCAGGCTGCATGGGGGAACCTGGGAGGTGTGGAAGTAATTTTTACTGCCATTTAAATAATTTTATTTATGCATGAACGTTATGTCTGAATTTCATGCTGTGCAACTTTCTTTCTCTGGACCAAACACCACACCTCCCTACTGCAAAACCAAATGGCACATTCGAGTCAGTCATGCAGCTTAAGAAAGTGGAGGAAAACGTGGGTAGAGAGAGAAACTGTTCAAACATGAAAAATCTTTTCTTACCTGTTATTCTTCCTGACACGTTAAGATACATCTACCAAGCCATTTGGAAAGATACAAAGAGCCCATATCTTAATTTATCAGAAAAATTTGCCCAGTGAGAGTTGTTGGAGATCTGGGACTTCAATCAGAGGAGTGGGAAGGACTGTGGTGCGCTGGTAAACAACAGCCTGGAGCTACAGGACTGAATTTACGGGGAGGTTCCTGACCCAGAGCCTGACGCAAGGCCATAAGAGCTGTTTGAAGTCAATTTGTGCATATCTGGACTAAAGTGTGCTTAGGTCTTCTAAATCACAAGTTGACCAAATCTGCCAGAATATTTCAGAGGAAATAGCAGTCACTGGGTCTGAAACATCCTTTTTACTTGCTTTTCTTCCTGAGACTTGATTTTAGACATCTACAGTTGCAATATTAACTCCCTTCCCCTCCTCTCCCTTCTTCACTTTTTTCCTTCGCAGTTTTAGATAAATCACAGAGAACTGTCTATTGAGTTCTACCCAACACATTTTCAATTCATCTCATAGTCTCCCAATAGTCCAGCCAATTCTGGGATGCCCCAAATAGTGAAGATCAGATCTTTAAAGAATACAACAAAAAAATGCATCTTGACCACAGCAGTTATTCAGTAAACTCCAGTCACAGCTGGTCACTACCTCCCATGCAAACATGGCATGTGCCTGCCCTGAGAAAAAAATTTGAGCATGTTTTTCCCCAGGGAGTGCTGCCATCATTTTCTGTCACCATTCTCTATGTGCACCTGGGCACTAGCTACTTACACCAGTTGGCACTTCCAGTCATCCAAATTCTTCACATAATTCATAAGCCTAAAGCAGTAAACACCCACCTTCCTGCCATTTATATATTTCCCCAGGAGAACTGAGCTCAGACACAGCATTAAGGTTTCTGCTTTTTACCCAATTTTCCAGCTGGGTTAACTGAGGCATGCCAAGGTCAAGTGACTTGCCCAAGGCCACACAGTCAGCTGCTTAGCCATCACTGCGTCCCAGGCGCTGCCAGTCCTGCGGACATTTGCTTCAGCCGCCGGACCATGAGGTTTCCCTCTGAGTTGTCATATGTGGCACAAAACACCTACAGGCCAGAGGAATCTTTGTCTTTGACTTCCAGCTAGAAGAGGTGCAGGAAGGGAAGGAAGAGAGGAGGAGGCAGAGGGGTGGTGATGTAGCTGTAACAAGAGCTGGCGCAGGTGTGGGAATTCTCATTTAGGAAACAAACAGCTGCTCTTGGTGACAGACAGAGCCTATAACTGATCAGCTTTAATAAGAATGACACTTAAGCATGCATCAGAGCCTCAGACAGGCAAATCAACATAGCTTGCAAAATATTTGCCTTTCACAGCCGCCAGAAGAGCCTCAATGGGAAAACGGGTTTAGACGGTGCTGGGGACTACAAATGTCTGACCTAAGTTCACATGAAAAGCAGCTCCCACAGAGAAGAGAGAGGTAGAAATTGCATCTTGCTGCAGCTGTGGGTTTTATTAGCAACAGAGATACTGGAAAACTTCATAGATTGTACTCAGAGACTTGTGCCTTTTGGGAGAAGTTCAGCCAAATACATTCCTCCATTTATTTAAAATACACAGAGCAAAATGTGTCAAAGAAATAGGAAGAAGGGTGGCACACAAACCAAAGCCAAACCTACTCTGCTCCAAGCAGCATTCCCTGTCTCCATGCCCCACAACACATTACAGGAAACAGCCTATTCTCTCCTTAGGATAAGGATAACCTTGTGGTCCAAAACAGGAGTAGATTTACTAGGGGTTGTAATTTCAGCTGCAGTCCTAACTCTTACCTTCACCTGACTAGCATCTCCCATTGTGCCTTCTGTGCTTCCAGGCACATGATGATGTAGCTGCAATCACAGGGTTGCACTTACTATGAACTGGGAACGTGACAAGATCAGGCTCTGAAACCTACTGTAAAAGGTCATTCACTTGCAATCAGTAGGGTTTATGCTCCTGTACCTTTGAATTTGCCTATGATTTCTTACTGGGGCTGGATTTAGTTTTGTAAAGCAGGTTTCTTTCTCCTCTAGAATTTACAGATAAAGAAAATTCCCCTCACATCTACATGTCTAGTTCTTTCTCTACAAAGAAAGCAAATTTTAAAAGAAATAAATATTCTCAAATTGTTCTGCACAGGGAGTGAACTAAAAACACTTTCTCTGTTCAGCAGAAGCTTGAAAGGGTATTAAATTCTATGACAAAATAACCAAATTCTTGGTCCAGAATGAGATGTTCTACATGTGGAGCTAGTTCTGAGGCGCTGCAAGAAGCTCATGTTTCCACAGCTATTCCAGATACTTTCCTGATCTACATAAGTCCTATAGATAACCTCACAAAATTTCAAACAAGCCACAAGAGAAATACTATTCTTGTTTGCCACTGTGCACAACAGTGATTAAAACACAGACCTCAGAGCCAAGACTCTAGATGGGTTTCTTTTTTGACCTTCAGAAAACACAAAAAAACCCCACCCTTCCCCAAACCAGCCACTACTGAGCACCATAATAACCATAATAAGGTTAGGCTGCTAACACCTCCCTCTTACCTGCACTGGTCTGTCAGCTGTGCTTGCGTCCACATATCCCTTTACTCCTTCTTTTAGTCCTTCAGCAGAATCAACACAAGCGAAGTCTGTCCTGCATCTCAGCCACTCCCATTCACTGTCCAGCTTATCAATTTAAACTGCAGCTAATAGTAAGCTCATGTGCCTGACAAACCTTCTCTTCTGCCAGCTCTACAATGTGAAACAGTAATGAGCAGTAAGAGGATGTTAATGTCTTAAACCACCACAGCTGTTTGCTTGGTGATGCAGGAGGCAGGAGCCCCTGATCCCACTTGGTGGGGCAGTGAAGAGCAGGCTCTGATTGCTGTTTGGTAAATTGGATTATCAGTAAAAAATTTGGAGAACTTTTCTTTTCTCTCATGCTCAGCCTCTCTGTCTTAGGCAGAATATCCTCAAAAAACAAACACTGGTTTAGCACAGTATGGATTCATGAAAAAAAAAAAAGAAGAGCTGAGAAGCAGAAGTTTAAGACAACATGCCAAAGTCAAATGCCATCAAAAAAGCAAGAGATCTTAATTCCTTCTAAGCTGCACAGTCCATGAGCTGTGAGGGAGACCTTCCAGTCCTTGCTGCTGATCGCTACCCTTGTCCTTCACACTACAAGGTTATTTCTGCGTGTTCGGTTATTATTTCAACTCAGTGTTGGCCACTAAACATTTAAAATAAAATAAACAATTAAAAAGAAGCAAGACCAGGGCTATGACTTAGAGGTTTAGGTCAGTGAGACTGTGCATTGGTGCTTTGGCAACAGCCTTTACCTGAATGCATTACAGCACCTCTGACTACCCCTTTATAAATGCCTTGTTCCATGGATGTAACACAGGTACAACCTCTGTTGGAGTAAATTATACTGAAAGTGGAAGTGAATCTTCAGTGACATCAACAGGCATATGATATTCCCACCATAATCATGGGCTCTACAGTCGCTTTTCCATCTTCCACAAGCTTGTGCATGCTTCTAATTTCTGCTTTTTATTTGTTTTGTTAGCTTTTTTTGTTACGAGATACTTTTGAGTGAGTGAGATTCCTTTATGTAGGAATAAAGTAGTCAAACAATGCCTGTGCAGAACCTACTGGTCACTTGGTTCACTAAGTCTGTGCCTCCTTCTATCTGGTCTTTCTAAAAACTACCAGGCAAAGATATTTTCTCATTGTCCAAGGGACTGCATGATTTTCTGTGCATACCCACCACTTACATGGGAAGAGGGGCATACACTGTTAATTATTTCCCTGTTCTCTCTCCTGCTTAAAAAAGTTACAGTCAGCTAATGAGAGGGTAACCCATATAACCAAGGTAACATGGGACACAAAGAAACAGTGAATATAAATCAGCAACTAATATGAATGGTTTAGGTAATAATGTATTTCTGAAAAATTGCTTAATCCCAAATGCATCACTGTAATGCTGACAAACAGATTCATGGAAGCTTCAGTAAGTTCATAGACTAGTATCCTGATCATGAACCTGGAAGCAGAAACCAGGCCTAAATTCCTTTGAAATTAATATCATAACTAAATTTGCTGAGGAATATACTTCAGGGAACTTTGCATTTAGGTCAGCAAGAAAGACAAAAGATACTAAAAAGGTATTTCCCATTTCACAGTTCTTCTACCACTAGCACAACTTAAAGGCATGGGTACATCTACACTACCTAAATACTACAGTGGATATATTATAGCCAAAGCAATATGTTGTTTATATCTCACTGATTGCCAAGCAAGCAGAAAAATCAGTTGTACAGAGCTCTCTATACTAGGCTGTAGATCTCTGAAATTAAGAAAGGAAAGTTTTACCAAGGGAAAGCAGAAATGCATTTCCTGGAAGCTGGGTGCTGGCAGGAAGGGACCTTGGTAGTGCATTCAGACTGTGAACAATAACTTGGAGCATGTAACTGGCTGCAGTGATTTACAGGCTAGCACAGCAGTGGGTGCAGATTACAGTTGTGCTGATGGAGGCAAAATAACTCCTGGAAATGAGATGCCAGCCAGTACACAGCAAAAGGCAGATGAAGGCCTCTAATGTACTTCAGATTGGAAACTACAGCCTCCTCTGCTGCATGAGTAATTGTATGGCTTCCATTAGGAATCCTCTCAATTTCTATCACAGTGTTGTTGATGTAAAAACAATGCTTCTTTTACAATATGGACAGTTCCTCTCTCCCCTAATTGTCTTGGTTTACCCTTGGTGTCAAGAGGCAAAGTATTTCCTGTCAGCTGGTTATAAAGCCAAGAAAAGACAGTTAATAATAAAATGGAGTAGAGGATATGGCTCAAATATAAACAAAATGATTTGGATATTAGCTCCTTTCCCTGCAAAGTGTCTAGCTGAAGAGCTCGAAGCACAGATTTTCCGATAAACAGAGTTTAATTCCTAAGACTCCTTGGAATTAGGACAGGTAAAATTTGTGTTGACAGTCTGCAAGCTGGGAGGCAAAGGCTGTGAAGAATATAAGTCAGAAGCTTGGAGCACAGTCATTCAACTGACTGGTAATTTTTAATGCCACCTATTTAAAAGTACTTTGTTATATGTTGGTGTCTCCCAAGATTAGTTACCCTCAAAGACTTGAGCACAAATGACCTATTTAAGGAGCCAACACTGATTCTGTGTTGGAATAGTGTTTTAACAAGTGACTACTGTATTTGAACCCCAATCTGAGACCTTGTTGAAGAAGGTAGTTTTTGGATTGCGTGACTGAAATGTCAACACTAGACAACTTCTGTAGAGATGTCAGGCTTTCAAGGCTGAACTCGGTGGAGAAAGGTATAGTTCCATCTGAGATGACACGAAGATAGGAAGAGAGGGAGTGCAGGGCTCTGTAAAGAGACTTCCTACCTTCAGTGTATTACTTTTTACTCTCAGCACTGTGGCACAAAGCTGGCCACCACCATATGGGCCTGTGCCATAACCCATGCATAGTTAAGGAGTTGATAGCACACTTTTGACCAACTATGAAGTCCACTTGCATAGAAAGGTGGTAATACACTGCTGGATTTTCATCCCAAGCTTTACCTTCTGCTTCCGCTATCGTGGCTAATTCAAAGACATCATAAATTTACTATAAAGAGACTAATTCTTCTTTGTATGTACTCACATAAAAAGATGAGTACTGCAAAATTTGTTCTGATATCAATCAGATCTGAAGTTACTGGCTAATTAATTTATTCCTACCCATGTCGATGGTAAAATACCAAAACCAACTACTGAAATATCTTTCCATAGCTCAAAATGATAGTACAACACCAGTGCTAAGAAGAATCATTTGCTATTAAAAAGTTTAACTTTATTCAAACTTCAGAGGGACTACAAATGCTGCTTTTATAAGAACAGTTTTTCAACAGAGGCCAAGTAAAAAAATAAATGACAACTAACCATCAACCTTATGTGTTCACGCAGCATTGCCAGAATGAAACAGATAGAAAGAAATTAAAAATAAATTTCAATACTATAAATTAAGAGATGCCACAGAAGATATGCAAATTCCATGCCACAAGGTCGTGTTTTTTTGTTTACAAAGAATGTTTTTTCAGTTTGATGGAGAGGCATCATTATGGAGGGAATTTGAGGCATTTTAAATAGCAGAAGCACTCATTAAGTATTCATTTTTAACAGGAAGACTGGAAAAAAAAAATTAAAATTAATGAGCAAGATGAAGTGTGTGGGAACTTTGAAGATGACAGCTTCTTGCTAAAAAAGACACACTTGATATTAATCACAAGCAGTTCACACACATGCATTACCCCTAACTCCACTGTTACAATGTCCAGGACTAATTCACAGCTGCTTCATGTTCACTTCATGTTAGGCTACTTGGCAAAGCAGGCAAAGCACAGTGTGGCTCCTCAGACACTGTGGTAACCAAGATGAGGAATAAATCACCAGGCAAAGGACACGGCATAGCCTGTTTTAAACCCAGGTGATTAAATTTATCTGCAGTAGCAACTACGGGAGATCTTCAGGAAGAGGTACAACTACAGTCTGTACCAAAAGCTCAAACTGACTACAGCAATTTCTGAGTAGAAAAGCACAAGTATTCTTCTGCACCACTATAATGGATTTTCCGTAAACAAATGAAAATTTTCTGGGCCAATTTGTATCTGGCACAATAAAACACTGTAGGACCTTTTTACCTTTAAAAAATCTGCCTGGTTTAAAACCCCATGATCGGGACATCAGATAAATCTCAAACATCCTTTCCTAGCCCTGAGTCTTAAAAGGAGGAAAAAACAAAGTTGCCTTTCTTTAAACACACACAGGCCAGACTACTTAATTGATGCACAACACGCAAGTTGTGCAGCTGTCAATTTATTCTTCAATACCCTCATGCAGTAAAATAAAGTTATGATTACTCCTTCTGTAAAAAATTATGTTTGTTTCCTTTAAATGTTCATACTCTTGATGAAGGATCTGGGGGGGAGGTGGTTCAGTTAAGGCTTGCTATGAAAATTGGTTATTACAAAGCACAGATGTGGGCAAGCCTTTGCTCTCTCTGGATCTCTTAGTTTAGATTACAAAAATTGGATCTGGAAGAGAAAAGACTTATCCAAGCTGAACTGACCCTGGCAGTGGTAGTGTGGAAGGCATCCTGGGCAAGTGTGAAATGTCTGGGACAAAAATGAGCAAAAGCATCAAAGTAGAAGTTACTGGAGTGAAGAAGGAATAACGGAAGTTGCATGAAGACATTTGAGGGAATGAACATTTCACTTTGGTCTCACTTCACACTAAACATTTTTCTCACTAACGTGATGTTTTTCAGTGTGGTGCTGCTCTGTATTTGACCATTCCCACTGTCCCCTGTGAGCTCCTTTTATCTCCTGACTCTGCAGAACATCATGCAGAAGATGTGCTCTGCATGCCAGACATGAGCACAACCCTACTGAGGGACACCTTTTTGAAATGGTGGCCAGGTCTGTTCCAAAGTCCACTGAAACCAGTGCAAAGACCTCCTCAGAATTCACTGAGCTGTGGCAGGCCTAAATAAAACCTAAGCTCCTTTGGAGGAGAACTAAGAAATTTCCATGCTGGGAAGAGATGTCTCAGCTAGCTCCAAACAAGCTGCCTAATGAGCCCAAGCTGAGTGCTGCCCTGACATGGCTGTAATGTTTCCCTCCCTACATGGGCACATTCAGAGCTAACTTAGGTGTCTCTGCATGACCCTATATTGCATCATGCAGACATACCTAGCTGCTTTGTTGCTTTCCTTTGAAATTATAGCAGCAGCAACAGAACAGGGAGTTTACAATTATAGGATTATTTCTTAATGATATTTGCCCCTTTAAGGTTTGGCATTTTCAACAACCATATATGAAAATGGGTTGAAAATACTGCATGAGAATTCTCCTTTAGGACTCAGTTGACCCAAATACACAGTTCTCTTGCTCTGAATTCCCGTGTATGGTGCAGGGAGATAAACTGCTCTGTTTTCTCTTTCTCTCTTGCCTTTTTTTTTTCTTTCTTTCATAATGCTGCATTGCAGGACTAAATTTTCTGATTATCATGTAGTATCTTATTCTGACTGTCCTTTTCTCAAATTAAATGATTCTGCTACTCTGAGGGAATTCAGGAAAGATCTGTTTCCTGCTCCGAGGGGGCAGGTAGTGCCCTTCTGTAATAGGTCAGCTTAAAAGCATCCACACAGTCAGGAAAGTGGCTGCACTTCAGGGACTGCCAACATGACTATATCAGACACTGGCATGACAACATGAGACTAAAAAAAGCCACGACCACAGAAGTCCCCACCGTCGATGTGGTGACAGTATGAAAACACAATTTTCACTGGTTTAGCTTGCCTTGTGCAGAGTGAGAGGAACTAGCAAGGCTCTGCTCCCAACAGCAGTGCTGAGCTGGTATTGCGTAAGCATTTTGACAGTGAGGTTGGCACAGCTTTAAAAAAACCTCTTGCTCCCTGTTGAGCATTCGTAGACAATTCTGCGTAGCCAAATGACACAAACAAGGTTTTAACAACTCCTATCATCCTTGTAGAGTAAGCACAGCCATGACAGAAGGAGTAATACCTACTTTGGTTCCTGTATCATCAATAAAGCTAATCAACTAACTTTCAGGTGTAATAGCTTTACCTCCAGGTAAGTCTACCAAGTAAATGAGTTTCTGAAATCAGCAATTAGAAAAGCCTTTTTTCTCACTTGCAAGTTTGGACAAGCCATGGAGCTAAAACCCAAACTAACAGGAAAACCTAGAATACCATTGGTTTTTATAGGCACATTTAGAAGCAGAATCATACTGCAAAATGGGCTCTTCCAGCTCCTCAGGAAACCTGCACAAACATCTAACAACTGCAAGAACACTCAAGGTCATATGCAAGCTCTTTTTGGAGTAAAGATGCCTTCTGACTGTAGTGCTAAACTCTGCAAAGCAGAGCCTGTATTCCAGATGAGATGACTGGGAGATGCCTAAATCAAATAGCAAGCTCAATGAATATGGTACATAAATAAGAGCTTTACTGAGCCCTATCTCTGAAATTCATAGACAACAGGAGAGTTGGAATGGGAAAGTTGGTTGATGAATTGCTATACATCAGCACCAAGCCTACTCTTCTCATTTTGGCAAAGTACGCTTACTCTACTTTCAAGACCCCAAAGCAATGGAGTGATAGGAAAGCACATATATAACCCCATCAGTATAGAAAAAGAGGAAAAGGAAGCACTGGTTATAGGTTACTTCCACCAAGCTACCTTTTTGCTAGCTCCTTATTGCAAGAGGTTTACCAGAAAAATAGAAGAGCATGTGGAGAACAGTTCTCAACACTGTGGATACTATCCATGTATCCACACAATTCTGGCTGGAACTTCTGAAGTCCCACCTCAGCATATTTCAGGACCGGTGAAAAGGCAGAAGGTATCTAAGAGGTATGAGCTTTGAGATCTCCAGAGTTCTGGGATGATGTCTCACAGCATACTGCTCCTTCTCCAGCTGAAGCTCAGCCTCCTCTGAAACAGAGAGCACTATCCTACAACAATATAAAGCGTGTCTGTAGACAGTGGGAAGCTCTGCAGATAATAAAACAACAACCTCTTTCTGGCATCTGCTTTGTTGAGTTTTCCTACAAAAAGATACACTGGGCCGGAATGTGAGTTATGCAACCTGCAGTTACTCAGCTGTCAACCATCTTTGACAAAAAACATCCACAGCAGAGAGTTCCCAAGCTGCTTAACACTGTGCAGAAACAGACCTGGGATACAACAGGATGGAAGAAGAGACCGATCTGGGGTTAGTAAATGAGGAGGGAAAGCCACAAATTAAAGAAAATTCACTACAGGAAAATGAAAAGTAATGAAACCTCGCAAGAGAATAGTTTCTGACAACACTGGGAGTCTCAGCTGAGATGGGATTGCCGCATTAAGCCCAAACAGGAAAAAAGGCTTCTGGTAGCCCAATTAGTCACTCACAGTATTTCTGACATTGTTGTGACATGAAGAACTACTTGGAAAGTCTGATCTGTTATTTGTACAAAAAAAGAGTAAGGCTAGCAGAAATGGATGAAACAGTCTGTCAGTTAAGTGTATCATTTGCTCAACTTGTAATGTAAGGAGAGTGAAAAGGAAAATCATGGAAATTAGATGTGGTTGTGTTATCAGATTAGAACCAGAGTCCAGGGTAAGACAGGGAGCAGATTTTCCCTGTTTCTTATGGAGATACAAGTGGTGTAACAAAGCCATTTCAACTTTCCTGGCATCTTGACCTCCAAAATCAAGGCAAAAAATAGTCTCCTCTTGCTTCAAAGCCAAAACCTGCATGGTATCCCCACCAGCAAGTCCAAGTTTTCTAAAATAACAAATAGTTGATAATGTTGCAGCCTAGGACTCCTAACATGCAAACAGAAAACTGGCCTCATTTTCCACTCTAATTCATCATCATAGGGAATAACACAGAACAGAAATACATTAAACTTGCAGATATTTAAAACAAGTTTGATTGCAGGACTGGGGAAATGCAAAATAAGGGGAAGAGAAAGACACACCGAGCATAAAGTTCAGAGGCTAAACTGTTCTGGGAAGAACAAAGTTCAGCGTTTGTCTATGATTAAGTGGTTGATTTTGCAAAGTTGGGCAGGTATCAAGAACTGGTTAATTGAGGGCAAGAGAGAGTTACAGCACAAAGTGAAAACAGAGCAGTCAAGGGAAGAAAAACAGCTGCCACAAAGTCTGTTTTCCCTTGGGTTTTCTAGTTATCATTTGAGGATAAATATACTTCTCAACTAACCTATTCTGTAGAGCTAATTCCCTGAAATTGCTGGGAATCCATTAATACTGTTGCCTAATATGTTTAGGCATTGATGGGTCTGTACCTGTGTAGTGTCCTTTCAGATTTTGTACTCAATAAAAATCAAAATAACCCAGCCATGATGAAAGCATCGTACGCACACATTTAAACATACCTCATAGCAGATGGCCAGTAGACATCCCAAAGCAAGTGCCAGACTTATCAGGACGTGTGTAGCAGCAAAGAGGAATGAAAGGCACATTCCTATACCAAGGAAAAATGCGCCACCCTAGGTTTTGAAGTTGTGGATGGCTAAAGGACAACAGCCCTTCTCATAAAATGATGTGATCTTTGTTGCCTCCAAAGATGGCTTTTTACGAAGCAGCCACATGTCCTCCCCAGGAACTGAAGCTGTATAGACAGCAGCAGATATAATATGCTGCATATGTTTTATACTGCAGTAGATTTTAGGAGTCACATTACAGTCCATGTCACCTGCATACGGTATTTTCAAAGGCACAGTTTCTAAAGTATATGTACACATTTACAAACAATGGATTAAAACTTAATCCGTTCTACTCCAGTTTTCTGATCTATGTATTTTGTGACTATACTGTACCAGCTCACCCATCGGGTGAATTCAAATCTACGGGAAGAGACTAACTTACAAACCCATGCAGTCCATGCCCTTTGGTGCTTTGGGTGAGACGTCAAGATCCCACAGAAACCTCTGTGTTTCTTCTCACATCACTGTGGCATGCACAGAGAGGGAGGTGCCCAGAAGCAACAAACATTTAGCATAATGACTCAGATGGTTGGTCAGCAGTTTAAACCAGCCTCTTGATATTACTATAATGAGGATTCAGTTTAACAGTTGTTCTGCATGCGTGGAAATTCCTCCCATCCCCAGGAAATCCCTTATAAAATCGTCTGTTTGAGAAAAAAGAGGTTATGGTTTGGAAAATGCATAAAATGGGTGGATCAAAAATGCCTATGGGTGTGTAAAATTTATTTATCATAGCAAGAGGATCAGGGAGCCTTTGAGCTTTATCTCAGTGATGACACAGCATAAATAAAACTCCAGGCCTAAATTCAGACCTGCAGAATTTAGCTGCAGTTCTTCTGAATCCAAAAGGAATAGAATCCTCTTATGATAACTCTGAGCTTAGACTCATATGTTTTATATGCATTTTGAGCCACAAAAGTCTTGATTGGAAAGTAATGAAAGTTATTTCCATGATGAGTAGCAGAATTACAGAATCACACAGTATGCTGAGTTGCAACAGACCCACAAGGATCATCAAGTCCAACCCTTTGTCCTGTACAGGACCATCCCCAAGAGTCACAACATGTACTTGAGAGTATTGTCCAAACACTTCTTGAACTCTGTCAGCCTTGGTGCTGTGACCATTGCCCTGGTGAGCCTGTACCCATGCCCACCCTCTGGGTGAAGAACCTTCTCCTAATATCCAACCTAAACCTCCCCTGACACAACTTCAGACTATTCCCTTGGGTCCTGTCACTGGACCCCACAGAGAAGAGATCAGTGTCTGTCCCTCCTCTTCCCCTCACAAGGAAGTTGTAGACTGTGATGAGGTCTTCCCTCTGTCTCCAACTTTATATATTCACACACAGCACAAATGTCATGATATGTGATATCCACCATCTACTTGTGTTCTCAGCATTAAATACACTAGTTTAGTCAACACATAGTAAGTGCACCAACACTAGGGAAGACAGGAACAGAATATGAAGTTACCTCATATGCCACTTGCTCATGAGGCAATAAATTCCCATCCAGCACCAATACATGCTGATGCATGCAGGAGCAATCCTCATCTTTCAGGTTCATCACTACCTTCCTGAATCTCATAACCAAAACTAATTAATTGAAACATACTCTCAGGAATATGCCTGGCCTATAAAACCCTGAAACACATTCTTAATTTCTATAAGGATTAAGTATAGGCTTTAAGATTAGGGTATCTAAACATTTATAAAGGCATTAAATTTATCAAGACATAACCTTTTTGCCAGGCCCTGAATTCAGAGTTCAAGAAGTGTTTGGATGATGCTCTCGGGCACATGGCGTGACTTTTGGAGATTGTCCTGTGTTGGGCCAAGGGTTAGACTCGATGATCCCTGTGAGACCCTTCCAACTCAGCATATTCTGTGATTCTTCAATTCTGCTCCGCTCTGTTTTATCTCCCACTACTGTTTGCTGCAGGTTTAAGTATTTGTAGTCGTGACCATAAGAATAATGCCAGAGCTGCTGATATACGCTGGTTGAAACATTGTAACTTAAAAAATCTTATCTGCATATGTAAATAAAGGAGCTGATAATTCTGACTGGCTATTTACAGCACTTTATTTAAATCAGGCTGTGTTAAATTCTGCATTCTCTCATACTGAAGGTCAGAGAGCTGGTATCAGATCATTAGACATGATGGCAGGATTTGTGGCATCTTATTTCAGGTTAAGGATGTGCACAAACCCTAGCTTTGCTTAAGTTCCAAAAGCTTTTGAAAAAAAGGTGAATAAACAGTTTTTAAGGCATATGGGCATCAGTATCTCACAGCTAAAGGTCTGAGGCTACAGAATTACCAGAGGGGTTATAACCACTATACCTGTAAAGAAGAATGGCTGTGGGGTAATCTAAAGAGAGTTATGTACAGGACTCAGAATCAAAACAGGAGAAGAAAATTATATTTGCAGTAGCAGCAGACAGTTATAGCGATAAGGAAGAAATTAAGAATTATACAAATGGTACTGCTGTTCAAAAGATGTGTAAAAATAACCAAGTATGTCTAATGATCTGCACCTGGAAAACAAGTGGAAGATAAGCAGAAACTGTAATGAAAGGGACAGCTGGAGAGATGATAGACGATGGAGGTCAAGCCTCTGTGAGAACCAGCAATTTGAGAGAGTGAGAAATGAAAGAGTCAGAAATAGCTAAGACCTCTCTAGAAGTGCAGTGAAGGTATGTCAATATGTTCATTATCTCATCTATTGTCTGCTAGTTGTTCCTCAGATTATCCTTACGGAACTTATCTATATTTAAAATGTGATTTATATCTAACACTTATATAACAAAAATTCAGTAGTCATGTCCTTTATTCCAGCCCAATGCATTTACGATCCCACTTCCAGTGTTACCTCCAAGAGATTTTCAAGATTTCCTCTCAGGACTCCAGGCAGACTCTAAGACAGCATTCCACCATTGCCTGCTAATGTGGTTGCTCTCTTGTTGGTATTCAAACCACAAATGAAACGTGATGATTACCATGAGTTCCTTTAGGCTTAAGCCTCAGAGTCCCCTCAGGAGAGCAGTCTTTGAACCAGAGTCCTAAACCCTCTTCTTTCTACTGCTGCAATGTTTCTTTTCACCTGCTGAGACCCCCATTCTTTGTATGCTAGTCTGTTGATTCTGTTTTACTCTTCAGTTTTGATTTTGCTGCCCCTTTTCATACTGACATGACTCTTAATTTCACTGATCACGTTTCTACCGTGAGGCTGCAGCACTCAATACTGTCTCCACAGTTCTCCAAGGCCTTAAATTCTTTTTTCAACTCCTATAGATTTTTAAAAATTGTTTAAGTTTCTATTTGATGACTGACACAAGTTTGTTACTGAAGGCAATAGCCATGATCGCTGGCCACTTTCTCTACTCACATTTGCACTGGGGTTCAGGTTAGACATAAGGGATGAATTAAACCACTAGGAGTGTGATGCAGCACAGGAACAGGCTGTCCAGAGAGCCGGATGAATCTCAGTCCCTTAAGGTTTTTACAACCAAGCTAGACAAAGCTACGGCTTACCCATGTCAAAAGCAGTTCTTGTTTGAGTGGGAAGATGGACTACACAAACCCTCAGAGGTCCTTTCCAGCCCTTATTTCTAGGATTCTGTAAATTTGTCCAATATTTCACTCCTATACCCTGTAACAATCTGGCTATCTCAGATTTCTTCATTCTTAATATTCTTAATACCTCTTAATAACTCTTCCTCAAGCAGTATGTCATCAGCCTCAGTCTTCACATTTGAGAGTCTAAACCCTGGTTCAGTTGGTACTGTGATGCATTTGCAGCCAATCAAATGCAGAGAAACACTGAATCATCGCTATCTGCCAAAAAAAACAGGCCACATAGCAGGATGGCAAAGTAAAATACATGCCCACTTGGTGCACCAGCAGCAAGTGGCTGTTACCCAGCACTGAGCAGATTACCATGCTCTTGGGTGCTGGTAACTGGTACTACTCCCTCCTCAATACTAAGCAAAGCAGTCTTGAGCAGTGCTTTTACCTAAAAGTGTTCTCACCACTATCAGCCTTCCTCAGCCATGCAGGGCACCTTTTTTCTTCAAAAATGAGGGCTTTAATGTTAACAGATCTCTGAGGGGTATTTTACTGTTATAGGCAGTATTTAGATCTGCTTCTACCTACCTGCTGCTGCACTTCCACATCTGCCTCTGTGAAATACATCTTTTTATTCTGTTAGACTACCAGGAAGGGCCCAGGTACCTTGTCTGTTATATTGGGGATATTCTAGTACTAAAGAGCAATTAAAATCTAGTTTGCCCTGCACTGCTGCCCAAGAAGGGGCTGGTATTCTTAGGTATTCCCACAAGACTACTTCCTAATCCAAATTCCTCTATGCTAAACTCATAGTTTACACCCCTAGATGAAAAGGAAGTGAAAACACAACCCCAGATGACTGTGTGAACAGCTGTGTGCCCTGTATCCAATGATGTTACCCAGTTGTTCTTAAGTAAATGTTTTTATTTTCTGGATTTGATAAATCAGGGATTGATTTAAGAGGTGGAAATGAGGATAAAATGAACCCGTAATACCTAAAGCATAATACGCACTCTTTCACCATGCATGTCTTTCCTCTCTGCTTTGAAAGTGCTGCAGTGGACGGTGAGGAACAACTGGGAGGTTAGCAAAGGACAGAAGGGATTTGGGAAGGAAACTCAGGGACAGCTGAGGGAGCAGAAGTGAAGAGAGGAAATTCATCAAAGAAGAGAGATAAGAACATTAGACTGAGGAGATTTATTTCAGGGCATTAGGAAGGAAATATAAGAAGAAAGATCTCTAAAATATAACTTTATGTTAAAGCATTTTACAGTTGGGGGAAATTTGCCTCCATTGACAACAAGTTCTTTTTGCTGGACCATCTCCACACACATGAATCTAAAAATGCACACCAGATTTTTGGCCACCAAACAATAGTAAATTCTAGTCTATTACAAGGATCTATGGTAACAGATTTCTGAAAGTGTGACCAGACTTCCAGAACACAGTAAAAATGTAATCTATTAAGAATTCTTATAAGACAACTATATGTTTGTATCATAATTGTTGAAAATCTGCTTCAGGTACAATGAAGAAAACTATAACATAATCCCTATCTCCTGGTACATTTGTAATGGTGGTTTTTGCATATTCTGGTGACTCCTCTCCATTTTAGATTTTCTGTCCTTGGTTACTTAGTTTTACAGAGCTGTAGAGAAGGGTACAACAAGGATACAACAAGAATAAGCTAATATTTTTAGATTTCAGTAGAGCTTTTGATACTGTCTCTCACAGGACCCTTCTGGACAAAATGTCCAGCCCACAGCTGGATAAACACATCATATGGTGGGTGAGTAATTGGCTCATGGGTCGAGCACAGTGGGTAATAGTGAGTGAGGTAACATCAGACTGGCGACCTGTCACTAGTGGGGTTCCACAGGGCTCCATCTTAGGCTCTGTGCTCTTCAACAACTTCATGAGTGACTTGGACACAGGACTGGAAGGGATACCAAGCAAGTCTGCAGATGACACAGAACTCAGAGGAGCTGTTGACTCCCTTGAAGGCAGGGAGGTCCTGCAGAGAGACCTCGACAAATCAGAGAGATGGGCAATCACCAACCATGTGAAGTTCAACACGGGAAAGTGCTGGATTTCACAGCTGGGATGGGGCAACTCCAGATGTTCATATAGACTGGGGAATGAGATGCTGGAAAGCAGTGCCACAGAAAGGGACCTGGGGGTCCTGGTTGATGGCAAGTTGAATATTAGTCAGCTGTGCCCTGGCTGCCAGGAGGGCCAACCACGTCCGGGGGTGCATCAGGCAAAGCATCACCAGCCAGTTAAGGGAGGGGATTGTCCCGCTCTGTTCTGCACTGGGGAGGCCTGACGTTGAATATTGTGTGCAGTCATGGGCACTGCAATATAAGAAAGATGTTAAGCTCTTAGAGAGTGTCCAAAGGAGTGCAACAAAGATGGTGAAGGGCCCCTAAGGGTGGCTGGGCACTGGAACAGGCTCCCCAGGGAAATGGTCACAGCACCAAGGCTGACAGAGTTCAAGAAATGTTTGGAGAATACTCTCAGGCACATGTTGTGACTCCTGGGGATGGTCCTGTACAGGGCTAAGGGTTGGACTCGATGATCCTTGTGGGTCTGTTGCAACTCAGCATATTGTGTGATTCTGTGAAAAGACTAGAGGACTCCTTAGGAACAGACTTGAGATTAAACAAGGTTTACTTGTTGCTATTATTTATTTCCTGTAGTTCTGCCTGCATCTGAAACATAGAGTTGATAAAGAATGTTTGTGTCCTGGACCAAGAGGAAAACTAGAAGTATAAAAAAACTACAGAGCTGCAGTTGCTCTACAGAGCTACATCTTGCACCAGTGACATTTCCTCACCACTTTCCTACAGCACGTACAGAAGACCACGTACTTGGGACAGCTCCAAGCAATATAGGAATGTTTCTGCCTGTGATATATATGTCAGAAACAGGAACAAGTGATCCTGTTTTTCAGGCCAGATCCTTCTTCTTGAGTGTTGACAGCTATTCACCGCTGCCTTACCTAAATGTTCTAAAACCAGACTTTGAATGTGGTAATTTTAGAATAATCTGGAGCATCAGTCCCAAATTTCCAGAAAGTACGTTGATTTTGGTTGCCTGACTGAGTTTTCACCAAGCATTCTTGAAAAAAACAGCCTGCACCCCAGAATTTCTTGCCACTTTCGAAAGTCCCTATTCCCACCAGGTGCAATGCATGATGTTATAACAGAGATGTTATCCAGCAATTGCTACATGCTGAGAGACTGAAACAGATGCAGTAGTACAAGATTAAACTCAATCTCACCTTCCCTGTGGTTTGTAGAGAATTAAGGTAACATCTCCATTATCCCTCACAACATAGAGCCTTTGCTGCCGAGCAAAGCTGCAGAGCACACAATATTCCATTACGCCATAAGGTTCAAGAATACCAGGTGTTCTGACAAAGCAGTGATTGCTGCTCCCACACAGGAGAAAAATCAACCATGGCATGAGTGTAATTTTGTCACTGCACGGTAGCTGGACCACTACAGCACGGGCTTGAGCTCTCTCAGTATTGGTGCACCTGGAAGATTCTAGGGAGTTGGACACGAAACACCATTTTGAACTAAAACTCTGAAGTCTCCTCTCTGTGGGGTGTGTGCATCCACAGCAGGACAGTAGGGAAAGGCAAACAGGAGTTTATTGCTAGAGGAGCGCTCTTCATGAACAGATCAGTGTATTAAATACATGCTGACTGTGGATACAGCATCTCAGGACGCCAAGGCAAGGCAACAAGTTCAAAGATAGCACCTGGTAAAAGAGGAAATGCCCAAATACCTAAAAACTTACCATTAGAGAGATTGACATGCTCTAACACCAGTAAAGCAAACCCATGTCAGAGTGCATCAAGCTCCATCTGACAGCTCTGGAACTAACAGTTAATTGCATTGGGATTGAGCCTTCCCAGATTTTTCCTAAATTTGTGCCAACTACTTAATAGCATAAACTGCAGGGAACAGACTGAGTGAGGCCTGGTTTATACTTAACAAACGATCAGCAAAATTTTCCTGTTGGATAGAAGTATGCGAAACAAACAAAAAGAGCCTGTATTCCCCTAACTGACAGTGCCATGCCAGTCCTTGGCTCTCAGTTGTATCAGTTAAATATCCATTAAGTGACACATTTTGTCTGAGTTGGGAAACTCATAAACTATGCTGTGCTAAGAAATGTTTCTTACAGAAAGGTAATGCTGATGTAAAAGGCACCACTCAGTTGTTTCAGCAAAAATTTAAGATAATCTTTGAACAAAGTCTTTGCTCAAATGGCTTTTCTGCTCTATACAGGGATGGACTACATACCTTATTTGGGATGGATCAGTATATTGATACTTATGGTGTTTATTCTGCATGACAGATGCAGGGTCAAATACCTGAACGAACTGTGGTCTCAGTCAATCTACTTAAGGATTGATGTCCCATTACTGCTAGAGCTCTTCTGAACTAATGCTGACTGTCTTTCCAAAAGGAAAGAAAAAGTAATTAAAAGGTTTCCAGACAAGATTCTGGAATATGAAATACAAGCCAACGTAAAATGGCGTCTGAAGTCTTTTCATCTGCAAACCCAGAAGAAAAAGTTCAAGACAGAAAAGAAAATACACAACAACCTAACTACACTTGCCAAGTTACCCTTGTTGCTGTGTTGCAGTGCTGCGATCCCAAAATCTTCCTCCTCCTGAACTGTTTACAAGCTTTTGCAATGACACTAAGCAAACACCAGCATGGCAGAGTCATGAAAACGGGATACAACAGTCTCTAAAAAACCATGGAGTACATCCTGGCACAATGCACACTCATTCAATTCCAGCATATGCGGTGGTGTGAAGAATGATTTTAAAAATCCCATACTGTTGCTCTGGTGCTTATAGATATGGGTTTCAAATGGTTCAGTCAATATTGCATTCACACTTCTGACTGCATCTTTGTTTCACTCATTTTTGCTCTTAGTCCAGGAAGAAATTGTGTGAGGAAAGAAAATTATTTTTATAAGCAGCTGTATAACTTACAAATCTTTCAGTAGTTCAGGTCAGAAAACGTGCCCCCCTAATTCCTTTTTTTGCTTAAAAGATTTGGTAAGTGATTTTGTCCATAATCTAAAATGGATTTCCTATCTGTAAATGTGGCCAATTCTACCTATGGCTCAATCAGGATCCACTCTGCTGTGGCATCCTCTACTCTCAGATGGGGATAAGTTTCATGTAACTCTTCAGACTGACTAATTAACCACAAAACAGAGGTGGCTGAAGTGCTGGCAGAAGTCAATTAAAAGGTTTTGCTTATGCGAGATCAAAATCCAATGTTTTCTAGCATTTTTCATCAACCTTCGGTGAGTCAGGGAAAAAAAAAGTATTAAAGTTTTGAATGTACCAAAGAACCTGCAGCTCCAGGTGGAAAAAATGCAATTTTCACCAGACTCATGATTCACATCTGGAGTTAACAGAGACCACAGCTGCAGGTGGCTCACCTACAGAGACCACCCAGGCTGAGGGAGTCTGATGCTTCAGGTTCCCAGATCAATTGGGTGTCCAGCCAGTCAGAAATTCTGGAAATACTATAAGATTTGACCAGGGTTTACAAGCTCTGGATGCCAGTCTCGAGATTTTCAAACTGCACACCACATCTCTTCAAGACAGAGCCTTGAAGATAACCTTCCCCTGGGGTTCCCCTTGCCTTTCAGCATAACTCCTACTAGTTGTCCTTCCCAAAAATTGAGCATCAAGCCTGACAACAGCTGAGGATCCTGGTGCTTTCTACCATTGCCCCATGTAGTCTAGGGATACATCTCTCTATCTGTGTCTGTCCCACAGCTGTAGATTCTTGGAGCCTATCTCAAGACTTTCTACATCTTGACTTGATAACCTAAGGATCAGAGGCAGTGAAAGTCCCTGCAGAGGCAGGACTTACAGGGGCTCTGCCCTGTAGCAGGCAAGCAGGACTCCCTAACAGCCTGCTACAAATGCAGAGAGAGTTCAAAAGAAACCTAGCCTTTGATATATTGGGAGTTCACTGAGCCAAAGTTATTTCAGAGAAAACATTTTAGTGAATCAGCGTCTTTTGAGAAAACTAAGCTTTGGCAATGCATGAGGAGAATTCCCAGAAGCTTCAGTAGAGAAAGCTATCTGAAGTCAAGCTATGGTCAGTCTCATCCCAAATGCAAGGACAGCGCAATTATAGTGGAAACAGGTAAAGGCAAAGCTGAACAGAAAGGGTTTTTATAGGCTAATTGTTGGCAGTAGCTTTAGAGGAGGATGAGGACTGGACTGCTGGCACATTTAGACATCTCATCTCTGGGAGCAGTTACTTCCCATTTAGGCATTATGGTTGTGATCAAGTGAAATGCATGGAAAAAGCACTCCTTGACTTCAGCTAGCTCTAGTCTGGGCTCATGAGGGACATTTATTGCTGTATGACCAAGGCAGCACATGAGGATGGTAGACTGTCTACTTCTATGTGTTTGCACACACAAGGCTGTGGGTAGAGCATGTTGGGTACAACAGAGGTTTGAGACTGACTGCTATAATACAAATTAAAAGTAGGGTGGAAAAAATAGGGCCAATTATTTCTAAAGGTTGCCCAAATGCCTCAATTGATCATACTAACTTTAGAAAGCAAAAGGCACTATGTATGCTTGACAGGTTTGTTCCTCTGACAGGTACATCATGTGCTTGTGATTCCTGTTTAATTTCCTTCTTTAAGAATATCTCAAACTGTGTTCCTTGTGGGTGTGGTGGAAAGTGGAGGCAGAGTCATTCTTCTCTGAAGGAAAATACAATTACCCAACTTCTTTAACTGCTCAAACAGATGATGACAAGTGAACAGGCATTCAATGCTCCCCACTAGCTCCAGTTTAAAACAAAACACTCTGCATTATACATTCTGTAACAGATCCCTAATCCCAAACTCCCTATAGCAGAAGGCAGCCAGGGGAAAAAAAAAAGCCCCTTTTATTTTGCCTGTATTTTTCATATTGCAATGTGCTTTTTTATCTCATTGAACTCAGAAGAAAGACTTGCACACATGAAGCTGTCCTGCACAAACTGGGTTACTACTGGAATACGAACAAGGGTCACAGAGGCAAGGGACAAGCGTGTGTTCATGCACTGGTGGTCTTTGACAGGTGCCAATCATTCCTGCAGCTTGTTCACCACCTACACACTGTAAAATATACACACACACACTTCTAATCTGCTCTCTTTCAGCGTTAAAGCCGACAAGTGTGTGGTAATGCTCCAGGTTAAAGATAAACACAATCAGGGCGTGAGTGTGTTTTAAACAAGCATATGCAGTGAATGTGCAAAGGACAATCCACATACATGTGTATATATTCATCTATACACTGAAACCTGCATGTTCAACAGCGAGTAAAAATACCAGCATGTATATGTTTTGGGGAGATTTAATTTCCTTTATTCTTTCATCTTTTTTTTTTTGACATGACTACAAGGTCCTTTGGGTTATTCTCTTCTTGCAGCAATATGCCAATCAATCAGAAGAATAATAAATGAGTGCCAGCAAGTTCACACAGTGCTTCTTAATCAGGGAGTCCTGGAAAGTTTGATGAATGCTTTGAAACCTTTTCTTTGGGACTTCTGTTTAATAAATGGAAATAATTTCCCTCTCGTTTGCTATTTTTAACATAACCACGTCCAAAATCTTGTCTGCCAGTAACCTAGATTAATCTAAATGCATCTCACTGGTGATATCCCATGGTCTTGTGTTCATTTGTACCCAATGGTAGATGTACTCAGTGGGATTCAGCAGCAGCTTAACACCATTTCCACTGCAATCAATAGCAAAACTCCTAAATACTGGAGCTGGAAAACAATTAGGCCACTATTGAGTACATTAGAAAAAATATCGATTTGGTGACATCGAGGTTTAGTGTTGGTGAGTTTGGCTTTGTTAATGTCAGGGAAACTGCCCTTGTTGTGATCAAAGCTGAACTTGAACCAAGTTACACTATTCAGTCCAATTCTATCTCTGCCTCGGATTTAGCTTCTCCCTGATACTGTTCTGATATTCTAGTAATCATTTCTGTAGACCAGCCTGCAATCAGCAGCTGAGGACAGCTAGGTCAGCCAATATCACAGTCTTTTCTTTGAAAAATCTGAAAACAAATTCCAAAGAGAAGATGCTGTTCCCAAGTATTACCTTCTTTAACTTCGCTTAGGGGAGCCTAAATTTCTGCTTCCGCAGACACCTTGCACAAGTGCCTCTCTTTTATGCTCCAGACAGAGACATGTGACTTTTTACAGATTTTCAAGTGTGTGATGGAAATTCACAGCTCTGTGGATTTTAAGGCCAGAGAGGTTGCTGCATTAATCTAATCAGAGCTAATAGCACGGATCAGGAAACTATTATCAACTACTTCCTACTTCAAGTCCAGCAGCTGAAGTCGAACTAGGATCTCGGGTCTAGAAAAACACACAGAAGTTTAAGAGGAAGTTTAATAGTCTTTCAGGGGACAAACTCACTAGAGCTTTGGGTGGCTAGTTCCAATTAGTAACTTCATCCAGTGATCAAAAAGGCCTAGTATTTCTACATTCAATCTAGTTACAGCTTATAACTATTAGTTTCCAATACACTTTTTGTACCCAAGACTGTAATACCCTCTGTTATCATGTGCCTATCCTCCTTATCACTCTTTACAGACCATGATGAAGCTATGTCTTAACCTTCTCTTTAATAAACTAGGTGGATTGAGACCCTTGAGTCTTATAAAACCCAAGCTCTGATTGTTTACTTATTCTCTCAGATACTTTCTAAATTTGCCAAATTTCTAAACTTTTTCCTTGAAGGACAAAGAAGGAAGGGAAAGACTCAAAAGTAGGATAAGGTAGCAGAGAAGTAAACACCTACTGAAATAGAAGCTCACAAAGAAGCAAGAGATGACAAAAAGACCATGCAAAGCAGTGCCCATTTACAAGTATGCTTCCCCAAGTTATCCTGTCAATTCCAAGACGCTGATACTCGATTCTCCTACCTATCCTTCCACTCAATTATTTCAGCCAACCAGTGATTTCCATTAGTGGTTATTGCAAGACCTTCCCAGCTTAAGAACACACACTATGCCTTTGCAGAATTTTTTGGAAGCAGAGCTCATTAGCACTAAACCAACTGACAGCCTCCCCCAACCCACTACTCGTGTCACAATTGAGCTCCGCTAAAGTAGGACTGTGTTCTTTCCCATCCCCCGCCCTGGAAATATCTGCCTTGCTTCAAGGCCAGCACTAGAGGACTCAGAAGAAACAAAAGGCACATGGACACAAAGCACACATATGGAGCTCTGGGCTTCAATCATCAAGCCTGGGACATCTGTGGCTTTCTCAGGATGCCCGTGTGTTCAAGTAATTAGACCAGGGCCAGCTGTCCCCTTCCTGCTCTTCACCCTTTATGCTCCCATTGCTTCTACTACCTCTGTCTGTCCAAAGAGTATGTCATCTGATGGATCACCAAATGAGTAGGTTTTTTTGTTGTTGTTTATTCTTTGGAAGGAGGGAGTGGAAGAGAACTGGTGAGGCAGTAAAGAGGAGACAGGATTCTCCTGACTATGTCTCATGAGACACCTCAACGTTTCCAAACAAGCTTTTGCCACATGAGAGGAAAGATTTACTTTAACCTTTATATTCTGCAGTTATAAACTCCAAACACTTGTACTGGTACTGAAAATTAAACCATCAGTAGTGAACCCACCTGCTCAGGAAAGCTTACTGCTTTAAGGACACATTCAATTCTTGTATTCTGGGCCTAATTTCCCTGTCAGCGATCCAGAAGTAATTCAGGGAAATCAATGAACTGTATTTCAATCTCAAAATGCTCACTGCAACACACTCCTTTCTGAAATCTTTCTGCCAATTTGTGCTAGAGCAAGCTAGAGGTACGGTGGGAGGCAGGTCTCCACATCTGTGGGGGTTACCGCAGTGCAGTTGAAGAAACCCAGATGAAGCTTTTACCAGTTGCATGAAAGCAGGAGCGAGAACAGAACCAACCCTTTGTTCTCAACTGTGAAATTACATTTGTAGCTTTGCCCCAAAGCCAGGCTCCCAAACAGGCCCAAGCTGGAGCTGGGAAAGGAACACTGCTCCCCAGCCTGCATTTAGAGAGTAAGGACATGACAAAGCAAAAGGCTCCCATGTGCACTAAGCAGCCCTGTCCTTTGACAGGGCAGCAAGTGCTTGGATGATACATTTACTGCAGCTTGTGCTGCAGCGTGCCTGCCCGTGTATCATCTCCATAGCAGCAGTTCTGCTAATTGAGACCAGCTGCTTCAATTCCAAATTTTTCTCTCCAGAAATATCGATACTACGGCATTATGATTAGAAAGCACTTTACCAAATGCCTCTCAATTCTGCACAGCTCAGATGAAGAGCAGCTGCAGAGAGAAGGGACAGTTCCCTGAACATACAGAATAAAATACTGCAAAAACACTGGAGAAATGAAGGCTACAAGAAGCAAGTCAAAATAGAATAATGATGACAAGGAAAGCAGCCTGCTGTATATGCTTGTGCCTGTCACTTCAGATGTTGAAAGGACCGTGAGCAGACTTCTTCCTTATGCTCTAGGATAAATGGCCACAGCACTGCACTGTTACAGCTTCATGTGGCAGGTGTGCATGTTTGTCAGATCCAGTTTTTCTGTCCAAGGCTGGATTAAAGCAAAATCCATCAATCTGGGCCTGGCTTGGGAGAGTAGATATGGTCTTGAATCATTTGGCTCCAGGGGCTGTTCTGCACAGCCCACTGGCAAAGAAAGTCAGTAGAACTGATAAGCTAGTGGGAAGCTGCACAAGGTAGGAACACCACCACAGTACTGTGACTTGGTTTCACTGTTGGCTATTTCCCTGCGGTTGCTGACTCCACACAGCAGGCTGTCAGCTGGATGCTTCGCAATGGTCACACTGGGATTGCCAAAAACTGCATTTTTCCCCTCCAGACAGACTGGATTAAGCTGGCTAACAGTACAGTCAATTCTAAATTCACTTAGAAGTCTCAGGCCCTGTCTGTGACCAGCAGACAGAGGGCATTCCTGAAAAGACATCTGGTTACTGAATTTATGCAAGAACTGGGCAAACCACTTCAATCCCATCTGTTGTTCCAACTCCTGAGCACAGAGAACAGAATCCTTGAAAGAGAAAATCTTACCAAGAAGGGTCTGAAAATGAGAACCACAATAAAACATGTGATTTCCTCCTGAGAAAGATGCTGTACAATCCTACAGAAAACATGGCACGCTTCAGCATGTGGCTGTGCAAACAAGGGCCTAACACACCATTTCACAACTCCAATTTCATACTACAACCGAGGTAATGCAACACAACTAAAGCAGAGAGATTGCTTTGCTATGCTAAGTGATTTGCCTCCTACTCTGAAAATCAATGAGGTAAATAAAATGTTTTATACAAATACCAGACAGTGTCTCTCAGAGAACAAAATGCTCATGTTTGTTAAAAATATTCCTATTATTTTACTCTGGAAAATATCCAGTGTTTAGTGTCTCATTCAGATTTTACCATTTGCACACAGTTTTCTTACCTATTTCACTTTCTAACTTTTGGTCTATATTAGAAGTCTGTTTGAATCCACAGTACTGCAGGAGAAGGAATATATCAATGAAATTCCAGAAAGGTAAAGTCTGAACACATTACAATGGAATGTAAACTTTCAGAATTCTTCTCTGAAAAAAAAATAAACTTATATTTTTTTGTGTAACATTCACTGACTCTATATTAGCTGAAAATCCATTTTCTTTCTGCTCTGAGTAAGATTGCTATACTTGTGCTTGGAAACAGCTGACACAGAAGTCCATATAGGAAACAGCAGTATAAACTTATATGCTCTGTGTGCTTCTATAGGGAAGTTACCTCAGCAAAGTGCTCCACGCTGCACACAAACCTGTTAGCGTAATTTGCAGGTGACAGCGTGATGGAATTCGTTGATTGCACTGCAGTTGTGTTCCTTCCCATCAAGATGAATTTAGCCTTTCTAGTCACCAAATCACATGCATAAACTGTTATGCATACATTTATTTTATTTTTAGGTTTCCAAGATCAATCAATGACATTCATGTGAGGAGAATCACAAGGCTAGGTAAAAAACAAACTAAGCTCTTCTGAACACTAACAGTCATTGGGACCATTGGGACAAACACCTTGATGGTTTCCAATGGCACAGTTCTGTGGATTGTAAACAGAATTACAACAGCTCTAAACAGTCACAGACCTTGGCACATCAGATCATAAAGAACCCATGCATCAGAGCAAGCAGTAGGAGTATTCAAGTAACAGATTTACTAGCCTCTGTTAAATCTCCTCATGCTGACATTTGTACACCTCAGTCTGCAATGTACCGCAACCACACAACTGCAGTGGTGGAAGTCCAATGCCCAACACACACCTGCCCCAACAGAGAAGCAAGACCTCTACAGCTGACCGTTTATTTTGTTCACAAAGCACAGGCATACTCCCATTTAATTTCAACTGCCCTAGCCTTCCCCATAACTAAATTATTGTTATTATGCTCTGCATAATCCTAGTACTGACAGGGATGTTTGTTATACATAATTAAAGATATTAATTTTGCATGGAACAGAAGACACAGAGCCAGGAATTTAATTTTTTTTTTAAATCTCCCATTAGAAAATTACCTTCATTAGCACCGACTCACTGAGCTTCTCTCTGTTGACAATTTTTATCGCGACCTTCTGACACGTGACACAGTGAACCCCCAACTTCACAAGCCCTGCAGGAGAAACAGAGCAAAACAGAAAGGAAGAATCGGTTAGAGACAGTCGTTGTTGAGTTCTTTGCTATTAGAACACCATCCAGCACTTAGCAACTTATATGCAAATAAATTCCCACCAGTATCTTCTCCAGCCAGATAAGGTCATGTGAGTAACCATGACTCCACATCCCACATTGTGACCATTCAGCTGTGAAGCCACCAGCATCCTTGATGCTCCTGCAGTTCCTGCCACTAAAACTGTGTTTCTGATGAAACACTGTATTCCACCTCGAACAACTCAAAGTGCATTCTATCAATAAGAAGTTCTGCCAATTGAACCACACTGGACTAAGGGCTTTTGTTGACACCTGACATCAACAAAAGCTCACAAATCAGCAAAACTAGATGGTCATATGTTTGCAGTGTAGACGTAGCTTCTGCTGTTCTCTAGCTCCTTCCAAAGCTTTTATGATCCTAATAAAAAGGTACTTAATTATGGTTTCATTTACTATTTTAATTTACCCTCCTGGATAAACTTAGGACTGCAATGAATGCCACTGTGGTGTGGACGAACATCAGCATATGCTGATACAATTCTAAGTTCTTCTTACTTGTTATTACTTACTATATCCTTATCCTCAAATAATACAGAGTGCTGTTAAGTGATTATATTGGCAAAAGGATATGGATATCCCTGACGGGATCAGGATGTCTGAACTACCCCCAAAATATGGAACAGAACCCCAAGACTTAAAAAAAAGAAAGAGCTAAGTAACATACATGAAGCATTACCTTCTGCAAAATTTTCATCTTAATCTGCTGACTTGCATGAAAGTGCATTAAGATAACTCCTACAAGTGAGTTTAAGATGGTACCCTGAGCTCTTAACTCTACTGCCATTAAGAAAATCTGTAGCTGGAAGAATTGTAGGTTATTCAAGTGAGATCATGTTGGCTTCAGCTTTTACTCTTGTCAAACATGCACATGAAGCACAACACCTGATGGGCTGGATCCCATCCCACTCCACACACTATATGCCAAATTGCCATTTAGTTTAATTCAGTTATAACAGAAGTAAAGAGAAATTGCACCTCCCTGGTGTCACTAAGACCTGCTGTGCTTTGCAGAGTATTTATGAGCAATGACATCACAGAGTAGGAAAAAGCCTAACTTAGCTAGCAGCTCCTAGGCTGGGCTGCAGTTAAGAAGCCAACCCATTCCTTGGTGCAAACCGCAGAGCCAAACAAATTGCTTTATCTGGAATTTCAACACCAGATTTGCAGTCCAATGAAACTCCGAACACAGGACTTCACATGTCTTACTGAAGGATAAATACATAGACTACTGCCTTACTACAAACTGGCTCCAATGAAGCGAACTAGAGCTTCTTCAGGGACTCCAGCAGTCTCCTGTGGGTACTTGTCCATGCTTTTTCTACACAGTTAATAATAAATTTGGAACTATTAATCACTGGTTATTAAGAGGAGAAATAAACTCCCAACTTGCTTCCAGTCACATCTCTTTTACAGCATGCTCAAGTCTTCTGGATATTTCTAGTCACATAATTTCTCAGTCTCATTTGGTTAAATGCTGACCTCCTCACTTTCAGCCATGACATAAACAAGTCACAAAAGTTAAGAATGCAATGCACTGACAAATCCATTTGAAAATGTGTAAGTGTGTCCTCAGCCCAAAGCAAATGAGAAGCACAGCTGGGGAAAGATGCTGTGATGTCCAGCCACACTCACTCTTCCATATGGTTTTTTTCTATTCAATTTATAATATTAACCATAGCACTACTGGCTCTCTGTTCACTGTTCAGAGCAGCTGCAGCCTTCCTTACACTTCTTCCCTTTGGCTTTGTTCTGTGTTTGGATAGCAACTACTTGGCACCACCCTGCTGAAACTGTGCACACTGTTTCAATCTGTGCCAATTGCTTCCTTCCTGCTTCTAGTACAAATTGCAGCTCTACATCACTCTTGCAGCATGACAGCACTTTTTACACTGTTCTCAGTTACTTTCAAATCTCAGCAGAACTTTTAGCTCAGTCCTCTATATCGAGACTCCTGGGATCTGTGGCACAGTGTTGTATTGTAACATGGTGCAGACCAATTATTTTCAGAGGTCAATGAAGGTGAGAAACAATTGTTCTCTGAGTCTTCACCAGTGATATACCAGACTTGTGGTATCTCACACTTCAGGGTTTGATTTCCAATCTTGTTGCTCCCAAATTAAGACATCTGTTTCACTGAACGTGGCTTATTCGTGAAGTATTTTTCTTTTGTCCTCCCTGAAGCACCCCATCATTGAGTCAGAGAAGGGTTTAACCATGAGCTTCTGGGACACTGTCATGCTGTACAGGCTATCTTCACAGTGTCCTCTGTCTTTCTAGCTACTAACTTAGAAAATCAAAAATTAAGTTTAAACCATTCTGTTTACTCAAACGAAAAGTAAATAAACTGCTAGAAGACACCAAGACTTCGCAAAAATAAAACTCAGTCACACTGATTTTATACTAATTAATTTCATCACCCTCAAGAAATCATTCTTGATTTACACCATGGTATCAAAGGACAGAATGAGAAAACGTGAGATTTAATGCAGTATTCCTCTTCTCCTGATTTGCATTTTAAAAATCAAGAAAAAAAATGCACTGTCATCACTGTTTTGTGGAGACAGAACTTTCAGATAACTCTCTGAACAGCCCAAGACAGCACTTTTCACTGTACTAAATTCAATGAATGTAATTTTAGAATGAAAATAAAACATGCCGCTCTGCCTTGCTTCCTCCCTCCTCCCCGAGCCACTTCCTTTCACCATTTCCATGCCAGACTAAGCAAAAAAAACCCCAAAACCCTCTTAGTAAGTCCATCTATAGGATAACACTCTCCTGCTACTATGATGAAAGCCTAATTGAGTTTGTACTCAGGACTTCTGTTTCTGTCCTGTAATTTCAGTTAAGTGTAAACTACTGAGAGATGGCTTACATGTGGATTTGAGTTCCTGTGGGCTTCTGATTCTTAAGTCCTTTTAATGACATGGAGAACATTAACTATTTAAGATGTATTATTTATCTACATAATAACAGACCTATGAGAGAATAAGAAGCAACTGTGTGACTGAAGTACTGAGTTGTTACAGAAAAAACTGAAGTGGCAGAATTGTCTGTTTAGAAACAAGGGTCCTGTGTTTGCAGGGTTATGGAAGAGGCTGTGCATCTTCCACTTTTTCCTCTCCTGTATATTCAGCTGTAAATGAACATCTCAAAACTATACAAATCCTCCAATACAAATGTGTCAATAAGTTAGGTACTTATTTGTAAAGCTTATCTACACATTCAGGCCAGCATAGGTACCTGTGTACCTCTGTCTTCCCCAAAGGAAAATAAACAAGGCTGCTGCTGCTAAGAGGATATTTTGCACTGGCTTGGCCTAAAGCAAATCTGCCAGGCAACAAATAGAGTTTGAAATTGTCAGCTTCATGAATAATTAACTCCTCAAATGCAGGCATGTAACCTTCACGACTATTAAAGTTAAGTCCTGCCTGTCCTGACAGAAAATCTAAGATGCTGTGGGAATCAACCACTTGCAGTTTCTCTCAACCACCCACATAGCTGTACACACACACATTCCTTCAGGCACACTTCAGATCCCCACCCACAGGTCATTCCTGGGGGCTCGTGGACACTGACACACTGGGGCTTTCAAATAGGTTGTTGCATCCTGGAGCTGGCTAGAAGCATTGGGCTGCTTTTGATCTTAGCCACTGAACTGCACCAGAACCGGCCCTATAACTGAAGGTGGAGAGTAAAGAAGGAAACATGAAAACACTGAAAAGCAAGGGGATGTGTAAGTTAACATGGACTTTTTATCCTAAGTTAAAGGCACTATTTGAAAAAGAACGAGCATGAGGAACCCTACATGACACAAGAGAAAGATTCCACTGACGAAGAAGAGCAAAGGGAAGCATACAGGTCTGAGACAGCCTAATGCTGCAGCGACCTGCTAGTAACCACACCTATGAATTTTGCTGCTCATAAACTCCCACTCTGTGGATGCTCAGAGATACACAGATCTTTTCCGAAAAGGATAGGAGTTTATATGATGAGCAAGGGACAGAGTTAGATCAGCTGGAGAGGTGGACAGTCTCTGAAGCAGTTCAGAGAGAAAATCCTTCTTTTCCCCAAGAAGAATGTTATATGGGGATGGAGAAACAAAAGTTTCCCTCTAAATGAGACAATCCACTGTGAATCCATGACCACAGCATAATGGCCTATACTGTAACTGGCAATCACCTCCACAACTTTTCAGCCAAGAACAGGATTCCAGAAAAGGTTGATTTACTTTTGCCTTGCATTTTGTGCAGTAATTTTTCTCTAACACAGACTGAATAAAACACTAAGAGCTGGTGCTCTTCACAACTGCATAAATAGTAGCATCTTACTAACAATCCTGTTATTAAAACTCTTCATTAGAGAAAGAAACATTCTAGGAACAAGAGAGAATGTTTTCAGTACTATCCAAACCTGAAGTCTGCCAGAGACACTGATCTGAAACAAATCATCATTTTAAGTGAGAGAGAAAGTAATAAATAATGAAATATCACTGTTGTTTAAATACAGCACTTATGGTATATCCATTGTTAATAACGTTCCCAGTCTTTCAGAAATGTTAAACACAAGTAACTCATTATCCTGATTTTTAACCATTAGGCCAACAACTACTTTAAGAAGTGGAATGAAAAATTAGGTACATTTGCTGTATTTATTACATACAATTTTTCCAGTGGCAAATGGAAGTCTTTTGTTTTCTTTTAAAATAAAACCAACCAAATGCCCTATTCATAAGCATTGATAAATTTCTGTAGTAGGGAAACCAGCCACTGATTTCAGAAGATCATCTGCACATACATGTTGCTTGCTCTTCATTTCACTTCAGTGCATTGTTGAAAAATTTAAAAAATCCAAGTGGGAAGCCCTGGTCTGGACAGTAGTGTCTATTTTGGCTGGATGAGCAATTAAAGGAATGTCTAGAGAGAAATATCACTCCTCTTTTAACTTGAGTTAGCTAATTGCCAATTAATTCAAGTCAATGAATACTCTGCAAATGTTAATCTAGGCAGTGCAGGACACTAACATTTGTGGTTTACTTCAGGGCTCAGACTAGTACTGGCAACAAACTATTTTGATTAAAGGAGGCACAAAATTCCAAGGCTAAACAAAGTCAAGTGCACTGTTTTTTAAAAAGCTTAATGTGTGTACATTACTGCTGCATATGAACTTTGTACATACAATCTTTATATACAAATAATGTAACTTAATTTATCCCCACAAATTGGAGGTTGATGTTGTAAATCTTAAAAGAATTTATGGATACTTATTCCTGAAAACTACATGCACTAACATTTGCAAGACCTGAAAAACTTCAAGGATGCCAGTTCAGAAAATCAACCACTAAAGCAAACAAAAGCATTAATACATCTCAAGTGAGGCACAGGACAATACTTAAAATGTAATATTCTTTGTCTTTACTCTCAACAGTTATCTTCACAAACACTGCAGTTTCAATTAGGGTTAAATCAGTTCGGTTACAGTGTCTAACTCTGCTGACTGCAGTAAAGTTGCTTTAGATCTGCAACAGTGGAAAATGGATTAAAATCTGGCCCACAGCAACATGATTTCCATAGCCATAAAATAAGGATAATAACACTTAGTTACTTACCTTGCAAGGGTTGAAGCAGGATTAACTGACTAATCCTTACAAAGAATGTTCGAAAGGGATATAAACCCTACGCAAGTTTTACATAGTACAACCAGAAAAACTGAATTTTAAATACAATCTGGAAAGAAAGCTCTAGATAATTTATTATTATTAGCTTCCATTTAATTTCCCAATTCTTTTAGACTGTGGAGTCCTGGTCTCCAATGATACGCATCTTATACTCCTCTTAGCTGCACTCAAAAGAACTTTGTTACTGAGCATCCTACTTACAGAAACCAATAATTGTCCTTAATTACTCAGTCTTCTCACTGAATAGATGTTTATTTTTCTACAGCAATTGTTATCTCTAATTATTGCATTTAAAATAAACAGAGACTTAAGGTAAATTATATGATATCAATTTATAATTGCATATGGGAAAAGGAGGTATAGGAGAAATCTAGAAATCTAAAAGGATGATGATGAAGCTCCCAGGTGGGTAGTGAAATAACCTGACCATGGGCTTTTCTGCAGCACTATAAGGCTCTTCTAGCACTATAAGGCAGTTCTGAGGGCTCACACAATAACTGTTTATAAAGTGCATAAACTCTAATTACGGTAGGACCAAAGCCTGAGTTCAAATGCTCAGCAGGTTCATCAGTGCTGAGATTCACATACCTCAGGTCAGAGCACAGGGAAGCTGCACACTAATTTGCTATAGCCTAGATTTACTCTCCTGAGTTACAAGCACTGTCAGATGTTTGCTGGCTTGGCCAGCCAAAGGGACACACTCCTAAACTCAGAGATTGGTGAGAACAATGCATCAGCTCAGATGTGACTGGATCCACATGGCTGATATTACAGAACAGGAGACACAGACGTGTATAGATACATATACACAACAGCTCACCAGGAGCAGGTTTTACACTGTATGCCTCAGAGATTATGGTAGGATCATCCTCCAAGCTCAGCAAGATCAAACACAGAGAACCAACATCACCTCTATTGATTTCTATCTTGGGCTCTTTCTTACAATATTTCATAAATCAATACTTCTCAGAAACCCTCTGTGCCCCCTGAATATAGCAAAGAACATGACTGTTGAGTTCTTTCGACATGGAATCTTTCCCATCTTACCAGACACACCTACATATCTAAAGCCCCCTCAGGGAACCAGGACACAAACCTTGAATTGGCACACTGGATGCTGCTTTTGCAAAATATCATTATTTCATCAGCAAAACTCTTGAAGTCCTCTGGGATCTATCAGCAGCTTGTGATGTCTAGTGGGCTGAGTTCCTATTTCAGAATAAATTTTGTTCCCACATAAAAACACCTGGGAGACTAAGCTTTGCTGCCACAGAAGTGCAGGCTTCAGCTTCCAACATGTATACTTGAAAGCATTTGGGCAGCACCCCCACCATACACAGGGAAAGAGAAGAGTGGTTTCATTGTTTTCAAATTAAAAAGATAAATTAAAATACAACAGATCTTTCCACTGATGCACCAGAAAAAAGAATCTCTTTTTTACATCTCTCCCTGCGTATTGGGAACACTGCTTTCACTCACGACTTTAGTAGTCGGCAACTCTTTTTTCCGCTTTCCAAGAGCTGTACATTTCCTTGTAAAACTCTTCTTGAGGAATTAGAAGATCCATGTTCCCCTTCAGACTTCATTAGTCCTCTGTCAGGAGATGACCAAAGACAGCCATTTTCAGGTATAGCAGGAAGCCAGCAGAAGTCTGTCTATCCTGCCTATGATATCTTTTGGAAACACGTTGTTGCAATTAGGTAACATCTGGGTAATGAGGAACAACATTCCCCCTTGGTCCAGTCATCTATTGAGAAGGGTTGATGCACTAATAAGGAGGGGACACTGCGCAGCAGAGAGAGGGTGAGGAAGGAGGAGGGGAAACAGCAGATAAACTGCTCTTCACATGTACTTTTAGCTGATGTTAATCCCATTTTCTATGCTAATTTCTTACATCTCCCCTTCTTCACCACACCTTTCCACCCTCCATCAGGAAGTCCTCACACCCTTTTGACCCTCCAACAATCACCAAGATTGTTTCAGCTAGGTTATATGTATATTAAGAACTTAATTAAAAGCAGGGTTACCATGGAAAACCTTTATACAGCAGACAGAGGTCATGCTCTTCACGAGATTAGGCTCACCACAGAACACTTCATCTACCCAGCTCAGTGCTGATACAGCTTACTTTGCCCTCTGACATCTCTTAATCACCCGCTGACAGATTCCTAACAGGATTTTCACTGAGTACGGATATGCTGCCCTTCAGTAAGGGCTCAAGAAGTGATTGGATTAACTAACTTGCACCCCTGCTTTGAACAAGGTGCCAAACAGCAAGTCACAAGCACAAGCAGCACATCTCAACTCCCATGAATTCCAGAAGGACTTCTTGATAGCAGTGGGGTATGGCCCCTACACAGTCAGAGGGGAAATGCATTGGATAGCCACTACATACATTGTTCTACAGCTACAGATATTCTTTCAAGGGCAAATCGCTCTGTATCCAGTAGAACTAGTAAAGGCTGATTGCTCGCATATCTACACCGTAAATTTAACTTCATTATCCACCACAAAACTACAGATCCTCCTCCAGTCCCAAGAGGTACTCACCACATCTATGGACATCCTACTTCTACTCCCCTCCAATGTCATAACCCCTACAGTCCTACAAATGGGTCTGGGTAGGTCTCAGTTTGAGCAAATGTTTTAAGAATTTCCTGTCCTCCATAGTGGGTTTTGTGCATTATAAAACTATGAGGCCAGAGATCTCGTGACACAGTTGTAACACACTGCTTTTCCCATTTTGCAATATGTTCTGCTGTAAAAAGTGTAGAAAATACCACATTTTCTTAATTATACTGGATATGAGAAACTCCAAGCCTCTGGTTTAGGACAGTAGGAAGAAAGACCATCTGGAAACTGATTTCTGGTTTACAAAAAGGAAAGTCACAGCAAAAGAATAAAAGAATAAAAGGTCAGAAAAATTAGACTATTATAATTTTAATGAATGGAAACAGTCATATTAAGAAAAAAAAACTTTAAAAAGCATTTCCTTTAATGTGAGAATAATGGCTCAGGTCACAGTATAGAGCTGAAAGGATTTATCAACTTCTGCACCAAGAAGAACAGGAGCTGCTTGCTCATGTTGTACAAACTTCACTACAGTCAGTTCATTGTGTTCCTTACAGAGAGAGGAAAGCAGGGCATCATATTAAAAACATAAAAAGGCCCAAACATCTCATTAATTTTAGGTAAGAGAAACAATGCAATACCTAGAGAGCATGGTCAGCTGTGCCTCCACAATAAAAAGAAGGAAAATAAAGTGACCTTAATTTCTTCTCCAAAGAAAGGTGGTTAGATGAACCTGAACATTACAACCCACCTTCTGATACCCAGTTTCATCACTTGGAAATTCATACCACAGTGGCTAAGGCTAAGTACATCCTGAAATAGAGTTCAATTTCAAACTCGGGCAGGAACTGGTGATTATAAAAGGACAGTGGTATGACACCTGTGCTGTCAAAACACATCTTTGTGTCACGCTTCTGCTCCAGGATTTCTATGCAACAACTCCAGCCTGGGTTGCTGGAAGATATCACAGTGAATTTTTCTCTTCTGGAAGGATTCACTGGACAGGATGAATAACAACTCCATGGGTCTGATTTAAAGCCCTCTGAAGTTAATGCAAAGGTTCATCTATTTCAGGAATTTGCAGTTTCTTCAGCAGCAGCTTACAGGTATCCAAACCTTGCCGCTTCTCTAGGTGTTGCTCTAGAGAATGACACTGAAGTGCTGAAGATCTGGCTGTAGCAGACTTTATTCCAGAACCAGTTGTTCTCAACAGTTACCAGAGAATACAACTCCCTCTATGCATTAACTATCATTAAGGTAAAACAAATCTGCAGGCACAGTTATTCTTGAATCTTCAGCACCTTTTACTGCACCACTTCCCCACACAGGAAAGGGTTCAGCCTTTACTTAGATTGCTAATTTCCTGGTATCAGCATAAAATCCTTAAATTAGGCTCCTCACAAACACTAGTCCAAGGCCAGAGCCATAATAAAGAAAAGAGTAGATGAGTCTTCTAGATGTCAACAGAGAATCTCATCCCCTGGGCTTTTTCTCTGATTGCTTTTTATTCTATTAATGATTGTATTTCTTGGCCCCACATAGTTAACAAGAAGCATCAGATGACTTGGGGATGTTCAATCAAAAGATTCACATTAAGAAGAAGGACAAGTTTTAAGCCTGGACAAGTACATAGAAATAAGCAAACAACCAATAAACATCTTCTCTCTACAAGGTACAAACCTGAAAAGGAAGTTAAAATATCATCCCTCAAGAACAACACTCCCACATGAGGACCCAGTTTTCCCCACACGTACACTACTGTGATCCCATTGGCTTCCTTAGAATTGCTCTCAATTCCCTGTGACCGGGAACAGCCACAGCCCTTCCAGTCCCTCCAAGGAGGTGACACAACACAGCACAGGCTACAAACAGTGGCCACAGAGGAGCTCAGTGTTGACTCAGATTCGCTAACGCTCAGAAGAGAAGGCAGCTCAGAAATAATTGAGATTGCTGTGTCTGTTCAGTGTCCTGACATACACAAGGGATAAACATGCTAAAATAATACAGTACTACCCAGCAATAATGGCATTAGACAAATCACGTATCGCTTCCTGCAAAGCCACTGGCCTTAAGGGATACTGCCTGTAAAGAGTACAGAAAATAATCTTTTGTCCTTATGAACATTACACACACTTTAGTTCTTTGGCTTTGTATTATGAGTTCCTAAGCAACTAGAAACTGCTGATATTCTTTCCTCGTGCTGCAGGGTCAGGCCACCCGCACATTAAGGCTATGGCCAAGTTGCACACAGTGGTGTATGAGGGGTCTCTCCCTGAACACAGAGATCAGCAGCAGCTGAATAGCATATATATCTGGCAGGACAGGCATCCACAGAAACATTATTTGCGTGTGACCCTCTAGGCTTAAGACACAAGGGTTAGAGGTTGCAGTCCAAGTCTTATTAGGGGAATAATTCAAAAAACTCTCAGCCAGAATGGAAAAACACTTTTAGAAGAGAACCAGGAACTCTAACAAAGGTCAAATATAGGAAAGCCTCGGTCTTCAGAGTTGGAAAGTCTAATTCCGGTAACTCAGTCCACAGACTAACAAGCATAGTTCAGTCAGACGGACAAACAAAACCAGTTTGGAAACACTGGGGCTCATATAATGTCACAAAATGTTAGAACGGCACTGCCACATGCACAGGATCTGCTTCCTGAGATCCAGCCCAGGTCAGTGAGGCCTCCTGCACAAGCAGACTGGCTACATACATTAAAAACAGGAGAGCACAAAGGCATGTATGTACTATAAGCCTTACCAACAGCAGAATGTGTAGCAGATACAGTCCCATTTTTACTTGCGCATACAAGACTTTAACTCTTCCCTTCCGTTTCACAGGGATACAAACCCTAGCAAGTTCCAGGAGATAGAGAAACACAGAAAGAAAAGCTTACTTCTCAGAGGGAGAAGCTAACTTCTCTTCTGAGAAAGAGCAGAGGTGCTCCCCTCTGGTCATATTAAAGAGAATTAAGGCAACTCTGTGGCATTTGTGTGATTACAAGTTGTTAAATACAACAGAGAATCCCTCAGCCCACATCATCAACTGTAAATCTGACTAATAACTGCATGAAGAAGCCTAAAATAAAAGTTATTTTGAAAACCTTTCTCTCTCTTCTCTGCAGTGTACTCTACTGAAAATCCACCTCTTCAGCTGTATTGAATGTTGCTGTGAGCAGTACCTAAAGCTGAACTGGGAAGAGAAGGTGTCTTCTGAAACCACAGAGGCAACCAGGTGAGTGGAACTTCCAAGGCTACACTTGGTGGCAGTGCACTGGAAACAGCATAAAGAAAATGAGGGCAGCAGATGGCCAGGTATTTAGCAACACAGTTAAAGAAATACGTGATGCCTTCTCTAAGCATGATGTCTGATTTGTGTTAGCAGTCCAGAATTCACTGCTGAGGAGGAAAAGAAATCAACTAGAATCTGCTGTTGGTTAGAGTGTCACAGAATCATGCAGGCCGCGAGGCATCTCTAGAGATGATCTAGTCAAAGCCCCTGCTCAAGCAGGGACAGCTAGAGCATGTAGCCCAAGACCATGTCCAGTTGGGTTTCGACTATCTCCACAGATGGAGACTCCATAACCTGTTCTGTTTTTTTGACCACCCTCACAGCAAAGAAACTGTCTATTGTGTTTAGATTAAATTCTGTTTTAATTTGTGCCCATTGCCTCTTGTCCTGTCAGTGGCCACTACTAAGAAGAGTCAGCTCTCTCTTTATTCCCTCCCCTCAGGTATTTATACACACTGATGAGATCCCCTCAAGCTTTTTCAACAGGCCAAATCATCACATGTCTAATCTTACAAAAGAATCCTCAGTCTCTTAATCTCTATGGCCCTACCCTGGATTGACTCCAGTAATCCATGTTTCTTTAACCTGTGGAGGCCCAGAACTGGATGCAGTTCTCCAGTTGTGATCTCAGTGCTGAGCAGAGGAAAAGATCACTTCTCTCAATCTGGTTGATCCTGCAGCCCAGGATACTGTTGGCCTCCTTTGCTACAAGGGTGCATGGCTGGCTTATGGTCAGCTTGTTGTCCACCAGGACCCTGAGGTCCTTCTGTGCCTTCCAGCTGGCTGGTCCCCTATGTGTACTGGTCCCTTGGTTATTCCTCCCCAGGTGCAGGACTTTACATTTCCCCTTACTGAACTCTGTGGCATGCCTGCTTGCTCAGCTCTCCAGCCTGTCCAAGCACAACCATCTGCTGTATGAGCCATTAGGAGGGGTTTTGGTCTCAAAAATACAGTGTACTGAATTCGGTTCATTCAGTGGTTTTCCTCTATTCAGTCTCTCAGGTGTTAATGAGCAAAGAAAACTTTCAGAGTGTTTTAAGGATGTTTAATGGAACAACAATGCTTCTTTGCAGCAGTTTTAAGAATGTTATCTAAATTACTTTAAGTAATTCTTCATGTTTTCTACATGTTTTATCCTAAAAGAGAAACTTTCCCCTAATGTTTTCTGGTTAGTACAAGGCAACTCAAAGAAAACTAAACCAGAAGCTGTAGAACAAATAGGGAGTGAGAAAAACAAAGACAGATGTGAATGAGCTGGTTGTTTTTCTGCAGCCATGTCACAGTCCATTTTCAGGAGTCCTCCTTACTGGCTTAAGGAGAGCTTCACATGCTTCTCTGACTGCAGGAAATGCTGTGAATGGGCCACTGCTGTGGTAAATTCATGTTTTTATTAGCTGGATGTGTGAAACAATACTTCTCCTTCCCGCTCCAACTTTCTTATTGGTTCTTTCAATAAGAAGAACCTCAAAAGAAACATAGCCATACAAATTGCTCTCTAATTCTTCCCACCCTGCAGGAAAGAGTCACTGCAGAAGAAGAGTAACCATACACATAACTGAAGGTGAGACTTGCTCCTCCAGAGATCTGGCTTTAAGGTTTGGTTGGTCCCGTTTGAATTCCAAGTGGGGATCCCAGTGCAACACAGTCTGTTCTCCAGAGCCCAGAAATGTCAGGTGCACTGGAAGCAGAAAGAGCCCTGTATAGTGTCTGCCTAGAGGCACCTCACATGCTGTCATAGCTGTTCAAAACAAACTAACACCCTTATGTTTATGTTTAAATGCCATCAGTACACCTTGATAATACATAATGATTTTTAATTTTTTTTATATATCTAATTTCACTTCAATTTCCAAGCCAGAGGTTGATGCAAATTGTCTATAAAGAATATGTCCAGCTACAATAAATAGAAAACGTCAGTCATCAATCTATAATGTAGCATAACATTTTCAAGAAATGATGCAAGTAAATGCACATAACTACACTATGACTTCAATGAATAGGGAGGAAAAGAATGTCTTCCTAACCACACAAAAGAAATAGTAATTTTTTTTCTCAAATCATCATAAATGAATGGCCACCAACTTGAAAATCAACCTTTCTTTAGGAAAATAGTTAAAATGTACAAATGGCAAATAAGGATAGAATCGATAAATTAAATCAAGATTTTGCCCTGGGTGATTCAAACCATAATAAAAAGCCACAGTTTAAACTGCCTTGATTTAAACATAAATTATATAAATTCATCCAATCTGTTTTTCAGATAATAATTCTCTTCAGAGCTATGAGATAAGCCCCATGTCAGAACTTAACAAAAGTACAAACAAGAGCATACTGCTGCAGCCAGACCCTGCCTCCTCAGCACTGTCCTCAGCACTCCTGCACTTACTGGTATCCAGAGCCTTGTTCTGTGGTTCAAGATTTGCATTCCCTAATCTGCTGTTAAATGTGGGAGGACTCTTCGAGATGGGGAAACATAAGGAACTATGTCAGTACTTGAGGTGGGCTCCAGCTTTAAGCAAACCTTAATCTTTAAGACAAAGTCTGAGAACTGTACAAAGTGATGGAGCTACTGAAGCGACCAAGGTAGAATCCATGCTAACCAGGAAGCAAAGAGATAGTCATATTTACATATATATATATAAATTTGCACTCTCTCTCTTGCCCACATAAAAACAAGACAAAGCATGAGATAATATCCAGGCTGCTTTTGGAAAAGCCCAGTTTTATGACACAAATGAGGACAGGATGCTGCAGAAAATAATTGTTTTCTCCAGTAATTTTCAAGCTTCATGAATATATTTCAGGACTACGAAGAAAATTATTTTTAAAGAGAAAATAAATAACAGAACACAGAATTAATTATGTGAACAAAGAGCCCCATGGAACTGTTATTGTGGTTTCTGTTGAAAGACTCAACTCAAGACTAGGACTCTACTGTGATACACATAATAGGTGCCAGGCCCTGCCTTGGGGTAGATGGTTATGATCCATCATAACCTGATCCAAATAGATAAGGAAGGCAAAGACTATGCCTAATTATATGCTATTTTTCTGTTTGAAGATAAAGACTTCAGGCATTAAGAAACTGGGCAACTTGCTGAAGGCACATGGAAGCCCCATGGCAGAGCTGGAAACCAAGCACGTCACAGTCACATTTTAAGTTGTTGGGAGTAGGTAAAAGCTACAAAACCATTAAGAATGTATTTTAAAATACAAACTAGATGCTAGAGTATAAATAATTGTCCAGTAGACTGTCACTGTTATTAAATTCCAGATAAACCTCACACCTACACCCTGCTACAGCAGTATAAAAGGATAATAATTCCATTTATGCCACTAGATCTGCTCCTGACTTACAGCAGAAATCTGAGAGCAAAAATGGGGTGCTTTCTGTGTTACACATGAATGTATAAACTGGGTGAGAGAATGTTCAAATTTATGATCCATTCAATGAAAACAGCAATAACAATATTGCAACACTGTATTTTAGATAGGAGGATGCTGATTTCTGGAAGTAACGGCAGAACAGAAAAAAAAACATGAAGGAAAATCTCCCTCCTCTCACCCATTATTTTACTCGCTCTGCTGTGGGAAAAGGATGGGTCTGTAGCAAAATGAGAGGCAGGACTGACAGATGAAGCTGCACAAAATAGAAGGGGTTACACTGGTCGAAAGACTCCCTTAGGGAGGGATGTTACAAACACTGGTGCTGGTATCATGGTCCTACCAGCAGCAGCAGAATGGCTGCCACAGCTCCGTTTCTGTTTCTCAGAGTGGTGGAGTGTCCGCTCGGCTCAGCAGCGGGGCTGGGGCAGGTTTATTGTGCTGGGTGCGCTGGGACAAGGAGGGCTCACGGAGATGGTAAGTGCCGCTCTGCAGAGCAGCAGGAGCACCGACTGGTACATGCAGGGAGGTACAGTACAATAATCTCCATCTGCATGATACAGCTTTGAATCCCTTCCTTTACAGCTCAATAGGTGCATCTGCTGCCACTCTGCTAATCCTCAACATTGTTTAAAATGCAGATCAGTGGAGATCATGCTTTTTCTTTCCCATTACAGACCACAGCCTAATAAAAGAGCTTTAATCACACAGACAATATTCTATCTCTTGCAGGGTCTGCTGCCTCATTCTTTCCTCTTGCCTTTGTTTGGAAGTCAGATCTTTGTCAGGCACTAGCAGCAGCAGAATATAATTTTGCAATGTAAGGTTTGAAGCCAGTCAAAGAGACTATAACCTTTCCCAAAACTGTGGTAACGTAATTAGAAGACTGTGACTGCAAAATATAAACAGCAGGGAACTCGGGTCAGAGGAACCTCCTGAGGAAATGCATCCTAAAGCCCTGGATATGTTGCATGATTTTAAATGTAAAAAGCAGCATCAGCAGACTTCCTTACTTGTCTTTGTCTCCCTAGAACTAATGCACCATGACATTTTTTTAGATGTCAGAAAGTACAAGAGCTACAGAGGAAAGCTATGATTGGTTACATGACTGTAGGCTGAGAGAAATGACTTAATTTATTTCACAGAAAGAGCATATTCATGAACATACATATGTGTGAATGCTAATCTGAAATAACTAGCTCTTTCCAGGCAGTTCTACTGCCAAATGAATGACCCTGTAAGCTGGAAAGCTGTTCTTGCTGTGACGAGAGGGAAATCATGCAAGTCATCATTGTAAAAATAAGACTGTAAGAACCACTGTAGTTGAGCCCCAATCCAGCTCTGAATCTTCTGAGGAAGAAATGATATCCCAGAGTCCTCCCTTCTATGGCTACTGCCATTAGTGCATTTCACAGGGACTGACCAGCCTGCAGTTCTCCTCATTTATATTTATCAAACTAATTTCCTTCTCTAGCAACCTTAGATCCCACCAATAACTCTACAGCATAATACACTAAATCTTGTCTCTCCCTGTATCTATAAACTGCAGCAAGAAAGATAAGCAAACCAATTATTTTACTGTCTTTTGCAAATCTACAACATACGGTGGAGAGGAGGGCAAAGGAATCCTTCCTGTGTTCTTACATTCCAAGAAACATGATCATGGCATGGTGATAAAACACAGCACAGCACATCCCCTACCACAGGGAGCAAGATATAGACTGAAAGAATAAGAAACACACAAAGGATATGGCTAAGAGGGATGTACTCCTTGCCATTAATACTTCTTGAGACACCAGAACCCCAGGAGATGAACTGAGGACAGTTCACTGCTTGCAAGACTTCAGATGTTATTTGGAGTTTGGCAAGCCCCAGACTTTCACTTGCTGAAATACCAGCTGCTCTGTAGGGACCCTCTGCAGTAACAGAGCCAATTGGGCATCACAGAGGGTCTTGAATGGCACAATCCTATGGGCAGACACAGGCCAAAACCATTTAAGCCATTCCTCACCATAAATACATACGCTCTGTTCGTTTCTTAAGCCCAGGCAGATGCTGTGCTAACCATAGACTTCCTAGACAGCAGGAAACCCAACATATTCCACCTGACTTACACATCTGTACATAAATTTTTGGAAGCAGCAGTCCCCTCCCTCAGAATCTCTTTCATTTGAACTCACGGGAGTCCCTAACAGTAACTCTCTGTCTGTTAGATTTGCTGATCAAGGACAGCCCAGCACGTGGTCCTCTTCTGCCAGTTGCCATGATAGCAATTAAAGGGGAAAAGACTATGGGACTAGTCAGTTCATCAGTGCACAAATGCATATATTATTTGACTCATTATGGAGATACAATGTGATTTTCAATTAGCTGTCCAACAGAATGATCGAACACAAGATACTTTAATTATGTATTTCATGGACATGCTTCAAAGGTGCTGCTTCCATCTCAAAATAATTAGCTGCATGCACAGGCAACTTAGAGAGTTCCAGAGGGCCTGTAGTTACTTTCCTTAAAGATATAGAAGAGTTATTCTCTATTCTGAGTTTCCTGAAGCTCAAAGGCCTCCTGGTTGCAAGATAACTGCACCTGATGTATCAGTGCAGAATCGCAGGTGCCTGTACATGCGTCTAGGGTTGTGTTCCTAATGAAACACGGAAAGCGGTCAATAGCTGCCAGATGGTGTACTCGATACTTCAGAAGCAGCCCTCTGTGAGTATTAGGTCTTGCAAGGGAGTCTTTGATGAAGCATCACAGGATGCACACCCACACAAAGGCATGCACACACCTCCACACGGACTACCAAAATCTAATCCAGGAAAGCAGAAGTGAAACAGGGACGAATAAGGCAAAGGTGGGGAAAGGATGAAAACAGCCAACAAAGCTGAGTCACATTCACTTCTCCTCTTACTGAACTGCAGTGCTGAACTACAGAAGCAGTGTTTCATTTGGTAGTTGCATAAGCAGTAGTAAATTACTACCTCGTGGTGAAAAAGGCGAGGAAGATGCTATGAAACAAGTTTTCTCCAATTAACAAGGCCTCCCAGGACTACTTACACACTGTCCCCTCCTAATGAGGGCACCCAAAGTCATAATCCAGTTCTTCTCTATAATTAACATCTGTAATTACTAGTGTACAACTCCATGCCTTAACTAATGCCACTACTCAGAACATCAAACATTTATATCTGCACTTCTGTGCATATTAGCTGCAAAGCATGCAAGTTTCATGGCAAAAAAAAGTTGTTTTTTTCTCACTGCACATAGGAATATCAGATTTCCACTTCAACTGCTTAGCTAAAGTGTCTGAGCACCCCTAACAGAGTCTAGAGAAAAGGTTAAATTCTGGCAACCCTGCACAAGCATATGGGAACAGGACTGAGTTTCTTATTATAAATAGCAACGAACTGAAGGACCCCACCTGCCAATGATCTCTACCAAGGTGAACAGGTGGCACCTGCAACGTAGGTAGGATTTCTTTTCTTAAACATCTATTCTGGAGTTGCCAAAAACAGTGCCAAAAGGAATTAAAAGTATTAATTGAAAGGGTAAAAATGGTCAATATAAATGTTGCCAGGGGATACTTATTGTTCCCACAACAAGAATGCCATATGACATCTCTCCCAAGAAACAGTCAACTTGTACACTAACTCCCCAATAACTCAATTATCTGTGACAATGTCAAAGCAGGGCTCTGCCCCTTCACATCCTTTGTCATATATATATTTATCTCCTACATCACAGCAGTCCTGCTGGCCTTAGAAAAGAGATCCCTTGGTGTAAATGAGGCCTGACAGGAAAACAAAGAACAGATTTTTAATGCACAAAGGCATCTTTTGTAATTAAGGGGCTTGGGTGTTTTTCCTGTAGGTATTTATAAGAGGTTAATTTGTTTGTTTGTGAAGCTATGAAGCTTCAGGGAGTCATTTCAAAACTGTTACTTCTTCAAATTTAAAGAGATTTTTCCACCACTGAGTTCTCTGTAAATGATTACTTAGGGACTAGAAGGAGGTAGCACGTACCTTCAGAATATGTAAAATGCTGATGGGTACCACACAGGCAGAAAACTAAAATTCTTCCATGCATCCCTGTCTTACAGCAGGATTACCTGGGTGATCCTCAGCACCAATGAAAATGCCAGTGAATCTTACTGACATCAAGTGCCTGTTTACATGGAGGATGGGTAATTCCATACATAAGACATGTAAGAAAGCAGAGAAAAAGCTATTTAGCAACTCCAAACTCTGGACAGGGTCACGTATTGCAATTTCACACACACTTTAAACTCACAGAAGCTAAGAATAATGCTAAAGTAGCAGTTCAATCTTCTCATGTCACCAGTATGCATTTCCTTGTCCAGGCAGGAATCCAGCTCAGGGAACTGATGCAGGTGAAAGACAACACAGGAAGAAAAAACTAACATCCAGCACACAGAAGACCACACAACCTGCAGCAGAAGAGAGATCACTACCACTAACAGCAACACCAGCTTAGCCACGCTATGTACATACACAATGATACAAGTATAGCTACAGCATGTCCAAATTAATTTCCTTTCTCTTACAAATTCGATTTAGATCACTCACTGATCAGTCACTTTTTCCCAAGCCTCAATTCCCCATTAGTGATATGGGACAGTGTTATTTTCTTTGTTCTTTCCACCTACTCAGAGTGTAGGGGCTTTAGCATCAAGGCAATGGGTTGGTACAATCTGTACAGCAACAGGTAGAGCACATCTCCAATTCTAATTAAAAAAGTGTAGCATTGCTGTACTGCAATTAAGATACAACAGTAAAAGAAGGAGAGCTGTCAGCTACACCTCTTCATAACTTATGGCCACAGTAACTTAAAGAATGTTCTACTAATTCTTTCAGAATAGGCTGAAATGAGTTGGGTCCTGCACGTTTTTTTCTGGTGTCAAATAACAGAAGGCACTTCTTCTGGACTATGGCTGACAACAAAAGGGAATACTTACCCTATTAAAGTAAAAGATGTGAATTCAAAAGACCTATATTCTCGACCTTATGGAAACTGTCCTGCATGAACAAGTCATTTAAGTGCATCAGTCAACAGACCTAACTACCTCAAAGACTTTTTGAATCTGGGTCGCAATCTTCCTATGTCTTTGATTTTCCCACAGGTAATATTAATCTGCCATGCAGAAATACTAAGGCTAATGTACTGAGGGTGGTAAAATGTCAAGAGTACTTCTAAGGTGTTTTTTGTAAAGGCTCCTTTTCTTTCTCCTTAAAACTGAGCAGGAAAGACAATTTGTTGATCTTATTATTTCAAACTATTCTACAGCAGCAGATGTAAACGACCTATCAGTTCTCACTGATGGCTCTGCACTTGCAACATGTCCACCCCAAGTTCATAATTTAGTCTTCACATAACACATCCCTCACAATATATCACGTCCGTTAATACTAGAGTAGGTTAGCAAATGGAGAAAGAATATGTGTCCCTTTTTGCAAAATTTATACCTTCACTTAAGCAAGTTACTCTCCTCTCTAACTCAGAGAGGTAAAGGTAGACTGCACATTGCTAAGTCAGGTCTTATCATACACATGCCATTTTTAATTGCTTACATTGATGGATTGTTCGCTTTAGAGATTTTATTTCAAAGTTGCTTCTTAAAAGTAAATGTGTATTTCATAATAAGACGGTTAGTTTGTGCTGGCTAGCATCTGTGAGCACATGTTAGCATGAGACAGAAACGACTTCCTTTGTCCTTCAGACAGAGCTCTGAGATCCCTAGTTATATAAACCATGCTGTGCAACATATTATGACAGCAAATGTTCTTGTCATTTGTCCTTTACCATGTATTCCTATTGTCTATATCAGAAGTCCTTCTCCATCCTATTAGGAAATCAGCAAACAATTCTTTTCCAAACACCACACCAGAATTTATAGGTATGTATTGAAGGATATATCAGCCTTTGCAACCTATGTGTTTATTTTGGGACACTGACAGCAGGAAAACAAATGAGTTCAAGTCGATAAACAAAACACATGTAACTGAAAAAATAAACAATCTGATCTCAGGTAAAAGCATGTGAACAACGAGAAGATTAATTGAGATTAGTGGAACTACTTATGGGTTAAATCAGTACTAACAAGGGAGGACTACAATCACCCTTTGTAAGCAATTGAGAACACAGACAGTACCATCACACTACTTGACAAGTTGATAACTCATCTCCTGAGTGGAGGGAAACTATGCCAAGGATTCTTCCAAAGGCCTAAAAGGTGCATATATTCCATTCAACTTACTGAATGGGAAATCCACTTTTAGACCTATGCTTCCTATTTCTCAGTCTACAGATTAACTTTAAGCTTATTTTGAATTTTAAAAAATCCCAAGGAAATACATCTCAGTCTACAGAGCAGAAAAGCATCACCAATTAATAACTGGGATCCCTTTACTGGAGACAGTCAAGCTCTAGGCTTTCTGTGAGGGATATTGGAGTACATGCACACACTCAAAAGATTATGCAAATCAAGAAACCATCAGCTTATGCAAACAAAAATTACTCTGCTACACACAGTTCACGTTAGTCTTTATGACAGTCACACATCATGCTAAACTCAACTCTCACCAAATTAAGAAACAAGATTTCATCATTTTTGAGCTGTTGTAGGAGGTCCTATTCCTACACACACATCTCATCTCAAACAACTTGCAAACACAGCTCTAAAGACCATTTACCCCAGCACGATTTTCAACAGAGCTGCAAACAAACATGAGGCAATAAGGGCCATGATATGCTATTAATTACACCAGTGTAAAGCAAGAATAACTCCAATCACTCCAGTCAGGTTTATGCAAGCTTGCAGAAGAGCACCACTGAACCTATCTGAAGATTGTCTACAGTGCCATGGCTTTTCCTATTTCCTCACAATGTGATTTTCTTAGCAAATTTATAACACTAGTGTGCATGTGATCTCTTTGTATCATTATCAATGGTCTTCATTTGGGTGAAAGGTTCAGGGAAGATTTCCTGGCTTTTGAGCGTTCAAGTCATCTGCCCCTCCAACCTTAGGTTTCTTAAAAGTAAACAAACTGGTTTCTCATTGACTAAAATAGTGAAAAAATCTTAACTGTCCATGCCACCTGTCTCACGTTCGAGGTACCATGAAGTTTTAATGACATGCTCCTAATGAAAGTAGCTGCAGCTGTTCCTAAAGTGGCTTCTTAATGGGCCCCATAGCAAATGATTGAACTCATAGTTTTGGGCCAGTTTTATGCAAGTTTCCCTTCATTAAGTCACTTCTTTAATATGGGCTGTCATATTCAAAGTCCTTTATGAATTAGGAAGAGCCTTCTCCACTGACTTCAACAGCAGCTGTCCTCATGGAAGGAATCAGGCCCCTGCTGTGCAGTGTTTCAGCCCTAGTGAATCTATCTCAAATCTGTCAAAATTGGACAGGACTCCTGAGAATTTTATTAGGATACAGCAGAAACAACACCTTGAGTGCAAGCTAGATGAACCTAAGGCCCATAAGGTAAGATATGCTACTTATTAAATCGCTGGGCTTTAAGAATCTAAATTGCTACAGAAGAGATGTAGCATTTTCTCATTGAGGTACTCTGTCTGGATTTCAGAAAGCAGCATTCAGTCCAGACCCATATGTATTTGCTGAAAAAAATAAACAATCTTGCTTGATGAACAGCATTTTAAAGGAAGCATTATATGAGAGCACCTTAAAAAAAAAAAGCCATGAGCTTAACTTTCCACTTCTAAGCAAATTTGCTGATGGAGGTTACCATCAAAACCAGTCATGCCTGAAGCATTTCAGTATTCTGGATACTGTCTAATTCTCCATCAGTTCTCTAATTTCAGCCTTTTTTAACATAATGTTTACATTTAAAAAAAAACAAAAACAAAAACTGAAAGAAAAAAACCACCTAAATCTCTGGCAATGTCCTCCTACTTGTCAAGCACCAGGAACGACTTCCAGATATTAAAATAACTTAGGAGAGCTCCATTTGATCTGCATATCATACCATACCATAGAAGTATTGCTAAATCTATGTCCAGTTCAAGGAAATCACACTGGCGGGAAATCTTCCCTTCAGGCAAATGCAGCTAAAAGACTTCAGTAGCACTCAACATCTTTTGGCCACTCTACCAAGCTCAATGATTTCTGTACAAAAGTGCCTAAATAATAAAAGTCAGTGAATAGACAGTAGAAGCAGCTATAAAAACAGTTTCAACAGTGTAAAGCATGAAAAATGGTGCAGGAGACCACAAACTCCCCTTTTCCTTGTTTTTAACTGGAAGCTGCACATCTGTGCTTCCTTTGTAGAGACTGGATATATTTCTGTCTCCCAGCTCTAAACACCTTGCTTCCAACCTCTACCAATACAAACCTTTAACAGTTCCAGTCTTCCCCACTACACTCTGACACTAGTGCCTTTGCCCCCATTATAGTTTGGATGCTTTCAGAGCTGCTTAAATGTCCCCCTGAAATAAAAGTGAAATAAATCATACCAATAAATAGAAGTGGTGCTACATACCCTGACGAAAAAGGGAAGCAGAATACATTACCTCAGATTCATATTTCTGTAAGTCAAGGCAGAAACAAGGACCCTGTCTGCTTGCCAGAGGCAGATACCTGTTCCACTGCCTGACATTTAACTGTCCTAATACATCTATCTATGAATCTCACTGCACATAAATGAAACCCAACTAATAAGCAGAGTTAGAAGTAGAAAAAAACTATCTAGTTCAGTTTTCCAGGGAGATGAATGGCCAACTGAGCCACTTTTCAGGATTTTACTTTCCAAACTAAAAAAACAGTTCCAAGGGCTGGAGAAGAAAAAAAAAAAAAAGGAAAAAAAAGAAAAAGGAAAAAAAAATTAACTCAGCAGTAGCTGTTCAAAGAGATAGCTTAAAATCTCTTATGAATAAAAGTTATTTTTGTCTAAAAAGAGGATGTTCTTTTCTATTGCCTCCCAGCCTCCTCCCAGATATGCTGACAAAGAAAGATGAATGGGAAATGCAGCATTAGAAAGTGCCTACAAGGACCTGAGTTTTACAGGTGGAGATGCAAGATCGGGGAACTATGGGGTCAAATCACTCCATCACATACTTGAATCACACATTAGATTAAAAATTCTGTTTCTGGACTTGGTGCCTGGAAACCTTAGTATGAAGTAGAGGTGGTGGATAACGGTAGATCAGCATTCTCAATCTATTCCCTCTTCTGACCTGATGTTAAGAAGAATGGCTGGGGGACTCCTATCCACCAATGAATAAACGTGAGCTTAACTCAGTGATATACTTAAACAAATTGCAATCAATGGTACTTGGAGATAAGCAGTCCTGTAAATTAATAGCTTTGCTTTTCTAAAATCAGAACAAAGAAGGAGCTCTATAGCTAATGATGGACAACACATTTCAGTTGAGATTATTTTTCACAGTCCAGTGTGATTTGGTAACAATAAGATATTTTCAAATTTGCATCTTTCTGCCAAACAGTTCAGAACACTATTTAAAACAATAAATTGAAAAACATGTTCTTTCTGAAATCTCTTTTTACATTTCTTTTTGCCCAGAACATGCTCATCAGTACCACTGACTTTTCACAAGAATGTTTTAAAGTGTCTAATTTTACTACTTTTCCATTATTTTTGCTTTTTCCTCTGCTTGGCAAGCCTAAAGAATAACAGATGTGCAGGGAAAAAAAATAATCTATGTTGCTAGTACAGTGTCTGATAAAATAAAACCAATTCAGATAGAGGGCTTTTTTTTTCACCCTACAATATGCAATAGGATTAACAGTCTCCCTAGAAAGATGTTCTTTTCTTCTAGGTCACGGGGCCATCTGACTCTAATTTGACTCAAAAACAAGCTCTCCAACTCTTGACCACCTCACAGTATAGTAGTGGAAAACATCTAGGTCACATAATCCTGTCTCATCCAATTTGGATGCAGTTCTTCCTAGGATATAAATTCATTAGAGAGACACATTATAAACAAACATATACATACGCAAGAAAAAAATAAGCAGACAGATTCTGCCTGCTCACTCTGCATATATATGACTACTTGACCCAGAAACCAAAGGTATCACCATCTAGTCACTGGGTTAGAGTCATTCATCTACATAAATAACTCAAGAAATTTAGCCTCTCTACCACATTACAGAATGTTGCACAGCATTTCAGAGGAGATTGTGGTTCCCTGCAATTTATTTATTACTCAAAGTTACTCCTAAAAAAACCAAGCTGCCAGTCTTACAATGAAATAATGTTTCACTTCACTGAGAGCCCCAGAGGTTTCCTGGTGACATCTCGAGGCATGATGGTAAGTAAGCAGTGCTGGAGACATCAGCATCAGCTCTGGATTATTTCTGAGAGATTTAATCACTCCAAAAATAATAAAAATAATTTGCAACAAGTACTGGATACACAAAACACAGACACTGGTTAGTTGTATTTATCCTAAGTGTCAGATCCCCATCAATTGATTTCCCATAAAAGAATAACTCTCTTAGTTCAATCAGCTAAGCACAGCTTTCAAAATTAGAAGGTCTAAAGGAAAAGTCTGCGCCTTTGGACCTCTCACAGAACGCTACAACATTGTGAAGTATGAAACAATGCCACATTAGGGATTTAAGAGTACTTTCAATTTTCTTCTCTCTTAGTCACCTGTGCCTTGCCTGTGCCTTACAGACAAGAACTGTAAAAAACACCAAGCTATAAGATGTTGCCAACCAGAAAAGAATACAGATCAGGTTTTCCTCTTGAAATTTCTAGTTGAAATCACTTTGCATACCCGGGCAGTTGCAATTGCAAGGGTATTTTTATATCACTGATATGTCCATTAAATTCCCTCTGTGTCACGGCTCCCAGGGAGCTTCAATCTAACCACTATGTCATGCACAGCTCTGTCATGTGGATTACTGAATTTACTGGTTTGTAATTTTCTGTCATCACTACAGTCAGAGACACAAAGTAATTAATTGGGCATACACAGCACTCTTGCTCATACTGCTGTCTAGCACAATTAATTACCAGTGCCAGGTTTGGAAAAGTTGATCATCTCAATATTTCCTGTCCCACAGCAAGCATATCACTCAGTAAATAATTCTGAACAAACACATGAAGCACGTTAAGTCAACGTTCTGCAGTCCTACGCACATTTCATTCACGATCACAAAAAAGAAAGAAAAACAAGTGAAAACCAAAGCTCCTAAATTTGTCCATACTAATTTAAAGGCTGAGAAATAATTTGATTGAAGATAAACAGATGTATTTCCTTAGTATATACAGGAATTTCTCATATTTCCTCTAGAAAATTCCTGAAACCTTGAGTACTGATGTTTATTCCATCCAACTTATATTTTGTTACCCAAAACAAACTCCAGTTCTGTGCCATATGCTTAAGGAGCACAGGGAATCCTACATTGCCAACATTAGGCGTTCATCCGTTGCTGCAGTAAGTCTGAGATATCACAGGATGCATTCCCATCTGCTTTTGAATTTTGCTTCAACTAGCAAGGCTAATAAATTCCCCAGTATGTCCCATCAATTCCCTTAGGAGCAATATGCGTGTCAAATCCAACCTGGCCAGCATCTTCTGTCCACAAAGGCGGTACAGAGCAGCAGGGGCATAAGGATGAAGAGAAAGTGCCTGAGTTAACCAGTGAGAAGACAACCCTCTTGCAGAACTTGCAGTCCTAGTCAGAAACACTGCTCCTAAAGAGGGATGATGCTGGGGACAACGGGACCCTGCAGGCTCTAGCATCTTTGAGACTGGACTGTACAGCCAAGAACCCTTTGGGTAAAGGACAGCATTAGTTGGAATACTTTGGGAACAAGCCAAGGATTAGGAGAGTTAACTACTGTTTTCCCAATTCTCCTTGGTCTGAAAAGAAAAACTAGAAATTCCCATCAAGTACAGTGACTGTTTCCCTGTAGGGCCCTGGGTGGGTCACAGACCACAGTCTCCTTCTCTGTATGGACAGTGCCTAAGACCTGTAGGCACTTAAAAGAATGACAATCTGCTAGGTGCAAAATTGAACATATAGTTTCTATTGAAAAGAAGCTCACAGACTATGTTTCACATCTCTATTCCTTGCTTTCTTACACATGAATAAACTGCATATATATATATATAAAATAAATAAACATATTGCTCTATTTGTCTTCACTTGCATATCGCAGGACAGATTCAGGTTTCCTGGATTTAAACCCAAAAAGATTTAAAAATACAAGATAAAGTAATGAACATAGGACAGTCCATAACATTGAAAGGAACTCCTCAAAATGCAATTTTTGTATGCTTTCCTAAATTTAATTAAAAATAAAATAAATGCACATTTTACTTTTTCTTTAGAGTAATTAATACACTGGAGGTTTAAGGACCTCTATTATCACTGTGAGAATTTATGTTTGTGGTAGCAGTGTTGTTCTTTTTTCCTCTTCAAAAAGATATTCACAAATCTGAGGAGCAACTCTTTGAAGTATGCGGTAGGGACTTCTTCTGCCCACTCCTTATGCATAACTCTTGTAACACGATCTGACCAAGACGCAGTTTTCCCCCTGCAGCCCTCAGCAGCATGAATCTTGCATCAGTCTGATGTGGTAGATCTCACAGCCCAGCACCTTAGATCCACTGAAGCAAGTGAGGAGAGAACTGAAGCTCTCCAGGGGCCCTGGCAATTCTGAGCACCACCACAGCCTGTCAGCAGCACAGGTAGCTGAAAGCAGAGCTCAGTCCCTCATGTGATTTGACTGTGACACATCATAGACCTTTTTCTCACACAAGCCACATACAAATAAACTAAAGTGGCAGCAAAAAAGTGGGGAGGGGATGAATAATTACGCCGAAGTTCTCATTTTAACTTTCATTGTAAATAATTTAGTTCAGAGACAAAAGCTCTTGAGACCAAGGTGGAACTTTTATGTAAGTCACTGAAACTGGGTGGCAAAGGAGTTCAAATAAATTATGCCTGTATACAAACCTGGTCATGGGGATAAAAAGAGATGGGGAGTCATTTCTAGAAACAATGCCAAGCATCACTAATGCAAATTTTGAAGTTCATGAATGACAGGCACTTGAAAATCTGTGACCCTGGAGCCAGCAAAGGCAGAAAGCATTCAGGCCCTGATCCAGCACATCTTCTAGATGTGTGTTTATGCAGGAACATGTGCAAGTCCATGGCTATGAAACAATTCAAGTGAGTGATTGCCTTTGATCCCTCAATCCTTCTGAAGTCAACAGAATGCACAACATTAACTAGGATAATTTGGAGCAATGAGTACAAGATACAACTTCAGTTTGATTTCATGAACTGTCTTGAATTTCTTGTGCTGGAGAGACAAAGGCATGGCATTTGTACGTGTACTCTGGACAGAGTGATGGCTTCAGTTTAAATGAAAGGAATTTCCTACTGGTCATCAGTGCTTGCTTTTTAAAACTCAGAGGGATTTTCAAAGGAAAAGAAGGTGCAGATAAAGCTAAGAGAAGCAAATGGACTAGATTTCCTAGAGTAGGGGGAAGGGGAAGAGAGAAAAGTAGCAACAGCTTAGTCTACAATATTTCTGCTACAAAGTGTTTTCCACACTATGCAAAAAACCCTACCATGAAGACAAAACTCTTCTGATGGTAGAACTCTTCTTCTACTGTGCCTCCTGTTATCCAAAAAGGTGAGCGTTACTTCTGAGCAAGGAACTTTCTAAAAAGCATTGCTGGATCAACCATATTTGGATTGCACTAGATCTGAATGAAGACCTTCTCATACTCAGGCCAGTATCTTAAATTCTCCCACATTAGTTGTAAGGGCACCTCAGACAACAGAAACAGAAACAAATGCAAAAGGGGAAGGATGGAATGGATTGTCATATCAAGCTCTCTGTAGAGTTCTTGCAACTCCTGTAGGACACAACAATGGCTCTCCCAAACAGGTATTTGAAATCTTGGGTTCCTATATCCTGATCGGAAATCATGATTTGCAATCCCAAATTATTTTTTGCTTGTCCTTTGGCTATTTGGCCATGAAGTATGAGGCAGAAAGACAGAAGCCCAGTTCTCATAAGCCAGGTTGGTGCTTCAGGGCTGAGGGTAGCAGAAACTAGTTTTGACAGGTTAGCCATGCAAATATTATGCGCCAGTCATTGAGCAAGTATCTCTGTGCTGCTCTCCTCTGTCAGTGTCTCAGGGGCTGACGCATTGTGACAACTTTTATACCCAGAGTTAAACTAAACTCATTTCAATCATGCTTTAAAACAAACAGAATTCACACGAAAATCCTAACACTTCAGCCAAACAGAAACTAACAGTTTAGAGAAGCAAAACATTTACAAGCAAATCTAGACAGCCACTGAAGCATGAATCCCAAAGCTCACACTAAGATCCATGGAGTCATCATCAGTCCAGCACAGCTTTAACCTACCTTTCTGTATGTGAATCCTACCCTGGTTGAACATAAGTGCAGGCAAAGCGCTGCAGAACTTCAGTGTAGGTAGGATGGGGGACATCAAATATACATACAGCACCTAACATGACACAGCCCTGCTTTCCTCTTGTCAACATTTAAACACTGTCATACTATAAAAAGTTATTATAGCATTCTGCTAGAAACAGGTATAAGAATCCTGCAACAGCTACACCAGTTGTTATCCTATAAGTAGCCATGTACAGTTTAAATAAAATCCTGATTAATAAGCATTTGCCAGAGGACCTTGTGTTTCATTGTTATTCCAGCCAATGCTGAAATCACATAGCTGTTGGATGGAGAATGAAATAGGTCATTCAGGTGACACTTCCTCATAGGGCAGAACACCATTATAGATAAAAAACTGAAACAGAAACAAGAGTTACAGTGATTAAAAATCATGTACAGAGAGTAGAGGCCGTGTCGCAGCCTCTGCAATTTCCACTAAATTTCCCTTTGTGTGAGAGTGGCAAAAGATTCACACTCTGAATCCTCTGCACTTCTCCTCATCCTGGCCATAGTGTCTAGACATGGAAATAACACCTATACTTCCCACAGCCTTACACACTTTACACAGTATGTTTCAAGCAGCGGAAGCACATGCCACTTTTGGAAGGCCAGCATGGAGACTCAATGGGATGCTTTGAAGTCTCTGCTCTTTAGAGGTGAGGCTCAAAGCCACTGTCACCATTTCACTCTATGATAGAGGGCAGATAACCTGTCACAGCCACAAATCAGGCAGACTCCCTCCCTATGTCTATTAGTGACGGTCACTTAACTCCATTTCATTCAAAATGGGAAAAAACCCCTGATCCTATGGTTTTCCACTTGAAATGGTAACATGCTGCTCATAGCAAAGATGTCAACACCCTCAGCCATGAGACAGATATACAAGGAAGTCAGAGACAGAGAGAAAAATTTCCGAAGGAAATAGTATTTCTCATTATTATATTTATGTTTTATTTACTTTCTAGTTTTTACTAATGGGAAACTGAAATGTTCACAGAAGAAGTAACTGTAATGAAGTTTGAACTGGTGGGGCTTTTCCATTCTGAGCTCATTAGAAACATCCAAAGCATAGCAAAACCAGACTTAAAATATAGTATTTACCAAACGCAACAAGGAAAAGTCTTTGTACCATCAGAGGTTTCCATCTACAGTTCTCCTAGTGGGACATGAGGGAGCCAACAGCAGTGGGTGCAGTGAAAGCCTGCCTTGACTAATGGCCCAATACCTCTTAGTACAGATGAACTGTCCAATATCCTGTTAATACAGAAAAAATGCTGCCCACAAAACATCACTGGTAGCAGTAGTCTTATTATTTATATTATGGAGATGAGAGGAAAAATCACAAATGCATAAAATATTAGGGCAGACAAGAAAATATTTTACACTCAGTAGTAAATTCTTCCTAGCCCAACAGCTTAGCTTTTCAACAGGTGTGAGAAGTAGAAAAATTCACAAGGGACAAAGATGTATGATAGATATTACTCAAGGGAAGAAAGAAGAGTGACGAAGGCTAACAATTTCCAGTTACATTAACCCCCTTCTGCTTCAAAGATCTTTATTTTAAACTGTTGAGGTGTATTAGAAAGCTCCAGCTTGGTTTCCCATTACATTCTCCCTGTGTCATTGCACCTAATAACACAGACGGCTTTAGAAATGTTTCTGCTTTCATTATTCTCTCCTACTGGATGCCAAGTTGTTTAATAACTTTATCATTTTACAGTAATTTGTATTCAAAATAATCTGTAAATCAAATTCAAATATAACAGCTCAAAGTGGGGGCAAAGAAATATAATTATTTAGTATGGCCTGAAGTAATAACTCAGTTCAATGTGATAGAATTGCCAAAAGAAAATGTAGGTTAAGTACCAGGAATCATTTCCTAACAGCAAGATCTATCAGACTGAAAAAACAACCTCCCTGCAGAAAAGGTGGCATTCTTCTCACTTCCTTTTGAAACAGGACAGATGATGGCACTGGAGCATATAACATAAGGAATTACCTGTGAAAGGAAAGTGACCTAGAACAGCTTCCATTTCTATCCTCTTAGAGTTACTCACAACCTGAAGGCTAAAATCCTTTTGAGAACACATTATATCCCACCTCAGCCAAATGGAAAGCCAGACTGTTACAGTCCAACCCAAACTGGTGAACTAACAGAATCCCAACAAGATCCTGTATTTTTATTTTGCTTTTCCTGCTTTTTAGGAGTCCACCTGGGAAACTGCCCAGGCCCTGAATGGATTTAAGAATCTGATCCAAATTTACTGAAATTGCAGATGTTTATTCATATATTCATCTTAAGTTTGTTTTCAACTTCTATGCCAGAGCCAAACTTCCTGTTGTGCTCTCCTGAACTGGGGCTCTTCTGTATAAGCAGCTTACAGAACGAAAAACTTACTGTGTATATATATGTAATGCACACATATCTATTAGCAAATTATATGCATTTATTATTATTTTATTATTCAAGTTATTATTATTATTAAATGATATACCATTTATTTGCTGTAGATGCCATTTCTGTTTTCCAATTCATTGAAGGAAGGTGTCTGCTAAAAATATTATTTTTTCAAACTCCAAGAATTTAATTGAATAAGAAAAAAAAAGTCTAAAATGAAGAATACATTTTATAGTCTGTCAGAGCAAAATAATATTTTACCGTGAATGAAAAATTATTTATTAAAATTTGTCAACAGATTTTAACTAATTCCAGAATAACCATATGAACTTTCACCCTCATTTCACATGTGAGAAAACTCAGGCTCAGAAAGATTAAATGTCTTGCCCAAGCCCATATTCTAAAGCTAACAACAAAGATTCATGTGTAGTTAGGAGCATATCTAATTTATTTCTATCTATGTTTTTATTACACTCAGGAGCATGGTATTTCAGTTCCTTACAGTACTCACAATCAATAAATCCTCATATTTTTCCTGTCAGAAGGGATTTCACCATTACAGAAGCCAAGAAATGAAGACAGAGAGGAATACCAAAACAACTTGTCCAGGTAAGTTGATGCTTGAGGCAAGAATAGAATCTGGACCCCCAGAGTCCCAGTTCTTACCTTCATGATCCTCCTTTCTCACGAAATTTCCTTCTTTCTTTTTCTCTTACTCCCTTTTCCTATCTTAAGTGAATCAGTCTAAAAGTCAACAAGATTATCTTTGAGATTCTCTAACTGTAGTTTTCACAAAAAGTCATCAATATGTACAACAAGAATTAAGTTAACTTGATAGCTGATAAAATTGTGCAGAAACAGTCTTGATTTATGAGGTATCATCACCAGAAAAGGGGGAGAGGAGATGCTACAGCTGAAATACACAGGACATCAGCAGAACAAATCAACTTATACTGAAGTTTTCCCTCCCACCACTGTAACACACTAGATTATTTTCTCTTGTTAACAGCCATGCCTTATAGCTACCAAAATGCTTTGAAGCAGCAGCAGGGACAGGTAAGTGGTAATTCAAGATCTGTTTCCAAGCAGTTCATGTAAGCCTGTCATTCCACACGGCCACTTTCTACAGTTCAAGAGAAAATGAAACCTGGGCTACCAAGTTTTGCATGACTTGTGTATCACAAAGCATTGCCTGTACAACAAACCCCTTAATCTAGTTGACTTGCATCCCTACAGCTCCTCTTTACTTGTCTGGTAGGGTAAGCAGAGAAAACTGACACATAGACTTGAGAAGATCTCTGCTCACTACTGAAGAGTGCCCACTACTGCAGAGACACCACTTTGCACCCGCTGGGTACTAAAGTACAGAGCAAGAGAACTGCTACATAGTATTAAAACTTGCTATTTTTCCTTTTTTCGTTCCTTTTTTTTTTTTTTCTAAAAGCCTTTTACTCCAGCGAATAGCTCACAGAGCACCAAACTGCTGGATGTTTTAATGTTGCAATATATATCCTATGGCATGAGCCGGTTTAGGGAAGTATCTACAGCTTCACTCAGCACAGTAATGAACTTTAAGTAACTTCTTGCTGTAACGATAGCACAGGAATAGCATTAAGACGTGGCCAGAGGTGTGTTTTCCTAACTGCTGATGAAGGGAGAAAGGCAGGCCTGCAGCCAGCTTCCGGAGATGCCCGCAGGGACAGCCATACATCACATTATCAGAAGCATCTGTAGTCAGGTTACACTACGCACAGCTGGCACTGCAGGAATCAACCACCCTCTCTCTCGTACTGCTCTTTAAGCACATCCCTCCCTAGTCCTCTGAATCACCTTCTCGGCTTGGAGAAAGGCAAAAGAAACTGCTACTTCACTGCCACGTTGAACTTCATGCCGTCACAAGCACTTCACAAAGCTCCAGGTGACAATGCAGCAGCGCGTGGCCCATGAAACGTCAAGGGATGCTTTCAAGTCATAGCTTGCTCTATAATTTGGTCCCTCTCGATTCTTGCAGTTAATTGTACAGCAGGTCACTCAGCAGTTGGCATCCACAACAGTTTGTCTACCCGAAACCCCGTTCCCGATTTAAAAGCAACACGAGTTGAGCAGCCACAGTCTGTAATCAAGTGGAACAACACTCCTAAAAGAAAATTCAACATCGCTACCAGGCAAAACTCACTGGTAAGTTTTGCATGAGGAAAGAGAGATGAAGCAACAGGACATGCAATAAAAATGGGGTTTTTTTCCATGCTGGCAAAATGGCAAATTTGAGTAGGGATAAGAATTTGGAGATGTCTCAGTCACAAAGTAAAAGATTTAGTACCCTTGTCTTGGCATAAAAATACTAACTGCACCCTACTTTCAGAACCTGTACATGGTAAACTTTTAGCAATGGGGATTTCAGTTTCTAAGTATTCCATAATTAAGAAAAAAAAACCAAACAAAGCCTAATATCAACATTTTGTACTGGTTTAATGTCCTCCTTTGAAATAGAAGCTTTAGCTACTCATTTTCTTTCTTTCTTTCTTTTTTTTTTTTTAAATCTGTGGTCATTTGGTCAAAAGTGTATAATTTTCTTTTAATCACTGGCATAAACTCTGAATAACTATATGTATTCAGAATTACTTCTTTGATTGGTAGCTAAGCTGCTCTCTGATGCTACGAGTCTCTGTTGGAGGTTGGTACCTGCTCTAAATGTGTACTGCAGATGAGGGCAAGATACCAAACTCTTTTACTGCTGTGATGCCTGATGGGTTGGAACTCACTTAGACATTAGGGTTTTGTATGTAATGCAATATTTTTATTACACATTTCCAAATCAAAAAACAGTTTAACCATAAAACTGTCATGATATGAACCCTGTATTTTTAAAATTGCTTTCTGCTACAACCGTCACATTACATTATGAAAATGGAAAAACTATCATGATTAAACTACACTTTACCATTTACTTGCTGCTGGTTGATTATTTATCATTTTCCCCCTCAATTTAGACAATGAAAATAGGCAGCTACATTCATGTTTGTATCACATTAAATTTAAAGCGTTATGCTGTATTCTCAGCTTTGCAGAGAAATCCTTAGGCTAAAATCTTAAAAAATCTTCCAATTCTGAGTAACCAGCACCTGTTTCTACAAGAATGAAAAAATATGTCCAAGGTTACTGCAGATTTATTTAAATATTTACTATGTAAGGCCAATCCAGTCTTGCATTTAACTGCACTACAGAAAGTCTGGTGCTTAAGAAACAGGAGAAGACCTCTGTTTGCTTTCTTTGACAACACAGTCAAGTAGGTAATTTTGCAGTGCTTCTGTTTTCCATTTACACAGGAGGGTCATGTTTCTTTTCTCTCCTGCCTGTTCTCAGTACATTCACGCCAAACTCCATGGGGCAATGACCACCTCTCATTTTACATTAAATGTCCTAACTGGGTGTCTCTGGAATCTGTGTATTATAAATGTCTCAACAGGTATAAACCTTTTCTAACACAAGCCTAGCAGTGCTCCAGAAATTCTTATATGAACAATTCTTGATAAAATCTATAACTTAAATTCCCTACAATCTATTGAGAAAATAAACTCTCATAAAATTCTAAGAACACAGTTATCAACTTAGAAGTTATATAAATATCACTTGCCTTTCTCTCACATTACCAGATCTAGCTGTCCTGTCATGGCCCCACTTCCAATGCCAAAATAATACTGCAAATCTATGGATTTTAAGTAACATAAGACTTTATTTTTCTGTACCTTCCAAGCTTGAAAGTTGATGTCTAAAATTGAGGGAGAATAAAGCTGTATTTCTGACATCAGTCAGATTGGTGTTTTGTTTAAATCATTGCCACTGCAGAACAAAATAGCTATCCCATGGTATATTAGCATTTACAAGCTAAAATTAGGAATTTTGCTTTCACTGAAAACGCTTTTCCAACATCTTAAAAATAAATAAAAATAGAAAATTTTATTATTCTCTTTGTTGAGAATAATAAAATTCCAGGACATGAAAGGGCTTGTTCTGGACTGGTTGAAGCCAGAGAAACTACACATTCTGAATAACGATGCCAACTCAAGCACAACCGTAATGAAAACCTATAATAATTAGATGTATTCAATCTGGAAAAGATTAAAATGCCAAAGTGTGATTTGGACAGAGAAACATTCTGAAAGGTAACCAAGAAAATAAAATCAAATGAAGGATTATTCTTGTTTGTAAAGAATCTATTCCAGAGAGAAATTGAACCATGATTCATGAATCCAAAAGTGATGAGGGAATCTACTGAACTAAGATAAATGTGCTTTTTTTTCCTGGCAAGAGATCTACCTGAGACCTGTAAACGTGAGAGTAGGAACGAAAGCTACAAATACGAATAGACTCCTTTTTAAACGTTAGAGACTTCTTACCCAAGTACTGTCTAGACCAGACATTGCTTTTCTTTTGTAACTAATAGAAACCAGAGATGCTTAAACCACAGTCTCATTCTGTCACACTCCTCTGCTCTTACCTTTCACTTGGAGCAGCCCTCACCTCTTAAGCATCGACATCCAGCAGACAACAAATGAGTGGCCTCTAAAGACCAGGCACAGTGCTTTTAAAGTAGTGAGACAAGGCAGATCTGTAAGTATGCAATCTGGATGCATGAAGTTCTTTGATCTGAAATTAGGTCAAACTATTTTACCCTTCTCCATCAGCTCCTTGCCTCTTTCTATGTATTCAATGACAAAGTTATTGTAAAAGGAAAAATTTTGCCAGGCTTTAGTAGGTACAAATATCTCATTCAGCAAAGCACTTTGATACAGTCCATAGACCAAGCCTATACTTAGCTGTCCTGCTAACTGAAGATCTCAAAACTTACAGAAAATAACCTGCAAAGAACTAGACCAGATCTTTCACATATATCTCCCAGTTCAAGAAATTGCTGCATCCCAAAGATAAAGGTGCAAGCACACATGGGGACAGGCCTTCCTAGGCACTCTTAGTCCCTAGTCTCTTATAGCTCAGCAGTTGAAGTAACTTCCACGCACATGCAAAACCTCAATACAAAATGTTGTACCAGAGGCAGTGCGGAAGAACTGCTTACTCATTTCTCTATGTATTTATGGCTGCGCAGCATCAGGTAAGATCTGACTCTGACAATTTTCAAATATATTAACAGAAAGGAAAGATGTCCATCTTCCTTCAGAATTACAGAATCACCGAATCAATTAGGTTGGAAAAGACCTCTGAGATCGTCGAGTCCAACCTATGACCAAACACCACCTTGTCAACTAGACCATGGCACTACATCCAATCTTTTCTTAAACACCTCCAGGGAGGGTGACTCCATCACCTCCCTGGGCAGCCCATTCCAACGCCCAATCACACTTTATGTGAAGAACTTCTTTCTAATGTCCAATCCAAATCTCCTCTGGCACAGCTTGAGACTGTGTCCTCTTGTCCTACTTCTGGTTGCCTGGGAGAAGAGACCAACGCCCACACAACCTCCTTTCAGGCAGTTGTAGAGAGTGATGAGGTCTCCCCTGAGCCTCCTCCTCTGCAGGCTAAACAACCCCAGCTCCCTCAGCCTCTCCTCACAGGATTTGTGCTCCAATCACCCTCCTGTCAGAATTACAATTCTGACATTTTCTGGGTTAGTCAAACCCTTTCACAGGAAAGAAAAACACCACTGCGCCACTGCCATTTTTAAGAAAAAAAACAAGTTTCTCACCCATGCAGAAATACCCCTATTTCTTGGCAGAAAGCAAATATGGAGATTTTAGCTTTCAAGGTATCATTCTGGGAAAGTTTTAAATGAAAAGGAGTATAAAGTTCCTGATGAAAATGCCATCCCAACCTCAAATACCTCAAATACATTGCTACACCAAGACTCCAATGAAATGATAATGCAGCTGCTGGTTGAGGAGTGAAAGAGGACTGACTCAAGTAGAAATGAATTATATTAAAAGTAATTCCTTTGCTATTCAGAGATTTGAAAAACAATCAAAAGCATTGTTTCCCCACATGAAAGAATTTTGTCCCCACATAATAAATTTTAGAAGGGAAATGTCAATATTACAAGAATTTAATGCCATGTCCAGATTATATTTAAAAATAATGAGATTAAGGTCTCATATGGCATGTCTGTGAGAGCAGGAACCATAGAGATCTACTTATTTTTTTACAGGCTGGATGTAGCACGTTAACAACACTCACTATTTTGGATCCCAGAACTGTTAGCATGCCAATATTAATATGGTAAAACCCAGCAGGATATAGACACTGTCATTAGCACTATTAGACATGCTACGTGCACTAATAAAGAGTTGTTGCCTTCTCCAAAATTTCCCTTCCCAGTGCTTTGGGCATGCATCTTACAGTACTCTTTTTCTTTATTTGGAATTTTTTTTTTTTTTGCTTTACAGGTTTCTTTGGAAGGGTTGTTTGGTTTTGTTTTGTTTTAAATTAAGAATAACAGCTGGAAAGAAGTAAAGAGAACTTAATGGAAAGAAGAAGCAATATAATAAAGGAAGTAGTGATTGCTAATAACACAGGTTTCTGTTGTCAAAGCTGACACTTTCAGAGAGCTTTAGAAAGACTTTTCTCACTTGAAAAAGGGCCCAAAATAAACTTCTTGACAATATCTGTACAGTTTTGTAAGTGAAAGAAGAGAGTGTGCAGTGTCAGAACCCTCCTGCAATTCTACATGAACAAACACACTCAACTTCCCTAATCTGTACTCCTGAAGCCAAGAATCCTGACTTGCATGGCAGCTGAACCCTCAGAATTCTCATCACTGCAGGCCTTTTGCTGTATATACACTCTTGATTATTTACAAAAAATTCCAACTGAAACCATAATGTGCTTGTACAGCACAGGGAGCACAGAAAAGTCAGGTGGACTAATTGGGATTGAATCTGTTCTGAGATGGTGGGAGGAGAAGAGAATTGCACAGGAGGCAGGGGACTGTGGCACTTCAGCAAAGAACAGGCTCATGTCCACAGCAGCAGCAACCAGCACAGCTCTATTTAACTCTAAAACATTTTTTTTCCTGACTGAGGAACTTAAAACTGCTTTGTAACAAACTGAAGAAGGGCTTACCAAAAAGTTTTGAATTATTTCATAGTCACATAAGACTATTTCAAGAACATTTGCCACCCTGCCACCAGCTAAGAGGACTCAGAGAGCTTAGGTAAGGGGGGGTTACCAATGACATATAATTGATGCTGTTTTCATATGGGTGTCCACTGACATAGTTGTACTCAGTGGTCCTGCAAAGATGCTGAGCTGTTATATCCCAGTGCTAGTTTTCTTTTCAGCTCTTGCTGAGAAGAGTCATGGTGTCTTTCCTGCTTTTCCCTGAATCTGAAAAATGTTTTTCTTCTTTTGTGTAGTCCTCTACTCCTTTTTCCACTGCAGGTAACATATCAGTGCCCCCCTCACCATCACATCAGAGGAAAAGAATCTGAAACAAACATACAGCTTTTAGATTGCATCAGTAATGGAAAGAAGCAACCAAGACATCTTAGCTCAAGCAAAGTAGCAGAAAAAAATTGCCTGAGAAGATACTTTAGAATATTTTATTAAGGACCTGATGATCTCTCTATTTTTAGGATACTTAAGGCACAAGTTCCCCTTAAAATGATTTAGCATATCTTCAAATTTTAATCGATTTGACAGGTTAGTATTATAAATGAGCAATAAAGAAATAAGAGTGAATGGTATAGATAATGTTCAAAACCACGTAAGGAAAGATGATAGTAAGATTTTAGCATAGTTTTCCAATAGCATTGCTGTGGACAACTAACCAAATAAACAATGCCTGTCTAGCTGAAGCCTGAGAAATTTTTGGAAAATGATTAGCTGACATTGTTGCCTGAAGAAGAGTCCCTCCAATTTTTTGTTTTAAGCTATGATAGTGTAATGACTATGGAGTCCTGTAAGAACAGCAAAGTTTCTCTCCTTGCTCTGCAAGGTATGTACTGCAAAAAATTCTAGAGGAATTTCTATGATAATCAGAACTCAGGTTTAATTCTCTCCAATTGCTGACATTCTCCCAAGACAGGCGTTTCGTAGATTTCTGCTGAAAGTCATCAAGAGAGACATCTTTGTATATTATCTACTTACCTTTTAGACTACTTAGAGCTTAAAACAGGTTGGGTCTGCCTTCTTTAGGGTGAAGGACAAGGCATACAGTCAGTAGAAAAAGGAAAATTCTAGAGCATCCATAATTAATATCAAAATAAAGATGTGAAGAGAGATAAACAAGGCAAGAGATTTCTGATCCTGTCAGCATCACACACAGATAGAAGACAGTGGTCAGCACCACGTCAGAGCATAGTGCTGGCTCAGGAATGAATTGCCAGTTACCTCCAGGCTTCAAACCAGTATGAAGACAAACTTCATATAAAAGCTCCTGGTTATAAACTCATTTGCAAATGCAACTGTTTGATGCCAAAGTCATTAACATGTCCTAAAATTCAAGGCACTGGACCCCTAGGAAACACATAAGAGGGGGGATTCACTACTACCTTATGAGTATTTTATTTAACTTGCTTGACACACACATCTCTCTTCCAGAGGCAACATGGGCTGAGACAAAAATCACTATTATTTTTAGATGTATTTTCTTGATTATGGAAAAATCATTTTTTCTTGTATTTTCAGCTGGAAAAGAAAGAGAACTGAAAGCTACAGAGAAAGAAAATTCCCAGTCCATCAGTCCTCTTGGCTACTTGTAAAATCCAGTTTCTAAAACTAGGGAGTGAAAGGTCAAAACTGAACCTTAATTTTGAACTTCACAATAATTGACTGAGGTAAAAGATTCACACTCAAGTCTTCATTACCAGATTCCCGGAGGTGTGAGCAAGACGAAGTGTGAAAAATCCACCTCACCTTCTATTAAGATATGATGCTTTGAGGACTATAAAACCATTGCTAACCATTTTTCTGCACACAGACAGACAAGAAGTAATAGGAAAGGAGAACCATTGTGTGGTGGAAGAAATAAGGTTAAAAACTAAAATGTTTTAAGCAACGTGGGACAGCAAGAAGAACATTATCTCAGGCCTTGATCCTGTGCAGCTTCTCTCCCTCCCTCATTTATCCAATTGGGCAACCCAAAAAACACATTACTCTGCAAGATGCTCTGCTGAAATCACAAGTACTTATAAAAGAATGAGGAGGACAGGACTCATCGCTTGTTTGCAACGAACTAGACTGTCTGAGGCAAACTGAATGTTGCTGTATTTCAGTACATTTACTCCACAGATTAATTAAACCTACTATGTGGAGAAACAGAGTATGAGATGATACTAAATGTATCAACAGCTGACCCTTGAATAATAAGGTACCCAAACAACCTATCTGAAATACTCATATTCACTTCGTGCAGTTGATTTTATCTCCTGGACCCAAACAACTCATCAAAAATAGAGGTTATGGGGTTTGTTTGTTTGGATTGTTTAAGTTTTGTTTTCAGTTGTGTAACACGAAAGTTAGCCAAGTGATTTCTAGTAACTGAAAAGATCGTCTTGAATGGCAATTTTTATATGTTTTTCAGCAGAATATTACCATTATACCCTTCAAACAGAGGAAAAATTCAAACAGAGGAAAAATTCAAACAGAGGAAAAATTCAAACAGAAAATAATGGTGGAGACAAATGTTTTATCTTGCGGTTTTCCAAATCTAAGGGAATGTAATTAATCCCATGGAAATAGTTAATATGAGTGAACTTGCCTTCTTAAATGAAGGTACCAAGGTATCACAAAAACCTTCAGTCTGAACATTACAAACTCTTACCTTTATATCCCACTGCAAGGCATATTGGTATTGAGGGACCTCTACTGCAAGCTCTACTTAAGAAGTAAAAATAACTGTTGTTTGCAATCAGCGAGTTGTTCTCATAGTCACAAACTATTTCCTCCTTCAAAGGCTTTCTTTTCTTTTCTTTCTTTTCCCAGACTTACCAGCATCACTTTATAAACCTGTAATTCTCTATTGCATTAAACCCAAGGAATTCAGGTCCTGGAAAGGTACAGACCATTATTTCTTTGTTTTCCATTAAAATAAAATTAAACCAAACTGTGCTCATTCAAGTGTGTGGAATGGGAGAGTATAAAATTAATGTAGAAAACACACCTCCTGCTCTTTTATGGTCAGTGAGGTTCCTGATGCAGCTCTTTTGTACTTATTATCTTTCAAATGAACTGTTGTTCTAAAGTTAGGGGTTTGGTTTTTTGGTGTGTGTGGGGGTGTTTTTATTTTCTTTGTTAGAAGCCCTGAGGTTCTAACACCAGTGCAACACAACCCCTGCCTCCAGCTGCAACACCACATGGACAGAAAGTTATCTTGTTTTCCCTTACAGTTCAATAAAAGTAAACTTGTTCAGATACATGAATAGGCACGAAACCCAGACACATTGCCTGGTAGTGGCTGCAGAAGTTGACATCTCGACTAATACTGCAAAGGCAGTGTTTGGCAGATTTCATCATGATACTAGACTCAAGGGGCAAGAGTGGTGTGAATAAAAGTAGTTGTAGCCATAGTTCATTCCATCAGTTAGGCTATGACTGGCTGATACAGATGATCACAATCTTAACCTCAGGAGGTGGTTTTCATAGATCATGAAATCCTGCTGTCCTGTTCTCGCACAGAGAGCAATTCTAGGAGAAAAAAATGACATTAGCTACTCTGAAACAGAAGTGTCTCTCTCTGATGTTTCTATTCCAAATTTACCTTATTAACTTGGTATATATCCTACTACCACACTGTTTAACAACATAAGGTACTAAAATGCTGTCACCCCACAGTTCTTGTTTGACTTGAATCAAACCTGACACAGGAATAGGTGCTACAGCAGAACCAAAGTCATAACGATTTAGCCATCCTCCAGCCCCAGATTGCAATACTGGGAATGCAGAGCTAATCTCTCAAAAGTCTACATCTGCTTTTACACAGCTTAAAACTGCAAAACGTTACTGAACATGCACCAAGTTGCTCTGTATATACAGTCTGCTCAAAACCACACAATCAAAGAAGTTACATGAAGTATGTGTCAGTAAGGATCTGATCCTACAATGTCCGGAGACACCAATGGGAGAGTTTCCACAGACTCAGTACAATGATAAATCCTGAAACACACTGGTGTCTGCTCAAAGTGACAAATCCATCTGGTTGCCAGAAAAAGACACAATGCTTCAGTGCAGAAGCACAGGCGTGGGATCAACACTTAATGAAACAGAAAAAGTGTTAGACACTACACAGGAGAAGTTTTTCATAGGAAGCTTGAGGCCATCCATACATATTCAAAAGGATTTGGATAATTTATTTGACCTGTGCCCCAGAATGCTGAAAGTTGCTTCTGGTCCACCATTTACGCTACATAATGTCAACACATCCCTTCACTATGCACAGTGAAATGAAAGCATAATACATCCTAATCAAAGATTCTCTTTTTTGTAACAGTGTGAGAGAAGAAAAAACAGGAAGACAATTAAAAACTGGTAATGAAAATAATATAGAAAGCTGTAAAGGACCTGGATCACAGTGCAACTTCAAATGCAGCATTAAAAGTGAGGAGGAGAGAGACATAAAGGGAATCTAAATACGAATAAATAAAATGAAGTACTCATAAAATCACAGAATCATTAAGGTTGGAAGAGACCTTTAACATCATCAAGTCCAACCATCAACCAAGCACTGTCACTGTAACCCCTAAACCACATCATCCAGTGCCAGATCCAGACACCACTTGAACACCCCCAGGGATGGTGACTCCAGTCCCTCCCTGGGCAACTTATTCCAATGCCCAACCATCCTAACAATTAAAAATTATTTTCTAATATCTAATCTGAATTGCCCCTCTCAGCTTAAGGCCACTTCCTCTAGTCCTCTCTCTGCAAGCATGGTAGAGGAGGCCAATCCCCACCTTACCACGACCTTCTTTCAGGTAGTTGTAGAGAGTGATGAGGTCTCCCCTGAGCCTTCTTTTCTCCAGGCTAAACAACCCCAGCTGCCTCAGCTGTTCCTCACAGGACTTGTGCTCAAGTCCCTTCACAAGCCCCTTGCCCTTCTCTGGACACACTCCAGCACCTCAGTGTCCTTTTTAAAGTGAGAGGCCCAAAACTGAACACTCACCCCACTTGTTATTTGTAGATGAGGAAAGGATGCTGCTACACTACCTCTTCATTCCCTACTGTTTGTATTCTTACTTGGGGATTACACCTTTGCAGTGGTATTTCAACACATGCTATTCAGGATATGCAGCGCACTGGGAAACAAGGAAAATGCAGAGCTCCTGATGGGTGATGAGGCGCTAGAAAAGCCATGGAGGAAGGGCACAGCAAAGAGAGATGACTCAGCTCTGATGTCTCCCAATTCTGCTGCTGGTTCATCCAGCAGTTAAGGAGTGTGCTGTATTAGCAGCACTGGCATCACAAAACATACCAGACCGAAGGAGCATGAAAGAAGGCTTCAGCATCAGGGAAGATGCTGTGGTGTCAGACTGCTGCCCAGCTCTGACACCACAGCAGCTGCACCCCTTCACCCAGTCCACACACTGCCAGCACACAGAGCACGGGGAATCAGAGCTCAGCAGGGCCACCTGCCAGGTACCAGCTCCACTGTTATTAGTACAGAGACAGACATCTGGTGACTGACAAGGAGCTACTGATCCTAAACACTTGGTGTTAAGTCATTCATCTTCTTTTACTCTCTTCTGCTAAACAGCCCCAGCTTTCAAACAAAACCTTAGGTTCACCAGTCTGCTTTGCAGCCAAAGGAATGTATGTAGCACTTACAAGACAGATCAGCAGTTTGCAAGCGCTGATATACTTGGAAACTAAAATTCAGGCTCCAGCATTTGATACTGACAGCACCTTCTTGAGCAGTTTGCATATTTTTGCCTTCAAAATTGCTGCTCTCTCTCACTTTTGCTTGCTCACACTCCAGCCAGCCTTGGAATAAGAGGTGCTCTGTAGTCTCAAAACCCTAAGACTAATGAAAGCTACAAACAAACATGGAGAAGCAGAGATGATATATTCAGATCCGCTTGTTTCACTCAGTCAATACAAAGGAGACAGACTGTACGAGTAAATAAGTCTTAAAGTCTTAAACTAATGACTTCAGTGTTCATCAAGAAGATGAGGAAATGCTGACTAGTCTAAAACTAGCAAATTCCTTGAATGTGACATGAAAAAAATGCCCTCCTTGTCCAGTTCATAAAACAGAGACAAAAGCTTGCAAAACTGAAACTGGCACCTATTTATTCTTTCTTACCCATTGAATACTCTACACTTGCACAATGCCTTCTGTGATGACAGGCATGAAAACTAAACCACAAAGAAATCATATGTTTGGCAGCAATCCTGTGAAGTACTTTACTCCTATTTAACACAAAGATGAGGCCCTGGTTTCTCTGGGAAGAGAAACCAGAACTGACACCTTTGTGTCTTCTCCCCAACTATCCTTTAGCATGAACAGCAAGATGGAACATGCAGCCCATAAAAAATGTTACAAAATTAGATGAAACATCAGAAAAGGGAAGGAAAGTAACAATCTACAGTTCTCCTTGCAAAAAGATGTAGTATTTCTCCCCATCTATTTTCCATGAAAAGTAAGTAAACATTTCAACACTTACAACTCTTCCTATGCCAGCAGCTGAGTAAAATAACAATGAGCAGTGTATATATACAAGCGAAATATGATGCTAAATAAACTTCCATCACAAACTGAAACCAAACAACTAAAATATGTTAAACAAATTTTTAAAATGTATTTAGTAAAAATCCAGTGTACATGAAATTGGATGCAGTAGTTTGCTGAAAGTGTAACAAGAACAAAAAAGCTTTCTGAATCATGAAAAATAAGGTAACATACTACAAAAGTGTTGCATGATCTCTGATGGCATTTTCTGACATTGTTGAGCAAAGAGCAATTCTTCATTTAAGAGAAAAGAAGTTGTGCTCATTAACAGAATTTAAGGAAATAAATTCCTACATCACTTCCTTTTGTTAAAATTTCTGTGGTTATTAATTGTTTATTGCTGACTGTTTCTCCAATGAACCCAATTTCCATTACTGAAAGCAGCAAAAAATCTGCCTATGTCAGGGCTTGCAGAAGTGTTGAGGCAATTAGCAACCTTATTAAAATAGCCTGAAAGAAATTAATAAAGGCCTAGACTTATACAGGTTCTTCAAAATCAACTCAGGTATCTATAGTTCTTTTTTCTTTTAGTGAACTATTTTTAATCATAAAACAAAATACTGAATGTTTCCTGTACAAAATTATTCTGGAATGTATTCGGAATACAGATTTTGCACTACATATTATCAGAACAGAAGACAGTGAAACGACTGAGCAATCACTATAGCATCTCACACAACTCTCATAACTAACCAAGAAAAAACCCCAGCTGACAGGAAGCATTCCTTGCAACATACAGCCCACAAAAGAAACTGAAATGACAGCACAGTGACCAATTCACTTTCTGCAGTAGTCCGCAGCTGGCAAATCTCAAGGTCCCAAGCAATAACAGAAAATACTGACAAAAGATGCTACACATACTAACAAATTGCTGCTCGTGCACAAGAGTATTTGTGAGCGCTTCCCTGCTCTCTATCTCATTCCTATTTTTTTGTTTGTTTGTTTTTATTCCAAAATTTCCACTAAGTTTCATCCCACAGAGTATGTGTAGCAGAGGAAATTGAGCTCACAGCCCATGGCACTGTACAGGAAAGCTTCCTACCATCTCAAGTGTTTGATCTCAACAGGAAGACAAGCCAAAGGAGTATGAGTATAAATGGACCATTGCAATTTATAGGCTGTTAATAATTAAATGCCGGGAATGCTATTAGCACCTTCACTACATCCCCACCCACAGGTGCTTCAATCATCCAGCATCACGGAAGTTGTATTTTGAGGTATTTGTTCTCAGTGCTTCGGGGCATAAAATGGCCTGCAGTGCTAAAGTCCTTATTTTTTCAGTGTGGCAAAGTTCATTTTGTGTTGCTGTCAGGGTTTTGGTTTTGGTGGTTTTTTCAAAAGAAGAATCTTTCTAAGCCAGACATGCAGGAAAGAGGAGAGCACACACTTCTTTGTGAAAGGAAATAAGAGACATGAGCAAACAATGCCTCTACAGACAGGGCAATCAAGCCAAGAGAGATTTGCAGTTCTGACCCTCTAGAGTAGAACTGGCAATGGCTGTTTGACAAAAAAATCCATTGCTCCAGAGAGTTTAAAACTGTTTCAGACTGACACATTTCATTTCCTTCAAGGCTACCTGTGATCACCTCCCAAACAAGAAAATCACCATCTTAATTAGGCTTCTCTAGCAATCTTTAAAAATGAAGCTATCCATGCTCCACCCACCCTTTGCAGCAGACACTTAAAGCACTTTCTGCAAGTCTGACTATGAAGGTGTTTGGCTTTGCGAGGCTCGCAACACAGCAAGGAGCCATCTGCAGCCAGGGAAGACACAGGGCAGAGTCTGATTAGCAATTCTGTGCAGGTTTCCTATCTTCTATCACTGCTCTCCCCTCCCCCTCTGCATCCCCTAGGGAGATCAGTTCCATATTCAAAGCAGCCTGGGGTCTTCAAGCAGAGAAATGTGCATGATTTGTACGTGGCATTAAAGCAGGGAAAGAGCTCCAAAATTATAGCAGCTGCATCCAACCCCTGAGATGGCCTAGCACCGATAAGGGATTCAGAGGGTCGCATAATTCATTTCACCTGCAGCAGTAGCATCAGGGGAGGTTAAATATGTCACTCCATCACAGTGAGGCAATGGGTTGGGGGAAGCCTTCATCATTCATCCTGTCAGCTCTACACCTCCCTTCACCTCGCATCAGCAGGGGGAAATGGGGAAGATTTTCTATAAGCATATGAACAGCACAGTGGGGGACACAATGACCTTATGAGTCTCTCCTTCCAATTTGTGAATTAATTGTCAACACCTGCCCTGCTCTACCAGCTCTCCTTCCTGCACTTGATCTTTCTCCCACTACTGAGGGCCCGATTCTGCAAGACTAACTCCAGTGTGTAAACTCAGTGCCCTCCTGGGACTACATGTGCAAATGACATTGCAGAAAGGTCAGTATTACAGAATGAGATGTCCTGTCCAAATACAACCAAACATACTTAAATGGCATAGGGAATTTGTTCCAGGACATGTGTATCTCTCTTCTTTGGTTTTCCTTGGTGACTTTCCCATTGTTTTTACTGTTGTTGAAAAATTTTGTTGATTCTCAGCAATCTGAAGGCCTGGTTTCACACGGAAAACTTCTAAGCAGATCTTCTCCACAGTCATACTTTCACCTAGACCTAACACTAGTCTTTTCATTGTTTCATTATTTGTTAGAGTTTAACTGTGATGACCTTGGGAGAAAATGTCTTTTTTAATGTACTGCACAAGTCCATGGACACTTGCACGCATGTACAATAAATAACAGCTTGCCTGTAACAGGGTCTTCGGGACCCCACCTCTGGATTTTCTCTTGAGAATTCAGCTTTAGAGGTATTCTGTGACATGTCAGTTGTGCATGATCATTGTGCAATAAAAGCAGAAATATTAAAGAATAAAGGCAAGTTTGCTGAGAAGATACCATGTCTTAAACCCTGCCATCACAAAAGATCCTCTTGATACATAACAAAGATCATCTTTCTTTAAAAAAAAAAAGGTGTTAAATTGTATAAAATAATTTCTTAAATGGCAAACCACAGAAGAACTTTGATAAGAATACACAAGCATTTAGATATTGCCACTTCTGGTAGAGATAAGGACAGAGAAAAGCAGCAAATTTCTTAAAAGTCATTAGAAATGAAGACAAATCAAAGTATTAAGAGATGTGCTCAAACAATTTCTGTACCTACCACTCAAATCTTCCAGCATTCATGAAGAATGAAGAGCTCGTTCTCTTTCACTCCTGAAACTACACTCTTAAGGAAAGAACTAGTCCATTAACCTCCTGCAGAAAAAAATCAGCATGTGGCATTTTTTGATGTCTTGACTAAGACAAAATACAGTCTCAATCAGTGCTTTTATATTCAAAAAAAAAAGTATATGTTTCAAGAAGTTGTTTTTCATGCCTTAAGGCTAAATCTTTGATTCTCACTGTATTTTCTCCCCTTGCTAAACTCTGTAGCTGTTTTCTTCTCTGCCACTTGTACTACTCCAAACACTAAAGATACCTGAAGGATGAAGAGATGGTTCACAGTCAAGTGCATATGGGGAAAAAGGTATGTAGTTACCTACATACCCATAAACAAAACCATACTTTAGCAGGTAATTCAAAGCATCCTTTACTTCTCCACATGCATTTCACAATGAGACTATAGAGGAGTAGCACCCTGAGCCTGAGTACCACTGGAGTTACATTTAAAACAGACACAGACAGAGAGAAGAATAAAATGCCTACACGCTTCGTCTTCCACAAACTATTTCAGTTGGACTGGCGCTCATTTATGATGCCAGTTTTGCTCATACAGCATCTATGAGCCACAGCTGGGAGTCGTTTGCTGAATTCCAATGGGATTTCCACAAGGTCGGCGTGGAAAATGAGCTCACATTTGTTTCATGGTATATATACCTCTAGAGGGCCCATAATAGCAAACAATGACTTCAGCTGTATTATAAAAATATTTCACAACGTGGAATGATTTTCACTCTTTCAGGAAAGCTGAAATTACATTCCAGAAACAGATCTGGCAGCCTAGGACTCTGCTATGTCCAGTCCAGCAGAATCATCGCTCACTAGATCCCAGCAGACAGCATGCAAGCATCACAGGTACCCATCCTCTCTGAGCAGCAGTCTTGCCTATATATTCTACACTGCCAAGGACTCAGCACCATCCCATACCACACTTCAAGAGGGTCGTGGTTAAATAGTGAATTCAAAGGAGTATAAAAGAATCATAAAAGAAGTTGGAAAGGTTTTAAATTGCAGCAGGAAAGTTTCAGTCCGGGAAACCTTTTCTAACAATGAGATCAGTTAAATACTGGAAAGGTCACAGAATCTCCATGTTTGGGAGGTCTTTCAGAACAGGCTAGGTGAAGGATAAAGGATGCAACAGGTATCTCTCAAGGCCCTCTCATGAATCCTCCAGCAGCTGGCTTGTGCAAGGTCTATGACAGAAAGCAGTAAAATGGTACGGGTTGGAAGTTCTGGGCAGTGACCAGATACGATATCCTTGACCTCAATTTGCACTTTCAGGCCCTCTTTCACATGCACTCAAGTTTAAGACATTTAGAATTGCATTGATTTTATTCTGATTCAAATTGAATAGCAAAATTGTAACCACCCGAATCCAAAGTAGCTCATGAACAATGACCATAGCACACACATCAGGGAATCAACCCTTAGTTTTCCATTACCCATTGGAAGTGCTAAACCATGTGATTTCTTGGAGCCCAGCATGCACAGCTAGTGCTGTCCTACAGCTTCACCTCTTCTGCAAGGACTGACTTTCTTCTCCACCAAGCACCCCAAATGGCACTGTTTTCACACACCCCAAGTATCCTTATGACAAACTAGGCAAATTCCAAAGAAAAATCCCATTACGTGTAACAATATGGCTACAGTTTATTCAGGATTCCAAAAGATCACATGCACACCTACATTCCTGAGCATTCTTGAAAATCCCAGGCTAAAACTGTACAGTAGTAGCAATAGCTATCATTTATGTCATTAAGTTCAAGCTTCCTAACTGGGATGAGGCACTCACAATGCAAGCTGCAGCTGAAAAGGACAAACCACTGACTTTAAAACTTTAGAACTGAATCACAAAACAAAAACGTGCATAGAGAGTGGGAGGAAAGATGAAAATAAGGATAAGGTTATCTAGATCAGCTAATCACAATCAACTGGATGCTTTATCTTCCACAAGGAGCATGAATAAATAAATACCATTAGCAATCCCTAGTCTGCTGCTAGACCTAGCCATCATTAGCAAGCTGATTGCTTCCTGACTCTAAACAGGAGTCAGTCCTAAGGATGTCTTAAAGGAGGGGAGATGATTTCAGGAGCATAAAGGACATCGTGCCACAGGCAGGGAAGACACAGATAAACACAGTGATGGAGGAGAGAAGGGGGGAAGAGAGAGTGAGAGAGAGAAGACAAAAGAAGACAAGCTAATGGGCTCTGATGCTGACAACCAGAAGCTTGAATTTGATATGGTCAGCAGAATAACTGGAAGAATCAAAGAGACTGTGACATGATTAGAGTTATAACCAGTGAAGATAATTTTAGCACAAACAGATCAAATTTAGGGTGAGAGAGGTGTTTGGAGAGACATTTGAGGAAAAGGTTTCTGCTATCCGTAAGCAGTGAGGAAGAAAACAGAGCTATGATTTTAACAATGAATGGAGTTAAGCTTCGAGCTGAAAGCAGCTATTCCTCAGAGTTTAGCTAGGTAGATTTGCCTAATTATGTTCTGAAATTAGAAACACTGGGCAATTTAAAGAAGTTCCCTACGTCAGGATTTCCTCACCGCCATAAGAAACCCCAAGAAAGGCAAAACTTTCAAGCTAAAATTGCTGGTAGGCAGACTATGAGAGAGTTATCTACTTTAGGGACGTTCTCTTTGCCTACTTTCTTTGTTCAAAAATCTGCAAAACTCAATCAACAAACTTACATGTAACGTTTCAAAAAGCAGTACATAGAGATGATGTGAGAAACAAAATGCCTTTTATTCAAGCCTGTGATCTTTCAACTACAGCAAATGTCTTCTTGTTTTTACGTGACAGAATATGAATAACAGCTAAAGCCAGCAGACAAACATTAGTTTCTCTCCTGTAATATGAATTTGCCAAGAATGCAGTTCCATCAGTACCCAACCCAGTAAGTGCACAGAAATCACAAGAACTGTAATGCTGAATTTTGCAAAAATAGGCAGGTGTCATGGACACCTCAGATAGAAATAAGAGAGAAAAGTTACCTGGAATAATCTCTCAAGAGAAATTATTACAAGAGAGTGTCCAGAGAGGTCTGTCTGTTTCTGATTGTCTCTCCTGTTTTGATGGTACATTTACTGCTTCTTCATTTTAAAACCATTCACTGTACTATATACTATTTACTGTGGCTGCAGTGGAACCTTGAGTTTCAGACTTGCTGTGTTAAAGCACAGTACAAGCCCTTAGCAGATGCTGTAAAATTCTGTGGGAAAAAAAATGCAGTATTTCTAAGGGCATGGTATAGTTCTTTGAGTCACTTGTTTATACCTACTAGACGAACCTCTCTTATGCTAAGGTTTCTGGAATGCAAACCACTGCCTACTGACTTCTTAACTAATTAATCTGTTAACTTGGCCAAACAATTCTCACTTGGGAGAATTTGTCAATTATTAAATTAAAACCTCTTTCAATAGAAACATCACTTCTTCTCCTGCCCCCACCCCACAAAAGCAAAGCAACAAAACACTCAGAACGAAAATCCAAGAGGGTGATCAGTGTGAGTTTTGATCTTTTATCTCTCAGAAGCACTGTGCTTGATGCATTTGATGAAGTGAGGCAAACTTGCTGTTAACAGCTCAGTGATTTTAACTGTCTTGTCTGGTGTGTGTCTGGGGCTGCTGGATAGCATCTCTTATTTATTTGTTTTTAAAACCCTCTTTTTCTTCTTTCTGAAACTCATCTCTGAATGTCATGCTCACAATCATCTACGTATCCAACCATGACCGTGGATCTTCTGCACTGAGTGGTTGTTCAGTCTCCTTTAACACCACTGATGGGATGGCATTTAAACAAAATATCAAAAAAATATCAGCACACATCAGAAAAGCGATTCCAACAATGAAGCAGCCAGCTCACCTGTACAACCCCAGGCAACAAGCCTGTGAACATATTTTTCTTGCATTTCTCAAGAAGGAAAGCAAATGCAGATTACTGGACAGGCATCAGCCAAAAATTATTCTAGTCCTATCATGAGAACTTTATATTATCACTGTTCTCACGTAGATATGTACATACACATTCACAGGAAGACAAAGTCTACAACTTCTTTTACAATAAAGAAAATTAAAGACCCAACATGAAATTATCAGCTTCAAGCTGGAGAGCCACAACAGGAGGTTTTTCACAGTCTGGAGTTTTAGGCAGTATCTGACAGAGAACACTGGGGATGATGACCTGACTCAGACAGCCCAGACCCCATTGCTATCATATAGGAGAACACATCTACAGCACAGAAGTGTGGCCAGTGGGACTTTCACTGCTCCCAGTAGTCAAACTAGATGGATTAAAGACAGCTTGGTTAAGCCTACCTGCATTTTGGAAAGATGGCAGGGGGCGAAGGAAAACGGTTAGAGGGCAGGACTTAAGAAATCTGATTGTAATATATAATGTATACATTATATTTTAACAGCATCAGAACAGAATGGATAAACTGTGGCAACATAGCAAAGTCAAGAGTAGACATGAAATGATGCATCAGCCGTTAGTGTGTGGAAAAAAAAAGTTATTCATAATGAAAAAAAAAAACAAACAAAAGAAAAAGGGATGAGAGCTTTGCAATGTGATTATTTACACCTCCATATATTAGTGCTTACTGCCACCAACCACACATTTAATGGGTAGAAAGTTTGCAATAAGAAGGACAGAAAGGAGAGTCAATGGTAAAATTTCTCTGTATATCTTTCTATCCTGTACAGCAATCCTAGACTTCCATCTAGTGTCAGTTCATACCCTAAAGATTAACAGCTGGATTCTGGGGCTTTGTACTGCTGTGACCTTCACAGACACAGACTGTCACTCAAGACAGAGTATGAATTAGAACTACAGTTCCCTCCTACTCTGGTCAAAGAGTAAGACAAAACTGTGTCTCATCCTCTCCACACAGAGGTTACACAGATGTACACATGCACTGTTCAAGAGCATGCCCCTAAACCCACTGCCCTCATGATTCCTGAAAGTGCAACAGACATTGTCCTTGATCTCCTCTTGGTGACTTGCACCCTGTGTGCACAGTCTACAATGTACGAACTCCAAAGCACTAGCAAAAATCACTTTTCAGAAAGAGCTGTGACAGCAGAGCAGTCCATCTCAAGTCCATCTAAATCTGTGAAATTAAACAGTGAAAAAAAATACCATATTTTATTATACCACTAAAAGTAAAAGTGCCTCTCAGCTTCAAAATACAAGGAAATGAGCATCTAGAAGCATTTGACTGAACTGTCAGTCCCACTGTAGTGCCAGCAGTTATTATCTTTTTTTTCTCCACCATATTATCCTTAACAGAGATTGTGGGTTCACTACACAGCAAATTCTAGTAACATAAATTTTTTAGTTATTTTCTCATGCCTATTTCCAGCAAACTACAGCCCAGTGAGTACTTGTGATCAAACAGATGAACATCTGACTCAAAACTGAGAGATGTCACACAAGAACCATCAATGTCAAAAAGGACAGAAGAATTAAAAACATTTTTCTGCTACTGTCTCTCTTGCACCTAAGAGTGAGTCTATTCTCCTTGAAATTCTCTGAAAAGCTCTTCCTTAGGTTTGGTTTATACAGGCCAGAAGTTTCACTTCAAGCAGACGCCTTCTAAATCTGAGCTTAAAATAATTTCCCAGTGTTTTAAAAATATGTGAAATACAAGTACTAGGGATGCCTTGTCTGTGTTTCATATTAGAAGTACTGGCTTCCAAAATTAAGCAAAATTTTAAGAGATATCCCAACTACCTACTTCCAGCACCTTTATACGTTTTTGGAAATCTACACAACTTCTTTGCAGCCCTGACATGGGAGCAGGTTACAGGGTCGGTGCTGGACATCTGACTGTACTTTGGAAGTAGTCCTTCTGGAGACTATAGGAGCCAGAGCTCAAAACTGAATACTGTAGTGAAAGGGTCTTCCTTGTTCTTAGTAATGTAAAAGGGTGGCAGATACCACAAAGTAACTGCAAAATAATTCCTTTTTTATATGCCATGTGGATCTACTGATATTCCTGACTGAGAAAGCTCTCCTCACTAAAACAAGAGACAGAAGATGGTTTCTGCCTTCTCCCCACATGAATCAGAACAGGCAAAAAGTAGTTTAAGGATTTTAACTGTTCTCTGAAGTGTTATTCTGAATCGCATTTCACCTCCATTCATGCCTACTTCAAAACTCTTGCTTATTTTTCTTCCATCTCCTCCTTCCTATTCCCAAAGCCCCTGGAAACATAAAATTAAGCATAATAAAATACCCATACCTATTAAACCAAAGCAAAAAAAAAGTTCTTTTTGTCTGGGATTTTGATTTTGATGAACTGGAGCCTTCCAGGACCTTTACTTTGATGTTTTCAGAAACATCAAAAGATCAGGCTTGTTATGAACATCATTAGTGCAGGCTGAAGATGTTTAATACTCCAACACATACACAAAATGCAGCACAGAATCCCCCAATGGCCTTTGCCTTGTTTTTATTCCTTCTTTTTTAATTTTGCTTTTAAATCTGATTTGCATTTCTCATTCTAAGCCATCTGCCTCTCTCCCACCCTGCCCCATCATCTCATTAAGTCACCAGAAGAGCTTTCTAGTGCTGACCTATTCCCCCTTCCTGAAGGGAATTTTATAAACTCCGTTCTCCCCTACCATAATATATGGCAGTTCATAGAATAACAGAATGGTTTGGATTGGAAGGGACTTTGAAGATCATATAATTCCAACCCCCCCACCTTTCACTAGACCAGGTTGCTCAGAGTCCCATCCAACCTGGCCTTGAACACTTCCAGGAATGGGGCATCCACAACTTCCCTGGGCAATTTATTCCAGTGCCTCACCACCCTCACAGTACACAATTTTTTTTCTAATATCTAATCTAAATCTTACAATTTGAAGACATTACCCCTTGTCCTGTCACTACATGCTCTTGTAAAAAGTTTCTCTCCATCTTTCTTGTAGGCTCCCTTAAGATACTGGAAGGCTGCAGTTAGGTCACCCCAAGCTGAACAAACCCAATTCCCTCAAACTTTCCTCATAGGAGACTTGCTCCAACACGCTGATGTCCTTCCTGTGCTGGGGACCCCAGAGCTGGATGCAGCACTCCAAGTGGGATCTCACAAGAGTGGAGTAGAGGGTTACTCACAGTGAGAAGGACTTTACTCCCCCAGTCCCCCTCCATCCACTTGAGAGGTATGGGAAGAGAGGTTGCCACTGAAGACTGAGACAAAAAAGTTCATGAGTACCTCAGCTTCCTCCTCATCTGCTGTTACCAGTTTTCAAGCATTGTTTATCAGTGGAGGTACACCTTCTTTGACCTTCATTTTCTGGTTAACATACCTGTAGAAGCCCTTCTGGTTATTCTTTGTGTCCCTTGCCAGGTTCAGTTTCAGCTTCGCCTTGGCCTTCCTCATCCCATGCATACACAACTGAACTTCATTTTCTGTGTTCTTCCAAGGTTAACTGTCCTTGTTTCCACTGCCTGTGCATTTGCTTCTTTCTTTTCAGTATGACCAGCAGTTCCCTACTCAGCCATGATGGTCTCTTGCCTTCCTTGACTGATTTCGAGATCGCTAGCTCTCATGCTCTATGGAAGACTTCCTTAAAAGATTTCCTAACTCTGCCTGCTCTCTTGTCCCTGAGGGCAGTCCCCCTGGGAATTCTACTGACTAACTCCTTGAAGAGATGGAATTTTGCCTTCCTGCATCTCAGGGGACTAACTTTACTCCTTACCTGACCCACATCCCTCAGAACTGCCAACTCCACCAATGCTGATGTCCATGATTAGCTTGCTTACGATTGGTGACCATCAGATCCAGTACTGCATCCCCTCTGGTAGGACTCGTCAAGTTTTCCTCCATGCCTTCCAGGAGTCTCTTGATTTGCCTGCAGCTCACTGTGCCACTTTCCCAGCAGATGTCAAGGTGGTTGAAGTCCCGCAGCAGGACGGGAGCCTGTCAGAGCGATGCCTCCTGTGGCTGGAGCAAGAAGGCCCCACCAACAGGCCAGTAGTAAACGCCAACCACAAGGTCCCCTTTGTTGTCTCTGTCTCTAGTTCTTAACCATAAGTTTTCAACCTGCTCATGGCTGTTCTTCAGAGACAGCTCTTTACATTCAATCCACCTCTTGATGTAGAGGGCAACCCTGCTGCCTCTCCTTCTTCCCCGTCTCTCTCCTCTGAGCAGCCTGTAGCCACAGGCTGCATAGACACACTCTAGTCGGGGATTCATCCCATCAATTTTCAGTAATGACAACAAGGTCATAACTTTCTAGCAGCACAGTGGCTTCCAGCCCCTCCTGTTTGTTGCTCATGCTGCGTACAGTGGTATAAAGGCACCTCAGCTGGGCTGCTGGCATATTGGGTCCTCTGTTTCCCTTAGAAGGGAATTGCCTGTGACTACAACGCATCTTTTCTTTCTCTTGGAAGTGGTTGTAATACGAAGTGTTGACCTTTCTGGTTGTGGTGACACCTCTGGTGTAACTGGACCTTCATCCTCTTTATCCTTAGGCTGGCCTTCCATGTGCAAAGCCTCATACCTCACACTTCTGCAAGTGCTCACTGACATATAGGGAAACATGGCACTTCAGATCTTTTGCTGAAGTGAGTGTGAAAGAGATTTGGGGTTTATTTTGTTTTAAGTGTTCATTGTTCTTTGTTTTAATAAAGGTATTTAGTTTCCAGGAAAGATCTGAAGGGGAAATGAGGGGAAAAAATGTAGCACTTGAAATTCTTCAGAGGAAGAGGCAGCAAATCTGTGATGCTTCATCCATTAATTCTGGAAAATTTGCTTTCAAACTACATTTTAATGGCAACCATTAATTTAGACCAAATAGAAAGGTAATGCATGAAAGAATATACTGATCTCACTTCACAGGTGTTTCTTTGATACGAAATGCACCATTGATAGATCAAGCCCTCAGCTGTCCAAACCAGACAGGCACTTACAAAGACTATTTTACAAAATCTAGGGATGTTCATGACACGACTGCACTTTTCCCAGAAACAGGGTGGTTATTTTACTGTTTTCAGCACATAAACTTCCCTATGAGAGTCAACAGGACTAAACAGTACTCCTGTATAAAAATCTTAGAGCTAGGCTCCTCTCTCATTCACCACCAGGTATCTCTGCAGTCACTACACATGTTGTGGCAGAGTCTGAAACGTTCTTTTGAAGTGCAGCCTCTTGCTTTGGCTCTTTCAGGGCTTCATATTTCTCCCCAGGTAAGCACCTGAGCACCAGCAACCTAACTGGTTTTTTTTTCTGAAATTACCACTTTTAGTTGAGCAGGCAGCACCTTATGCATAAAAGCCTGGAGAGAGACCCAGTGATGCCAACAAAATTGTATGTAATTTAATTTAAAATGCTGGCATCAGACTGAGCTTGTAGTTTGATGATTACTTACTATTGTTCTCCCTATCAACTATGACAACTAAGCGATAATCTCTGAGGAATGGTCAAGCAGAGAGATTTATTCCAACACTATCAGACTTATTTCATTGCAAAAAACATCATTATAAAAATATCACTGCATGAAAGGACCTATCAGTAAGAAAAGCTGTACAGGCTAACACTGCTTTGCTGTCCTTGATTAAACAGTCTCATGTAATCTTCTGAAAGAACTAAGGCCTTCTGTACTCCTTTGCCATGAGCAACATATTACATCTGATTCTCTTCTACAGAGCTATCAACATGTTCTTGGTTATGCTGCTTAAAGGAGAAAACAGAATAGGTCATCACAGAAGTTAAAGAAGAGGATGATGAAGAATAAGCACACGGATTCAAGCCATAAGTTAAAACTTTTGTGGGCTGCAGTGTCTCGCTGTTTTGTCTAGATGTAGTGTTGCTACATCTACACAAACTACTGAGAGTATGACTGCAGCACAGTCCCCACAGCCACATGCTCATGACCCCACTGGCCCCAGCGGGTACGCTGAGGTTGGCACGGACGTATCAGCACCGCAAACACACTGTTCACTGTCTACATCAATACAACTGGGCGACAAAAGAAGAAATCCTAAAAATATCTGAAAACTAAATGTTTTCTTTTCCATTTTCTGTTACAGATCCTTGGTTTCAAATTTGCCATGAAAAACAATTCAATTGCATCTGGAAGGCGCTGACCTTACAGCCTGGAACATATCATAGATGATTTTGGTTGGAAGAGACCTTTAAAGGTCATCTACTCCAATTCCCTCTTGAAAATGCAGATATAAATATAGATATAGATATATTTCTTTCCCATAGAAGCACTATATACTTCAGTGTGAGTACCTGTTAGTGCTACAGAGCAGAAAGGCACAGATGGGAGGTACTTTGCAGGTCCAAGTGGCACTACTCATTTGAAAGAAATGCATGCAGAGAAACTTGCACAGTAGTTACCCACAGTACTACATGTCTGACCTTGCAAAGACCTACAAGTAAATATTTTTCACTTGGAATTACCCGTCAGACAACAAAATTCAACCACAAAGCTTTAAAAAGTACAAAAGGAAAGATGAATGAGATAGAATTTTTATTAAGTGATTAGAGGAAATTATTACTGCAGAATCCATCTCTGTCACATGCTTTTAATAGGAGAGCAGCCATGACTGGTAGCTTCCAGAAGCACTGTATTGTTACAGGTGTAGCTCTCTGGTATAAACAGATAACTTTATAATGTCTGCACTCTGCCCTTTAAGGACTGTGTTCTTCTTACTATTTGATACACTCAGTTTAATAGCACATTGTCCAGACTTACTGAAGAACTGGAAGACTGCCATTCTTCACACGCCGCACAGATACTTTTGGCTGACAGAGCAAGCAGCAGCACTGCTCTGCTCCTAAAGAGGATGGACCAAACTCAGCACTTTTTTAGGCAGACCAACCGTATGCTATCTCTGTGGAGTCATGTGCCTGCATCCTGCAATCTGGAATAGAGTGTGGGTACACAACAGCTTCGAGAGCAATGCTGAGAGATACTCATCCATCCCAATACCAAACTGAATGTATCGGGAACGGCTAGACAATTGGCCAAGCTGTTTGTGATAGTGGCTGAGAACATACATATCCAAGCTACAATAAAATACACTTTATAACCTTCTGGTTTCATACAGCAATGTGTCTCTGTCACTAGGCACAGAACACCAGACTTGAGACCTAAGCTTTATTTGTGCTTGTGTCTGTGGCCTGCTGCATCATATTTGCAATTCACTTCACCTCCCTTCCCTAACTCAGTTCTCTGTCTGCAGAATGGAATAAACACTATTTGCTTTCCATACTGAATGCTTTGAGAGCTACCTCATACAGCTGCTACATAAAAGCATTAATATTAAAGTCATTGTTCTGACTATATTTAGGAACTCTGTGTGTGAAGTGCTCAAGCACATTTCTAATGTCAGCAGGATATTAGAAGACCCCTTGTCTCACTGGAACAGCTTTAATGAACTACTGGAAGTAGCTCAGTACATGTTTCTACTGCCACAGTGCTTCATAGCTTGTCCATACATCAAACAGTCTTAAAATATTTACCTTCTTTTCTCTGAACCCTCTTGGCGTCAAAGATACAAAGGCTATTCATATGATTGGCAACGTGCCAGTATGGAAATCTGGGCAGCCTAACAACTTACTACAAGACATGTGAAGATAAGGCAGCAGAGAGACAATAGGAGGCAAATTAAATTCCCCAAACTTCATCTTTCTGAGAACTGGGAATTAAAGAATTAAGGTTTTGTTGCGCGACCCTTTCCAGATCAAAGATTACATGGAAACACAGAAGGGACGGGTTCCTATTTCGTTCTTCATTACTGGCTGTCATAGCTTGATGAAAAGATTAAGCAGTAAGAATAGCCAAGAATGTTACTATAATATTCTGAATTTTGGAGTATGCTACAGCAATTATTTAAAATGGCAACAGCTAGTGAGGCCTGGTATAGGAAGAGAACACTTCTATGACAATGTTCTATTTATGTTATAGAGAGAAAATACTTTTTCCTGTTTCTATGTTTCTATCTCCACCACCTAAACAAACATGTGTATGAATACATCCCCAAGCAAAATAAATGGATGCTGTTATGTCAACAGCTCCTAACCAGGAAGGAGAAACAGGTACCAGTGGGGAGAGAGGGGACAGAAGACATAATTAGCAGCTTCCTCCTCTGAGTGCATCCATGGTGGAACTGTTTCCTTACTAGACTCAAAAGTGGAACAACAAACCTTCCATTGGCATTCCAAGCCATGTGAAACCCCAAGAAGTCTTTGCAAAGCCTGGCAGTACTAACTAGCCATTGGCATCTGCTCTAGGAACACAGCACACAGACATGAGAGAGGGAAACAGAAATAGGATCCTTTCTGTAGGAGCCTGCAGTGGAAAGAAAAAGGAGACAAGGCATGGTGAGATGGGTGCAAAGACCAATTCAAAGGCAGTGTGCCCACAGCTTCCCTTCCTCTAAAACAAATATTGAAGGGATTCCTAAATCTAAACAAAATTCATCCTTTCAAGCTATTCAAACAGCACTAGCAGACAGGAAGCACAAAAATGGTGCCAAAATAAACATACAAATGAAGTGGAAATTACCTTGAGGAAAGCTAACTGAAAAATAGAGCTAAGAGATAAGTGGTAGAGGCAAAATCACCAACTTCAGAGAAATTACGCCAGCTTAGACCAGCTGTGACACAGACCTAGGTGTGGAGAGACTGCATAATTAGACTGGAGAAAACTAACAGCATATTTTATGGGGTGGGGAAAACACAAAGTGACATAAGGGAATTTTCTAAATAATACCTTTTCCCCCAAGGTCTCTCTAGTTTAGTCACTCTTACCTTTGGGGTTTAAGCTTTCTACTCTTCCATTTGTGACAGGGAGAATGTATTATCTTTATAAAACTCTCCAAAAAACTGCAGATAAAAATGAGAATGTAAGTGTAAAGAATTACTGTTGTTGCTATTACTGAGGATGCTGTAAGCTCCCCTGTTGAGTTGCTAGCAAAACTGATCCTGTTCTTGACTCCAGTTAAGACTCCGTGCTTTGGTTTTCAATTCTAGTTGGTTTTGCAGAAAATATGATGGGACCCACTATCTGCAAGCTAAGGTGGTAAACAATTATACTACAATTCCTAGGAAAACAATTCCTTAACTAATAATAGAAAACAACTTTTTGAAGATATGACAAAGTTCACTCAAAGCTACGGACCTGCATCACCCATACAATCCTGTTTACCATGTCACAATGCAACACTGTCAAAATTAGTGGATTCACACAAGCTTTAACAGGATTAACATACTAGTTTATCAGCCACTATGCACACAATTCCCTAGACAACAAAGCATTTCCATCACTGGGATGAAGCACGGCAGTTATTTAACCGTGCCACAACACAACACGGTCATTTAAAAACTGAGATCAAAGGCTCCTACATGCCGGAAACTCTGAGGGAGGGTGTCTGACAAGGTATAACAGTCTCTTTTTGGATATTCAAGTTAGTGACTCAACAGCAAAGTTGCAGGACCTTTCGATGCCCATGAACAGACAGAGCCTCGCCTCGACCTGTCATTTTTAAAGTACTGTGGCTCCTGTGTTGGATTGTCACACTGAATCTGTGTAAAGTGCTGCCTTCTGAATCAGTGACCTCACTCCCAAAGCAGAGTTTTCTTTAATGACAGATATCCTAAGCCATTGCTGACCTCAATCAACCTCACAGAATACACAAATTTTAAAATCTGAGGCTGCCTGCTCTCTCAAAAAGCACCACAAAATTTTACACATTACATCACCAGAATCCAAAAGCCATCCTGCCATAGATGTCATCCAAGCACCACTGTCAACAAAGGGAGGACTCCTGTACAGTTCAAAGGAGTTCAAAAGTAAGGAGTTCACACAAGTAAACCATAGCTGATAGTGAAAGTAGGATACCTTTTCTTATACATAATCAACACTGCCAAGAGCCCACTTGGTGCCCAGAACAGACTGTAAGTTTGATTTCAGCTCACCTCTGTCCTAAACTTATACCTCTCCAGCCTCTCCACACTGGGCAGGGAGCTCTCCTTTGCTCATTCCTGAGTCCTTGCACCCAGTAGCTCTCTCCCTAAGCCCTAAGAAAAGGCATTCCCTTCTTCACGAGTTTGAATCTCTGCCAGAAGCATCTACTGGAAGAGTTCACAGAATCACATCTTGTATTCCTAGATCCAGCTCTTTGGAAGGACAGGGATGGAGTTGGTGGGGTGGTTTAAGCAGAGAAAAGATAAGAGTAAGGACAGAAAGAAGTGAGTAAAATAGAGATGACCATGGTATCTGATGAAAGCCAAGGAAAAAATGCTGAAGGGGGAGGGAATTGTGAGACAATGAGATATCAATGAATCAGGGAGAGAAAGCATGCAAGAACTGAGCTGGTCAGCAAAGGAAGAACAGAGCTAGCATTATTAACTCCAGGTTTCCTCATGTTTTATATCCAAGTATTGGAAAGGAATTCAAGGCTGCTTCCCGGGGGTTCATTACTAACCCTACCTGTGTAAGTAATATACATGTACTAATGAGGTTTTTGTTATTTAAATTATTTCCTTTTAGAGTAAAACCAAGAATAGTATTTATTAGGTTATAGTGACTACCACTTACTGATCCAGTAACTTGCATAAATATTCTTTAAAAAAAAAAATAATTCCATTTCATATACACCACAGCAAACTGCTTCCTAATCCAGCAAGGTATGGTACAAATCAATCAGTTTTGTCAGCTGAAAACTGGCAGAACTGCAAGCTCTTAGTGCTTAGGACGGCAGGGGAAACACCAAGATTCAACTGACACATTGTTCCAGTGTTGTGCAGAAAACCAAGTACCAGCATAGGTAGATTTCAGTAGCTGCTGGGGGTTACGATTCCAGATGATTGAGGCTGCTCACATGGCATTACTGCTAGATTATCCAAGAGATAGCAGAGAAATTCAAAGTGGGTATTTTGGCTATGAAAGCCTTGTTACTAATTTTCAGGTAGCGACAACTACTGATGTCAAACTAAACCTTAGGGTTAGCACTGGGAATCTGGAAAGTAAGAACTACAAAGCTGAAGTAATTTTTTGCCTTTGCATGACGTAAAATAGTAAGTGGAGAACTGACATCAGCAGATTTTAATAACAAATTCGGGTCAGCTACAGCAATTCAAATTTATGCTCAAAAGTTTACAATTAAGGTTTGGAAATGGGTACTGTATAGTGTGGATTGTTACCAAACTCAGAGAACTCAGGTTCTCAGAAGAAAGATTAAGACAGGTGTCAAAAGATATTTTTTACTTTTGATCATTAATTTTCAATAATTACGCTGTTTTCTAGCTTATACTCACACCTACTATTAAGGTTCAGTACAGTAGGATAAAAAAAAAAGGAATTATTCTTTCAATTCAGAAGGTACAAAGACGTAATTTGTATATCACGTTTTGAATACTGGAGCACTGCTTGGTACCTAGTTTATACTGACAACTAAACCTAGGAATAGGTTATGATACCAGGATGCAAACAGATGAAAATTTCCCCAAAACCTGTATGTTGTTGTTAAGTTTTTCCAATGAGCTGAGGACTAGTGTAAAACACTTTACACTTTTTAACCCCAGTTTTTAGGCATCAGAATTTTTTTCCTACAAATTGAAGACTAAGGTTAGAGTTGTGTAGGAGGACTGTAGTGGTCAGAGTGTGTGAAGTGTTGCTTTACTTTGCAAACATCAGAAAAAAGACATCCACTAGCATCACTGAATTTTCATATGATACTAGATTCCAGGATACTATAAGGATGTTCTACCCTATAAAATTAATTCAACATTAAAGTGTAAGACAGTTAATGATGTAAGTCCAGTGATGACATGCCTGGATTCGATAAAAAGTAACTCACATAACTGAATTTGGTTCTGGGTTTTCAAACTTGTGGGTCTTTGTCCAAGTTTTATTTGGCCATTACATTAAGTGATTTCAATATATTTTATTTTTATCACAATATTGTATGGAATTATCTTAACTTTTTTTTTTTCCTGCTGAAGAGATGCTTGGAATAAGGCAAACAACAAAGGTCCCATTCAGATATTGCTATGAAACCACAGAAAGGTGACAAGCAGGAGTGAAATGGGGCTGCCAAAAAGGGCTGAATCAAAGATAAGATTATGTGACTCTAATCACTGCTTCTTTAAGTGTTGAGAAGTTCTGCAAAAAACTAAAGGAGTGCTCTAAGATATTTCAACTGGCTTTGGACCTTAATGGATAATGAGCGAGATGACAGCATGGAATTTTTCTAATTCCTTTATACACCAAACTATTTACAAATATTTTGGGGGAGTAAAAAATTCTGAAAAATAACCAAACCTAAACTCTGTGCAACTTACAAAGAGAAGAGAAAAAGAATGAAAAATGCTCTGTGAGTGAATGAGGTCGTACTCTTTGAAACACCAATTAAAGTCTTCAAAAGCTCAAACAATGGTGTTCCACTAAATTCTAACCCTTCTTTTGAAGAGGAAGAAGGCTGAGGGGTAAAACAGTTTAAATTATTAATCTGACCCCATGCTACTCTGCTTCATTGGAACAATGAGATGAATTATAGTGAGGGCAATGTTAATTTAAATTACTCTCAGCAAGGTGTGGAGCACTTACTCATTTCCTATGGGTTTACATGTGTTCATGCATTCCTCTCATACTCCTCCTGCACATACATATCACTCTAATTCAAAAATATTTCACGTGTCCAAAGCGAAAAGTTAATTACCAAAAGTGCAGATTCACCCAAGACAAAATAATCTTTTTTTTGAATAGCTTTGTTACAGAAAGGCTGGTGCTCATAAGCCCCCAAGGCAAACTCCTCCACGACGGGAGACGAAGAACGGCTATGAAGGATGGCTTAGTAAATGAGACACGGGGTGTAGGATTCAGGACACCTGAGTTCAAGCCCTCTTCAGTTAATGATTCTCTGTGTGACTTTGAACAAGTTGCTTAATTTATTACACCTTTTAGCTTCTTCTTTGTGTAATGTAGATAACTGCTTCCCATCACACAGGGTAGTGAGTGTAAAATCTAATGATTCAATGATTCAGAGTCAATCAGACACCATGGACACTACTAATTATTGTCACTTTTGTTATGGCAAAGACTACTGAAATTGCCAAATAACTTTTCCAGAAACAATGCACTGGGTATGCAATGTCTGCACACCCAACAACTGCTACCAGCATGCTTTGCATTCCTCAGAGTTTCTTCTTCTGCAAATATCTCTCCAAATTCCAGAAAGTGTCTTTTGGGAAAGGCAAGATGCAAGCTGGAATTCTTCAGATTTGTTTTGATGAAGATGAAATGAGGATCAAGTCCAAATCTATTACCATCCTGAAATATTTTGAAAGATCACATATATACCAATAAAGGATCAAACAGTAAATAATGGCAGCCATTGCTAGCTGTGGTATGCTACATGTCAGACTACAAACTAAGACTAAATGAGAGAGTGCATTTCCTCCTCTAGTTGCTATTTCAGGTAGAGTCTACTCTGAGCAATGAAAATAAATTATATGAAGCACAGATTGGGTCTCATGGGATCTTTATTCCTCTTGTGATTCTGCTGTTATGGATCTAGGTGACTTTAGCAAGTCACCAATCTTTTGCACCTGTATTTTCCTCAGATCATCATCCCACCAAAAGCAAAGCAATATTTAAAGTACTTTGTCTTGCAGGCAGGAATAAACAAAGAAAAACTATTTGAACCCCATGATAAACCCTGACATTCAGCTTTTTCTACATCTATAATACAATCTGACTGTAACACAGATGAGCACTTCCCTTCAGCTTGGTTCCACTTGAGCTGACTTCACTCTCAAGAAAATTAGCTTTGCTGGCCCTTTTTCTTAAAAAAACAGTAAACAGTTGCAGTAAAAGAAAAAGTTGTGTGACTTGAAGGAAGAAAGAGCTGATAAAGCAGTACTGATGTGCAGCATATATTCCCTTGGAATTATGCACATTAGAAACGATAATTTCTAAAAGAAATACTAACTTTTCAACCAAACCAGTCAATTATAAATGCAGAAGGCTGCCTATACAAACACCTCCATTCATGCATCACTGCTTGGGCAGAGCAATGACAGGGATCTTGCACACACAGTCTCCATTATGTCTTAAAAACAAGTTATTACATATGACTTAGATCAAGCCCCACAGTAGTTCCTCAAAACATCTCTGGTCTCCCAAGATGGGAAGGTCCAGGAAGTTATTATTATTCAGCTCAACATATTTAACACATTTTCTTTTGCCTTTCTTTTGTCTTTTAACTGCCAGCACATAACACAAAGACCAAAACCAGCAATAAGAAAGTACTTTCCTTACGACAGCTTTTAAATTTTTAATCTCCTTTTTTTTGTGCAGTAGAATGAGTGTTAAGGTATGATTCACACTCTGTATATAAAACATAATGTTCTCACCATTCCTCATCCAAACCAACGAAGATTAGAAATTCGCAACTTTTTTTGTTTGTTTTCATCTGTACTTCTCTGTTCTATCACTACGTCTCCCTTCAACTCAGCCTAAAAGAAAAGTCTAAAACTGTGGCCATTAGTTATAGAAAACCATTATTATTTATCACTTTCCAAGTCTGGATACACACAAAAAAGTAACTGTCTTCAAAATACAAAATGTGGAAACAAAGTATTTGCTTTAATTTATCTTTTAGCATTTATTTAAAGGAAACAAATTTCCAAAACACTCATAGTAAGTTTTTGCAACCTGCTCTTTCCCTCCTCCATTATTACTTGTATTTTTACAAACCCTGAATATCTGCCAGTGCAAAACCAAGAGGTTTCAACCTGTCATTTCATGGACTGAAAGGCACCTTTCAAACCATCATGGACCATTCTCCCAGTCCTGATAACAGGGGCCTGTGATCCAATACATTTGGGACTGCATCAAATCTAATAAAAGATCAAAAGAAAAAATTCACACTGAACTATAAAATACTGTCAGAAAAATATCAAAGTGTTTTGCTATTTAGTAGCCATTTATTCCCCAAAACGTGCAAACACGTTCCAAATTGTCCCTGAACTAAGTATCACTCCTCTGCTTGTGTGGCAGCTGGGAACAGGGCAGTCCAGAACAGCAGCTACTGAGTCAGCCATGGCAGCTCCAGACAACCCTGGAGGTCTGAATTCCTGCTCTCCACAGTTCATTGTGCTCTGTCTTCAGAGGAAGGAGTCTCAACTGAAGAGTTCAGACGTGCACATACGCCAGCCTCGTGCACTATCCTCTAAAGCCATGCTGCTTTGCAATCCAGTGAAAACAGGCTGCTCTCTACAGCTTAAGAGCAACAGAATTCTTCTCCTCTACCTCCTTGCCAATCACTACTTCCTCCCTAATCGCTGCCTTGGGGCAGGATCTGCTGTAAAGAACATCTTTTCTGAGTTTCCACCAAAACCGACTCCCTTTTAAGAACAGACAGTAAATACCTGGATAGTACTTCAAGCAAAGGGACCTGAAATCTAAGGCTTGCATAGAGTAGCAGCATTCTGTACAACAGACATCACTATTCAGATTACAGACTTGGATTCTGATAAAATATAAAGCTGGAATCTTAACTGGGTTTTGTTCATTTGAGTTTCTCTCAAGCATGGCGGCCTAATGTTAGCATGGGCGGCCTAATGTTAGCATGGGAAATTCAAACTATCTTTAAAAATGTCTCTTGTGGTATTTATCCTAGTTCTTCCTTTCTCCAAAAACTCTGGATAGAGCTAATGGGAATTTAACAACCATTGCTTAACATTACTTTGTAAAGTAGTTTCTGATAAAGATTAGAAACGTCTGCTTGAGAAATATTATGGAAGTGTCACGTGGAATTGTACCAAGTAACAGCAAACCTTCCTGCACCTACAAGTGTGAAATTCATTCACTACAACAGGATTTAGGGCAAAATACTGGAAAACAGGCTGACCTCAAACAAGAATGCATTTTTAAAAAAGATATCTCCAATTCTTTTTTCTTTTTCTTCTTCCCATTATGTATTCAAGCCTCCCTCATCTGCCTTGCAACAATATTTTTGAGTAGGTGCCCTCAAGCAAATAAATTGAGGCTCTAAGGTTCAATTTTCACTTGTGTAAAGCAATAATGGATTTGGACCAACTTCTGAATGAGAATTTCTGTTTTGAAAGAAAAGCTGGCTACAGTCTACTAGATTTCCTGCTTGACTGAGATGAGCATCCTAGAAAGCATTGACAGAGAGCACCCTTAAATAACGCATTTCAGTATGTACCTGGATCTCTCACTGCAGCTCCACATGGGAAATGGAGAACAGGGACAAAGCAGAAGTCACATATGTAGAAAAGGTCTGTCACTTCCAACTGTTTAAGGTATGACAGTGAAACTGAAGATGGACCACGCCCCTGAATGCTGTTCAACTACGCAAAATACAAATCAAAGTGCAGTGTGGTCCTAGTGACACACAAAAATTTCCATTTACCTGAAATCATTTCACGCAATGTTATGCAGTTGAACCATCTTTCCCACTCCACTGTAGGAAAAAACCACAAAAAACGCAAAACACTCTGTCTCTTTTGGGCAAAAATTTTCTTAAACAGATAACAGTCACATTAAATCTACCAGTTTAAAAAGGAGCATTTAACCAAACGAGCCATGAAATTCATTTTACTTTTCTGCCACTAGTATGTCAGAAAGTCTATGTCACCTTTAATAAACTTCTCCAAATGAGCATGCTGATAACTGAACAACATGACATTTCTAACAGTGAGAAGGCAGAAAACCAGAAACAATTACTTTAAGAAATGAAGGGGGAAAGCAGGTTGGAAGTATCTTGCTGCAAGTAAAATCTCATTAAGTTAGGATTTTGCACTCTTCTGGGGGAAAAAGACGACTCCTAAGCCTAAGAGTGGCCACGTTTCAAATGTTAAGGAAATATTCCTGTCTGACCACCGAGAAGCCACTCTGGCAGTCACAATCCCACCACCCCAGACTTTCACTGCTGGGACTGAAGCCCCTTCTTATCAGGCAGCTACAGCAACTCAGTGGGTGCCCCACTTGACTCCCTGCACACCCCACATTCACACAATCAGACACGGTTTCCCTACTCCACTTAGGTCTGAATTTCCCATAGCAGAGTCCCAGATGTCTGGACCCTTAAAGCAGTTTAATCATGGTGCAATAACAGAAACAGTTCGAGCTGGTGCCTCCAGGGAGAGACTGAACAAAAGAATCCCTGGGCTTTTATGCCCTCACAGTCTGTTCCCCCACCATAGTCTGGGATCTTCCTGCCAAGTCATCAGCTCCTGTTGTCCCTGAGTGCCCAGTCACCTGGCCAGTGCCACAGGTCCAGTGCCCTTTGTGATGCAAAGGGTCAGCACCAGCTCACAGCTCCTTTCCTGGGGCTCCCTCCATTTCCCCCCACCCAGGGCACAGCCTGCAGTTCTCACTGCACTGCACACCCAGCTACTGGCACCGGGTGTATTCCTAAACAGTGGCTTCCTGTTCCGTTCTTCATGACACCACCCTGATAACACAGAACAGGACTGAAGTGTGAACTGGCATATCACCACCTGAAAGGCCCGAAAAATTAGCATAAAGCAGTGAAAATTATAAAGGTACTCATTTAAGATACTGCAGCAACATCCTCACTCAACCAATTTGATTGCCAGTTTGCAAGAAAAAATGAATTCATACTGAAAAAAAACTGGAACAACAGGAATCTGACACTTTCATGGAACAGAAAATTCCAGGTTGAGTTCTCCTCATCTTTTTGGTCACAGATATTCTGTGTTCCTTCATATTCTCTTTTATATCAGCAAAAATAGAAAAGCAAACCTGAAGAAGAAAAGAAAAAGTGACAAGTCTGACACAGAGCATAAGAAAAAATATCAAAAGTAAAACAGAAACATAAACAAAAACAAAATAAAAACTTTGGGAACAAATGGAACTAACCTAAAGTAGGTATTTTCAGATGGTTGATTTTTTCATTGCTATTTCCTATTTTTCAATCAACTCTAATCCTTGGCTGGAGAATTCAATGGAGTTATGTCAATTTGTATTTGCTAAGGATTTGGCACATCACATTAAGTATTTCCCAGTGTGATCATCTCTCTAAGTTAAGTAATTAAAACATTTCATGCAAGTAGGGAGAGAATCTATATTTCAGATTCTTGACTGATCCCAGCACTGCCAAAAAGGCTCCAATTTTCTCTAAATGAGATGAATTGGAACATTTATTTGTACACTGAAAGTTTTAATGCCATATCCATGGTGTCTTGATGGGCAGGGTGCCTTGATGTACTTTTGTACACTACATATACCCCCTCAAAATACAATGGGAAGTACTGACATAATTCATAACTCTGTCTACTTTTATAAAGCCATGTAAAGCCATCTAATTAAGCAGCCTTCTTCCTATTGTCTAAGACACCGCAGATTATAGAACCAAGAGTCCAGACTAAATCTATACAACATAACCAAATATAACACTTTCCTCTACAGAGCTCATTTTCACCTGCCTGATATTTAAGAGCAAATTCCGCTATGGGAAAGGAACTGCAACATCACGAAAGGCAGTACGGCTGGTACCTCAATTTCCACCAGTCAGCTGCTCTGCAGCAGACTGAAGTGGTTAAACTAAAGCATTCAGAGTTGAATCTCTCTGGAAAAATGAAGGGGGGGCTCCAAGCAAATGTAAATTTTAAATTTTGATTCTATTTCTTCTTGCTTTGACTCTCATGAGTGCCATTAAAGCTATATGAAGAAAGTTTTAAATTTTATTTCAGACCACTGAATATACACAGGCATTTTCACCTAGAACAGAAATTTTGTCTGTCAAACTTTTTGAACAAATTATAAAAGCAAAATCCATTACAGTTTGTGTGGAACAGACTGTGCCAAGTCTTGCCTTGTTAAAAGAGAGCCCTCACTTTGGCTATGAAAAAAGGGTGGAGAATTATTTAAAAGGAATATTAGTACAACAATAATAGCATTTCATCCTAAGCCACAGGAATCAACAGAATTCTCTTCTTTGACCAGTGCAGCCCTAGATCCAGTTCTTTATGAGATGGATTTTTGATGAACATTATATATCTAATCTTGTTACTAGAATCCAGTCTCTTTCTGCCCTCTTACCTGTCAGAAACATAGGTTTGTACAAAACAATAATTTAAGCACTCCAAACCAAGGAATTATTACAATAAGACGGAGAAAGCTCCTCCTAAAGGTGACTGAAAGGATGAAGAACAAAATGGTAAGGAAAGTGAAGAAAATCATCATAAAAAATGACAGGTATGAAAGGAAAATTAAAACGTCTGTAATTTTTCTCAGGAAAGAAAAAATCTGTGTCTGACAGCAAGTTAACAAGTATTTCTATTTCAGTTCATGCTGCTGGCAATTTATTTTCTCAGTGTGTCCCCTTGTCTTTTAATAACTTGATGTCTCAAAAGGTTTTCTTTTTATACCCCACGTGTCAAACTCAGGTAAACTGTCTGACCACAGAAAACTTGTAAAACAACGTCAGGACGTTCAAAGCACGACAGAAGGTGGAGAAAACAACTTTAGGAAACTCAGTCAAGAATAACAAATTATAGGAAGAGTAAACACGAAAAAAATGCATTCCTTATCCCAATATGGGGAAAAAAGGCCATCAGGTGATTCAAAACAGTATCTCCAAACTGTAGACCCCTGACCTCTTGCTATTCAGGTAAGAGATTTGAGGCCAGAAGGAACCATTCTAATTACCTCATCCAATCTCCTGCATAACTGGTCTGCAAACTGTTGCCGAGACTACACGCTACGTAATTTAGAAGATATCTAGTTTTCCTTTACAAGAAGGAAACTCCTCCTTATCAATTTGTGATAATGTAACTGTAAAAAGAAATACAAATAAAAACTGCATGTTATTTTTAGTTCATGATTGTCTGACTCTATTCTGATGCCTTTGGCAAGTTCTCCAGTAAGATGGAACAAAAATCACTAACACACCTGTCCTAGCCACAGCAACAGGTTTATTATAAAAATGTGGCAAAATGAAAACTTCCACACATACTCCTCTAGATATTGGTGATTAATACTAAATGAGACCTCAGCACTCACCTAACCACACAGCTAGTAACAACAGCCATCATTCCCAGGCTTATGACAGTAAAATCTATGCACTGCGCTTTGAAAAAACTGTTTTGAATATTTGTCATCAAGGGAGAAAGGAGGAAAACCCAAGACTGATCAAAGATACTGCACACTCTTTGGTCAGCTCCAGTTCACCCAAAGCAAACTGTTTACAGAGATACCTGGTTCCGGTTCCTCAGGGATTTTTACTGTGCAGACCTGATGAATGTAATAAGCACCTAAATGCCTACACAATTTACCAAAGTTAGTGTTCTTTTATCATACTACTGCTATAGAAATAGACAGTAGTTGAGTTTTAAATCTACAAAAGGTTCTTTTTAGATGCATTTGTGATCAAGCACATTTCCATATGGAAATAAATGTTCTGAGCACAGAAAAATAAGACACTGAGTTAGGGCCCCCCTGAAAATCTGGCTGTGGCGTGCAATTACACCTCTCATACATAAAATACGTCATGCTGTTCAACCACTCACTGGTAAAGTAAGTGTAGACACTAAGAGCTAACCCCAAGGCAGAACAGCAGGACAGAATTTGCCTTTATGCACTCCACATAACCCCAGTAGTTTTATAATCTTCCAGTTTTATATAAGGCTGCAAGATCTTTCATAGATACAGGCAACTAATCCAATGAAAAGAACAGGTACATCAGAAGATAGCTGTAAGAGGACACTGGCATCACTGCATATTCTTCTACACTGGAAAGAAAATTAGGAGAGAGACAGAGAGAGATATGAAGATGGAACCATGTGAACCACAACTGGGAGGCAAAAAAAAGGAAACAGCTGTATTCAGAGAGAAACCAGAAACTAGCATTCAGTGCTCTGTGTCAGAAAAGCACTGTGTTGTGTGGTGAAAAAAGGAGGAAGAGGAAAAGGTTGGATTCACATGTTTATTCCCATCTTTGGCACTGATACACTTTTCTCTCTACTTTTGATCCCACTTCCCTGTGTTACAGCATACCCACCAATAATGGATATAAGGCCTGAATTTCAGAAGCGCTTAGCACCATAACTCAAAATTCAGGCAACAGGTGCTACAGGTATTCAAATGCTCTGGGGCAAAACAAGCAAATAAAAAAAAAATACAGGTCTTTAATGCTTACCTAACCTCTCCGAGATGTTGTGAGGATTAATTAACTAATGCCTGTAAAACGTTTAGAGAGTCTCAGATAAAATACTGTAGACGTCAGAAAAATAATTTAAATCAAATGTCACGTAATCATTGAATGTGTTCTGGGGAAAAGAACAAAGAAACAGTAGGTTGGTTAAAAGTACAGAGGAAAAGTGGACAATCAAAAAAAGACTTAGCTTGTTTAAAAACTTAAGACATTCTTCCCAGCTTTTGAAGTCAAAGTTCAGTGAAAATTAGAGGAATAAGGCTTGTGTAGGAAACAGAACCTTATTTGCCATCATGGCACACAAACAAGACAAAAGCAGGACCAAAAGAGATGACAGCAGCACCAGCTGCCCACCACTCTCACCCCCGCCCCCTCCCACACCACCCGCACGCACACACACACATAGATTGCCATCTTTCACCCGATTAATCCTCTCTCAGGACAGATTAACGCTTATCTGCTCAATATCCATCTGCTTTGTGATTTCAGGAGATTGTAACCAATCCCAAGGCTTTATCAGCGCCTCTCCCCCATAGGCAGATGGGAAAAGATGGAAATCATCGTGTTCTATTAGTGATGGCAGTGACAACAGGCTAACACAGCTGCCTCTTTCCCTTGTTTCCTCATTCAGGCTCCACAGTACAGAAAGACTGCAGTATGGCAACACAGGCAAAGCCACCTTCTCCCTCTGCTTGCTATTCACCTGAATTAATGAGTTTAGAGGGGACAGCAACTGCTAAATGCTCCTTCTAAAATAAGTTTAATACAGGAGCGTTGCTGTCTTTGCCCCAGCTAAAAGATCAGACTGGATTAGGGAGACAGGAAGCAGAAAGGAAAGCCTTGAACTATTAAGATTTAGGCATTTCAGACATCTGCGGACGTGCAGCACAGAAACCAGTAAATAAAACTGCTACAGCAGAATGCTATTCTCTCATCATCCACTCCTGTTATGGGATACAACACAGACCCATCCTCTGGATATCCCTACCTGCAGGCTGCTTTCTCCCACTCTTCAGGGGTGCAACCACCCTTTAATTCAAAACAATTACAGGCAAAGTGGGAAAATAGGATGACATCAAGTTGCATAGAGTTTATGTGCAAAAGAAACATGTCTTCAACTGTACACCTAAATGGACCTACGGCCTTTACATTCACACAAATGAAAGAAATTGATTTCTGCCTGTCCATGTTCCTCATCCTTTTGTGTTCAGTCACTTGAAAGAGTATAGTAATGATTTTATTTGCAGAAATCTAAAGGGGGGAACTGAAGGGAAATAAATGTTTTTTAAAGGAACACAATCTCATAAAAAAATCTCACTGCTGTTTAAAAATACCTTACCCAGTATTTCTTGAAGTAATACCCCAGCCTCCTATAACCAAAAGATATAAGACAAATGTGAGGGTGAAAGAAAACATTTTTTCCTGAGTTAGTTTCCCTTTACTGTTAGAGGGTCCTATAAGTTCTCCTGGTAGTGTGTATTCTCATTTCTCTTTATTCATGGGAGCCACACAAGTACCTTAAACTGGAGTTCCATTAAGATGTTTAGTTAGGCAAGATAAAACCTGGAATGAATAAGGTGATTTAAGAATCTAAGCAAAAAATTCCACAACCTGATTAGATTTTGAATACTGAACCCTTGCACCAAATTGCTCACAATCCACAGACAAAGCAATGATTCTTAACATGCAAACACAACGAGAAAATTCATACTGAATACTGTTTGGCTGCCCACTGGCAACTCATTAACAGAAATATCTATAATCCCAGAGCACAGACACGGCAATATTTAAACCTACATAAATATATTCTTAGTGAGTGAACAAAGATCTCACATCCAGTAGGATGTGTAAGCCTGAAGTCATACCTGGCACCTCTTCCTGGAAACAGGACAAATTTTCTAATTGGAAGGAGAAGCAGTGAAGCAAACCACTTAAGAGATAAAACATATATTTATACAGGAACTATCTGAGCAAATCCCAAAGCACTTTTCAAAAGGTGAGTATTGAAATGTAGTGTCTTTTATAGCAAAATGTGATAGTTCTTTACTAAAATGGGGCAATAGCACAAAACTGCTTAAGACAGAGAGAAAAAAAGTGATTTCCCAACCTGGAATTCTGCCCAGAAAACTAGGTCTAAAATCTTTTCTTTCATTAAATGAGTCAGTGGGCTCTTTAATAACTCCAGTTGGGTGAGCAAAAACTCAGTGGTAAATGTGCTATTTGAAAAAACAAAACAACAAAATGAAACAAAAGGACCACGACAGACACTACATAAAGCAGATAGGCACTGTCTGAAGAAGCAAAAGAGAGCATAAGAATCTGTTAGGTTGTTTCTAAAAATGTCTTCAATATATACAGAAAAGCGCTTTTCCCAAAAGGTCACCTGCATTCTGCACCCAACCAGGAAAGCCCACAAAATACAGGAAACATTATGTTTTTAATAATGTAGAAAGTCACCACACAGCAGGTCAATGATCCATTAACTCTCCTGTGACAGTCCTTTGTTCCAGTACCTTATGAACTGAGGGAATAGTTGGCTGAAACAGTAAAAGAGAGTACGATACTAATCTTACACTGTTCTAATAAATATGGACTCCTCTCTGCAATTGCTAGGGTAATAGAGTGCCTTACAGTCTTTAGTGTAATTATGTTCATAACAAACATGAAATAGTATTTACTTGCTCTTTCATAGATGAGGAATGAGGTATTTTAGTCAGCTGAATCTCACTGCTTTCCATGGATGACAGATATTTAAATGTCTTTGAAGGTCTCGGATTTTGTGAATAAGAGGAAAAAGTGGGAGGGGGGAAATCACAAAATGGATCTGCTGGAGACCAAGGAGCACACATCCCATCCGCTGGCACAGATCTTACCTACTCGCTACCATCCAGTGCAGCCTGAGAACTAAGTACATACTGTATTTCCCTCTCCATAACCATAGATCCAAGAAGCAAAAGCATGACCACTACGGAAATGAAAAGTCAGTTCAAACACCTTTCTGGAATCCTGTGTTGCATGTAATCTTTTTCAGAAGCACAAGTAATGAAAGAAAGAATCCTATGAACTCTGGTCTCGGGGTAGCTTTACCTCACATGATCTGTACAAAGGAAGGAAGAGTGAGGTATAAATTATTCCACTTGGACATTGTCTATGTGTCTAGAACTTAACTCTAATGGTAATTCTGTGAAATAATCTAGATCCCTTGTATGAATAAAGAAGCTGTGTGCTGGGCTTATCTGGACTTGAAAAAAACACTGGTCTTGCTCTCCTATGAGTGCTGACCAGCATTTCTTCCAAGATGAAAAGGTGCAGCTCCTTCAAACATCAGCCTGAAAAATAAAGTACAGCTCTAATGGGAGCTATGAGACTTTGTATTCCTGTCTGTCACGGAGAGGGAAAACACAGTCTCACGGTGGGGCACTGCTGCTCTCAGGAACACAGGTATACATTATGAATGACTGATTTAAGGAGTCACAGCAGAGGACATCCTCTACAACATAATCACTAGGTAACCTTCCTCACTACTAATTAACATTTCCCCTGTTCCTCACTTCAAAGCTTGTAAAACAACCATAAATATTGAGTAAACAAACTAATATTTTTTAAAAAACAGCCTGGAAAAGGCTTTGATTTGATAGAATGCTGCAAGAGAAATTATTAAGCTTTAACTCTTGCCAAGTATTTTTAAATGATTCTTAAAAAATAATTACAGAGTTGAAACATAAAAGCTACTGATTTAGAGGTCAGTTTTCCAGGCTATGATGCTCAGTGCTAGCCAGCATATCTCATTGCTTCAAGGAAATGTCCCAGACCTTCCCTACTCCAAAATATAGTTTCTGGTGTAGCTTTGGCAATGCTCATTTCAGACACCTGCATGTCATGATCAAGTTATGCCATGTTATGATCAGTTTATGTCAGGTTGACATGTAAATATCCTGATTGTTTTTGCTTACTAGGTCTTTGGTAAACAAGTTTACTGAAATTTTTTTCAACCCTACGGTCAAGCATTTGTAATGGAGAATCATCAGTATGTCAGCTCTATACAGACAAAGTGGAACACCTTTAACCCAAGTTAGGTTTTGTGTTTCTTTTAGTTAGCGTAAAATTTTCAGAAAAATGGTTGATAGGTTTTTTTACCCTACTTTCCAGGAAACAGTTCCACAGTTCTGTCAACGGTCTCACTAAGAGCCACATTACATGATCTAACATGATCCCTTTCTAACATTGCCTTGCCTTTCTGTTTGATTCACATGGGAAGACCTGCCAGACACAGACTCAGATGCTTCAATCTGGGATGAGGAAGCGGACAGTGTTTTGGAATATACCATGTCTAGAAAATAATGCTGTGGTGAAAGCTATTTCACAACACTTGGTGAGTTCTTTCCACTTGCTTCTCACACTGCATGTTCTCCTTGCCCTGCTAATTGACTGCACTTAGGCAATGCTCATGTAGCTTTTTATGGTTGGCACACTGAAGCTCCTGATTACAACTTTTAGTATTTGCACGATTCATCTGACAAGAACTTCAAACCTCCTCAGGCACTTCAGACTCATTGGAGAACCTTGCAAAGTCAGTGGTCAGTGCTTGTAAGGCAGCAGAGGCTTGAGTTATGATCATAATTGCCTTATATTTTTTTCCTCTAGCTGTATCTTTAGTCGCCCAGATTGATTATTGTTCCTCAATTATATCTTATTCAAGCCATGCAAGAACTACTGCCTGTCTATCTGTCAAATACCTGATGTCTGGCAATAGCTAATGCATGGCTTCATGTCAAACCTCTGCTTATTCTGCATCTTTTATCTCCTCTCCTTACTTCTGTTCTTTCATTACATCTTGTATAGCACAGCTTGTTAACAGTATAGCTCGTTATCACACACTTGGTTCTTCACCCTTTTCTGTTCTCCTAATAAGCATCTCAAAACATAACCAGCCCAGCAAAGACTTCTGACTTCAGTAACTGCAAACACTGAGGTTGCTTAAATATGTCTGTCACCCCAGCTCATATCTTTAGTCTGTCATCTCACATTCAACCTGCCACCTCTTTACACAGCTAATAACACTACATACAAGCAACAGCACTGTTCTTATTCTCATTTACAATTCACAAACATGTAAGATGTACAGTCTGGTGCATTACAGGATTTGTCAAGTCTTTCTGGTCACATGAGTGTCCTGACTACGGATTCTAGAAACTGGGCACCTGTCAAAACTCTACAGCCATCAGACTAAGACTTTCTCTTGTTTTTCAAGAAGCAAGGAAGATTTTTCAGATTACAAGCTTTATATAATTATATTGTAAGTCTTTTCCTCTATTAGATATTATACTGAGCATTATTTGGTGGTTTTGTCTACTGGGATCCCTACTCTTGCTGATTTCACACTGGTATTTGGCAGAGAAATTGAGCTATAGGCATTGGTCCATATCTCCTACTCTCTCTGAGAACGGTTTGTGCTTTTCCATCTGCTCGTCTGACTGGATGGATGTCTAGGAATAGTAATGGTTCTGACTCCTTTGCCCACATCCTACATATTCTAAGGTTTCACTGGGGAGAAATGATGCCATTTTTCACTATTTGTTTCATGAAGAGTTACGTCAAGGTTAGGGTCAAAAATGGCAAGGCAGCAGCTGGCTAGTCCCTTCAGGAGTTTGGCTGTAATGTCTCCTTCCTCTTCTCAGAAAGTGCTGAATGTAGATTTTCACTTCGACAGGGAAGGACCTGATAATCCCCTGGTGGGTGATACCATCTGTCTGTTCAGGAACACATCCTTACATCAGAGACACGCAGAATGGTATGATGCACACTGAGCTCTGAGCTCCACAGTGTCCTCCCCACCGGGCATCCACCCCATGAGGAGCGGTCACACAGTCACTGCCTCATCTGCTGGTAGTAAAACAATTTAAAGGATCTGAGTCTGTTCCCATTCACTGAAGTCAATGTGGTGGTAGTGAACTGCACCAACTGAAGTATGGGCTAGCTAATTTCTAGAGTGATGTAGAATTAGGCCACAAACAGCAAGTCCTTGAGGGTCTTTTTGGAGAACTGCCATTCTAATATAGTTCATGGAGTGAGGAGTTGGAGCTTGGAAGAGAAGTCTGGAAAAGAGGTGAGGGCAAGGAGGGGTAAAGGAGGTTAACATGCTGCAATGACAGCTACTAAATCTTACTTTCCCAGTGGATGTTTTCAAGTGTATGTTTAATTGATATTCTTACATGCCTCCGGCTACAGCACTTACTGCTTTATTCCATTAGGACTTCTGGTTTACAGCATTATATTATTTGGAAAGATGAAACAGGTAGAATTCAGAAATAATGGAATAAATCATTCTCGCACTCCTACCTTTCCTCCTGTCTACATGTGACAACATAGTTCTTGTTTTTCTGTTGCAGTCAGTACATTACATGTCACCCTTGGGACATTTGCAGTAACTTTTGGAGAGGTGAAATAAACTTTCCTTTGCCACGGAGCAAAGAGATAAAATGTTGTTTAGCTCACCCTTAGGGAAAAGGAATCAATAAATATATTACAAGAAAAATATTTGCAAAGGTTCAATCACTAGAACTTCCGAATTATAAACTGCCGGCAAGTTGGCACCAGTAAAGGCTTTTTACATTAGTTGGCAAAAGGCTGTTTGAAGAGCCAAAGGAGAGTCAAATCTGCACAACTGGAGTGTCTTTGCCTTGATGGGGTAAACAGACATTTGCTCAAAGCACTGGAGCCATTAGTCAAATTGCTATTTTGGAGACTATGCATGGCCATGAGAAGCTTTATGAGGGAGACCAGGTCAGCAGGACCCCAGTAAGTTTCCATTTTTCAAGAGCGACAGGAGAGAGAACACAGTTCTACTGTAAGGAATAACTGCATTCAGCAGCCTTTCCAACTTCTTAGTAAGTGGGGAGTCCAGATCAAGGCTTTTTTTTTGTTTAGTGATCTCTGATGACATTAAATATGAACAAAGAACAAAGTAGCAAAAGCTTCTAACTTTTATCACTTCTAATTCAAGGCAGATATGAGTAGCTTTCCCAGTTCTTTTAAGATATGCAACCTTAATTCCGCATTCGTTGTTTTCCTATTTGTCCTTGATTTTAATGTTTTAAAAGCAAACCACACTTAACAACTGGACAGCTACAACGGATGTGCCTAAAAAAATAAAAAAGCAGTATTTGGGATTTGACTACATGACCTTGAGATGTACCAGTCAGTGAGTCCTTTCTTCAGACTCACATCTACTGTCCCACGGAAGGAAGTTCCAGCACCACAGTGTGCTATTTTTTTTAACAACAACAAAAAATAACATTTCTGAAAAAGTGGTAGGTTCACAGTCCAATGGTTAGTACACATCTGCTTAGGCTCCAAAGTATAGGAAAGGATAGCAGTTTTCCTTCTATCCACTGAATTCCCAGAGGATTGATGTTCTTCTCAGTGCTACAGGAGGAGACTGAAATATGGTATCCATCAATCAGCAGATGGGGTCGACAGCACTACAAGGTCAGAAAAAAGTACCAATCTTTCTTGCTGTTAGAAGCAGGAAATTAAACATGCACAATGTAATACTAGATGTACCCATAAGACCTAGCAACAAAATTGCTTTATTCAATCTAAAAAAAGGGTTTTGCCTACTGTCTATGACTACTGCAAGTTCTGCATCCTCAACTATTTTTCTTCTCAGGAAGGATTTGGGGGAGGTTTGAGTATTGGGGCAAGTTCTCATGCTGCCTTAATGCTGACTCACGGACATTTTAGTGGAAGAATTACAGTGTTGCCACAACAAAGCTGCAATTGTAGCAGTCCCAAGGTATCTTTATGATGTGAAAAAACCAGCATGTACATAAAATCCTTTTATCAGCTAGTAACAAATACTACCACTATTTTCTTATTTAAATGTTCAGAGCAAAGACATCAGCTATAAAGCAATAAAGTATCAATCCAAAGTTACTCCTCTCTTGCCCCTTTCTCCACTGCAATTACCATATATGAAGCAGTGATATTAATAGTACTTGTAATTATGCAGCTCTAAATACATATACAGCTGAGGATCAGACTCTGAAAGATGCTTTGCACTATCAAACCTCATCTAAACATACAGGAGTTGCCAGCAAGTGGGCTTCTGCATCTCACAGGACAGCATTATGAAAAAGCAGAAGTTTCATAAAGTGCTCCAAAAAGGAGTTGTTTGTTTGTTTGCTTATTTATTCACCTTTTGGACAAATAGTGCTGCTCAATGCTTCTATTTTTTTTGTAAAAAATAAAGAGAAGTTTACTATAATACTCCTCCTTGAAACAACATCTTCTAATTACACAATGTACAGGCAGAAAAGAGAAATGGAGAGGATAGAAAAGATGCAATAACTTTTTACACTGCTAAGGTCATGGCAACCTTGAAGGAAAGAACTGGTATCCCTTCTTCAAGAGCTTACACATATCACAAGGGTCTATTTACAGTTAACTTAGTGAAAGCCTTAGCATCCAACATGAGGCACTACAGCACAGTACTCGAAGAACATGGGATTTGCACAAGAGAAGGCAACAGAGTAAAGGAGGGGCAACATGACAAACAAACATACGACCAATCTATTTTCAAAATGTGTTCAGTAGCAAAGAACTTCACTGATACTCGGTCTAGCTCTAAGCCTGGAAAGCCCCAGTCCCTGCTGCTACGATCCGTGCTGGGTCGTCTGCCTGTAAAAAAACGAAGCCAGGGCTTGATGCTACAGACCCACAGAAGCCAAGTGCTACTGCGTAAAATTGCTTTGCAATGCACATGTCCTGCTCAAAGCCAGCTCTGCTCCCTGCACCTTGAGCATCAGAAGGGATTTAATTTCCCTGCAAGGGCCCACGAGAAATGAACAATACAATGTGCACAGTGGGCATAATCCTTGACTCTTGTTGACGCCACACAGAAATCCATTCTGTCTTCTTCTAATCCTTGTGCAGAGCCGAAGCTTGCATGATGAAGCTGAAGGGACAGGAGCTATTTTTAGCCTTTAATTTCAGCCTGCATCAGTGGATTTTCAGGCAAAGGAAACAGAGCTTTTAGCTTGTTTCCCTTTTTAACCTGTTCGGTGCTCACAGCTTGGAGAAGTCAAAATGGTTTTATTTCAGAGTCATTTAATGGTTTCAAGGAAATAAATATCCAAAAAAATAGGTCAAAATGCTAACGGTTCGAAGGCACAATTTCCTCACAGGACGGGAGCAATGCAGGGCTTCCCAATGCTGCCCCCACAGCTCTGCAGATGTAGTGTAACAAGGAGATATGCAAAGCAGCATAGATCACTACGGCTTCAAGGGCTGTGCAAGCAAGCTGCAAACAGAAGGGTGTACCTATCCCCTCTACCCTAACTTGGTCCTCAATTCCCATTTTCTGGTTTGTTTTCCGTTTTTCTCCTTTCAGCTGTACAGTCAATGTTTCTCTCCTGCTCCACTGGCACACTTTTTACAGCGGTCACACCATTAGAGCAGACGAGTTTCATGCAGGTACACAAAGCAGGCAGAGAGCTGCCTGCGTGAGATAACGGACCTCCAGAGAGACTCTTAAGCCCCCTAATCCATAAGGCATGCAACACTAGCCTCTTGCAAACAGACCTGACAGAACAACTCGGAACAGCTAAGGCCTTTCACGAAGTTCATACTTCTTGCCTGCATTTTTACAAGCTCATTGCCTATTCAGTGTTTTTCTCATTACTTTTGTTTCCTGTGATTTGACATTCCAAATCTAGGATGTGATCTATTTTGCTTTGTCAGGCATGAGTGAATCAGATAGAAGGAATTATTTTTTTCTTCCCATGTGCAGGGAAATATATTTTGTGAACATTATTTCTTCTAGAAGCCGCTGGAGAACATGAATTTGCCTTTTCTTTGTCTATAAACACCCATTCCCATACAATTGAATAGCCTAATGTGCATTGTAAAGCACATGCAAAAATGTAACATTAAAAAGCAAAAACAAATTCTAATAAACATTAATGAAAACATTTGTGATTTGAAACTTGTCAGCAAAAAGCTAAAACAAATGCCAGGCAGAAAATTAAAAAATTTAAAATTGAGTTATTAAAATCTCATGGTTAAACTGATTAACATGTTGCTGATTTAGCCATGTAAGTTAATACTTTTATAATTAAGAAGCATATCTATCCCAATGATCACTCTACATAACCATTGCTGTCTGGCTACTTCCATGCAATTGATCTGGAAGCAGTGTTAGCACAGGAGTGACTGATAACTATCTGAGACTGAGGAGAAGGCTTTGACCTGTCTGAAAGCACAATGACAAAATGGTCTAGGTGTACTGTTTACATAGTGGATGAAAATCCCAAACTAGCACTGTGCTAATCCATAGGGGGGAAAGTAGAAGTCAGAAACAGAAAGCAAATCATGAGGCAAACCCAAGCAGTAAAAATTCTGTTAGTAGAAAACCAGCAGCACCACATCACACTGAGTGACATGCAAAAACATCAAAAAAAAAAAAAAAAAGAGGTTGAGAAATAGGTGTGCAGTAAACTAATTGGATTTCTGCATTTCAGCTACAAGTCCAGACCACTGCTTTTTCTAAAATCAAAAAAACCCCCTGGAGATCAGTCTTTCGGACCTCACATCCTACACTGAAAAAATTTTCAAAGCTTTATTGTGTTTTCTTTTTTATTTTTCCCCAGCCAAAAGCACAGAAGTCGATTCTAATGTCCAAAAAATACCACTTCAACCTTTCATTTTTCCCCTCCTTCTCCCTTTGTACTTCTCCTCTTCTTTATATTCTCTTTATTTTGTAAGAGCCTCAGGGGGAGATATACTTTAATTTTAAAACTAAACTTGCTATGCCAAATGATTGATAGTATAAATCTCTACAGTTCCACTCATGTCCACAAAACATTACCAATTTGTATCAATATTACCTCTTATTTTTTCTCCATTTGGTAAGTTTTGATTCAAATCTCTCTTATTGAGGATTACAAATTCACCCTTATTTTCTGCTCAAATGTTAATATTCACACTGGTTTAAGATTTCTTACATGGGTTTAAGAAAACTAAGCATCCTGTGGCCACTGCCCTTCAAAAAAAACCAACAACCTGATACCTTACTCCTTCAGGATCTTAAAGATCCCATATGTAGTCAAATCCTTCTCTCAGTTAAAGTGGTAAAAAAGTAGAGTTATTCAGAGGGGTTCTGCAGATATGTCACAGGGGCCATGAGCTCAGATTTAACTTCTGGAGAGCAACATGTATAATATACCTTTCCTGACTTGCAACATTTGAGGAAGTATTGATAACATTAAAGTACTTGACTGGAAATAAGAGAGCATTTTGAAAGCAGATACATGTGTACATACATAAATAAATATAAAGCTATATAAAAAAAAAATAATCTTTGCAGTTACAATACTGTTCTTTCCCAATGGACAGCATTTCCCCAGCAAATAGCAATGTACCTCAGAGCAGCTGTACTGACGTTTACTTGGACTATACAGTTGATGTGAAAGAAATCTTGTAGCTTCCTCCTCCTCCCCACCCAAATGCGGACTGCTGTGATTACTACATATTCCTCACTACCTGGCCCTCAAGTAGAGCATTGGTTTATACACTGAATAAACAAAACAAGGAGTCCCATGAATCCGTGGAAGAAAGCCTGTTCTAATACAGAAGAAAGCCCAGAGGAATGAGCCTGTTTGGGGAGGAGCAGAAGGCGAGATCAGTAGACATATTCCATGACCAGACTTGCAAAAGTAAATAAAAAACAATTTTATAGGAGCATCTTGTCTGAGTTTGTTGGAACTTTTCTTTGAAAGAGCCAACACAATTTAGATAGAGGATTAGACTTTAATAAATAATTTTCCGTCTCCTCATCTACCTGCTCCATTAATCTAGCCTTTTCTCTCCTGCCAGATTTCCTAAGAGGACATAATCTCCTAGTTGTGACATCAGTGTCTGCTGCTGTAGGGAATGGTTGGCAATACCACTAATACAGGATTATGGTCAGCATGTGGCCATGTGTGCCAATGCAAGCACACAGATGTGGGGTATGATCTTGAGCTGCACCATAATGCTTACTTCTATTCAAGCTCACCACTGGAATAACAGAGCACATAGGGCTGTCGAGCAGCTCTGTGGGAAGACAGTGCCTCCCTGCAGGACTAGCCATCCCATCAGCCCCAATTCCACACAGGCGGCTGAAATCCTGCATGGTTTCTACATTCAGTCTTCTAGAGAAGCAAGTTCGGGAAGCCGGGCTGGCTGTCCTTGTTTCAAGGCCTCATGAGGGTCTGTTCCAAGTCTATGCCTGGTTTCTTTTCATCACTATCCTTATTTTCCTATTCAGTATCTGCATGCCTGAAAATAGACAGATTCCATGAAATTCATTCTTTCCTTATTCTTTCAACATACTGACACATTTACAGAACAAGACATCTAGAGGGAACAGATCAGAGTAGTTTTCTGACCGAGAATGTGACCCACTGAGTTCAGTATCCAAAACCGAACAGTTTGGTCTGGCATATCTAGCCCCAAAATTTTGCATAAAGCCAAGGTAAACCTCAGCAACATCCAGAGTTTCTTCATCACAGAAATCTAAGTGAAACTCTGCCAGCGTAACCCTTCTAAGTGCACTGCATCTCCGACATGAGCACAGCATCTACATCTGAAACAGAAGCCATCTGAATTTAAACCTTCCTGCCAAGTAAAAACCAACACAAATACGGGAAACAAATTTCACTTTGGGGTCTCAGATTGTACATATGATGACAAATAGGAAAAGCACATTCCAGTTTTAGAAGTATAAACAATATGTCACATATGCATTGGAAACTACCCCTAAAACTAAAATGCCCTTTCAAAAATCATCCACAGGTCAACCTTGAATAGATGCAGTTCAGTTACTGTCACTGCAATTCTCTCTCTGGTTCCAACAGAATATTTTTTTAAAAAATCTTAGGCATGCATAAGGCATAACAAGAATCATTCCCAAAGAAATTTCCTGCTTTTGTCCACAGCCCTTCAAGGAATATTCTCTTTGCCAGGTATTCATTTATACAGTTGGTTATGAATGAATAATGACAGTAACACAAGACACTTTTGGGACATTATGAACCAAATCTTCCTTACATGGAGAAACACAAGCAGGCAAAATGAAGAGCAAATTCCTGCACACTCCGCAGTTCAGAATGGCTTCACAATCTATGCTCCAAGATGCTGGTTTTTTATCTGTTACTGTAAACCCTTCCAACACTATGAATAATTAAAAGCAGCTAGATTACATGGTATATCACATTAATGACCAGAAAACAGGCATTTATATTATCTACCCACTTCTCACTTTTATTACCTATAGCACTGCTGACCCCGGTCACCTCCTCAGTGTTATTCCCCTTGAACCTACTTTCTACAGCTTGGAGCTCAGAGGAGCAATGACATATAGTTTAAAACAGAAGTCATCAGCAATGCCACCAGCGTTCTCCAGTTAGGAACTGCAGCGATACCACTTTTGAACTGCACCTACCCCAATAACTGCACAGACTCTGGAAAGGCTATTTCTCAGAGTTTTCACCACAGTGTGCTCCTCAGCACAGACCAGGCCTGGGAAAACTTAATCCCAGAGATAACAGATCTCACAGTTTGTGGCGGTGTGGTAAGAACAGAAACTTCATCAGCAACCCTGCATGCGACCAACACTGGTTGCAAACTGTCTTCTTTTCTGAAGATACTCTCTGAAGAACAGTATCAGTCCTCACAGATTTGCCAGGAAAAAGAGGAGGAAAAAAATAAAGTGGAGAGACTTTCAGTGGCAGGACATATCTGAACTTAGATTTGTTTTGGAGTAGTATGCACAGTATCCATAGTAAAGGATTCAGATTAAAGTCAGTTAAGTTCTCAATTAATTCGTGTAGTATCAAAGTATAATGCCAGTAAGAAAAGAATATGCTATTAAGAGAAGAATTAGTAAGACAATTAGCTCAAAAACTATTTATGGGAAATAGCATTTATTTTCTCAAAAATGATTTTATCCTGTTTCTATTGCATGCCAGCCTTTCCTCGAAGGCCCCTTCCCCATTTTCTCAGACTGTATAACAAGAAAAAAGGCAAAAAATATCACAGATCATAACTTCAACTATTTACAGCATAGCCAATCGGACGAAAAACACATGTGTATCCAGTGCATCTGCCACTATCCTGCAGGCAAAAGAAAAAAACAACAGAATCCAAGATATGCAAGAAGATTTCCAGCATGTGAGTTGCAATGATGAATTTGCAACGCAGCATCACGGCTACAAGCAGCCCTACAGGGGCACAAGCAGATGGCTTGATATTATTCTCCAGACCTTGGATTGCCAAGTGATAATAGGGCTGTAAATCACTGCCATAAAAAAAAATCAGAGACTGGAAGTGTAAATGTGTGCATTTATTTCTCTATCAAAATGTGCATGGTATATCTATATTGCTACCTCTTATATAATATTTTCTTCTTAAAGAAGCTCTACATCTAATGTTTTGGCTTAACAACTGGTCAGTCTCCAGTAGTCCAGAGAAGTAGCACTTGCCTGCAGACATTAGTCAGAAATATAAGCCACATTTCAGAAAGGAAGAGACTGGAGATGGATTCAAAGTCTCTAAATGTTGAACGACATACATCAGATCACCTTAGCTCTCAAGCTATCACAATTCTATCAGATATTCCCCTCTGAAATATAGCAGAGGAAATGTTACTTTCTCTGTACTTCTCGAAACAATGAAATCTCTACCCCTAAAACCTCCACTGCTTATACAACAGTCTCGGCTATAACTAACTCCAGGCTCCCACCACTGCCAAACTGCACTTTCCTAGCTTATCTTTGCCCACTCCAAAGATCACTGAAGTCAGTAAGATACTATCTGTTGAGAGCAATGGCTGTGGATCAGGATTTGTAGATTCCAGGGAAGCTGCACCCAAGCTCTTAATCTGGTGTTTTACTTCATTTTTTCCCTAGATTAATTCAGATCATTGAATCTGAGACATTTTAGATAATATTGATGTTAAGGGGGGGAGGGCACAGGAGTAGCAGCACTATAATTATGCTTAAGTACCCTATTAAAATGAATTATTTAATCTCTATCTTGTTATAAAACAGAGAATGCAAAAGGATTTATTTCAATAGGTGCTGCTGGTAATATTTCTGAATTGAAATTTTGAAACTGTAGAAATTATTTTTTTTCCCAGTAGGCTATGGACTAACAGTTAACACGGTCAAAAATTCTAATAAATGAGACAACACCAAACCTAAAAAGACAACTTGATCACAAACTGAACAAACTTTTGAAGCGACAAGGGGAGAGAAAACACTACTTCTGCACAGCTAGAAAGATGACAATATTATTTAACACATGAAAAATGAGACCCAAATTCAGAGTGTCTATAACTGGTGATGTCCCAAATATATATTAGATTTCCTTTTTCTTCTCATTTCATTGCCAAGTGGTATAAATGTCACCTTCACTTCCTTCTCCATCTACACAAGGTCGGAGAGCTTTACACCCTTCTTCCTGGGATGACTGCAAAACATGCCTGTTCAGCATGCTGCCACAGAGCCTATTGATCTCTGCAGTTGTACTAAAGTCAATGACAGCCCTCTAGAAAAGAGTCAGTTGTTGAAGACTCCTCAACTAGAGGAATATAGGCAGGAAAAATATCTGAAAGTGTGATTACGGAAAGGGTTTTGAGAATCTTTCCTTAGAAGAATTTTGAAAAAGAACAAAGAAAAACAAAAATGCATATTGTTTTGGTGGTGACCAAATTCAAAGGAAAGAGACTAATAAACAATTCAGTCAACATCCAGCTTGCCTCCAGGTTAGCCCAAACAAGGATGAGAATGCCCGTATTTCAGTATGGTTATTGTAACAAGCTTTAAGCATGAGCCCCTCAAATATTGCCTGAATGCCTTCAAAGAACAGAGAATGTTAATGCTATAAGGCCAAATGATAAGCTTCTAATAGCCAGTACTGAAATGTGTTTCTTAATCACTCCTTAATAGCAAATTGGTTTTTGGAAGTCTAATAACTTAAAATCACCAAGATTTTAAACGCTAGCCTTCAATGAAAGAAGCTGGAAGATATTCTTTGCTATTAAATCTATAAATAGACTGAAAATTTAGTCTAGTTTTTAATTCTCACTGATATGCCAAACAAGACCATTGAAGTGTTTTTTTTGCAGATGGAACAGTTTCCTTAACAACCAAATCAGACACCAAAATCTCCAGTCAGTTCGTAGCTGCTTCATTAGCACATTCAGATTAGGGGTTAGGAACAATTGCTTACGTGAATTTTACCCAGCTTAATCCTTATTTTTTTTCAGAAGAGTTAACAATTAAAGGTTAAGCTAAATTAAATGCATTTATCCTGTTGCATTATAAACTTGACGTAAAGATACAGAGATCCTGAGAAATAAGAATCACTGACATTTAGAATCACCAGCACCATCTATCCCTGAAATCAATGTAAGCATGAATCTGGGGAAATTATTCCATGAACCAGTAAGCGAACGGATGGATAAACCTTCTCAATAACACATTCAGGGCCTCCCTAACAATACAGCACCCTGATTTTCAGTTTAGGAAACAAAGGGAACAGACAAAAAGTGAGAGCTATAGGTAAGCATAAATTCAGGTTAGAAGTGAAAGGGAAATTCGGATTTTTCTTATTGTCACAACAAAAAGACAGCTCAAACCTGACTTATTCCTTGTGTTCTTGCATGGATGACACTGTGATATAGCCAAGTGTAGTATGTTGCACCTGGAATCAGGCCTACTCAATTGTACTAAAATTCTGATTCAAAACACTAAAGGGTATATTTATAACCCTTCCTGTACTGGCTACAGAAGCACTGTCAAACTAAAACCAGAGGCTTTAACATCACTCTACTAATAAGGGCACAAGAGCAATAGCAGTTCTGTGTGAGATACAAACGTGACATTTCTCAAGAGCAGAGAGGGGAATGAGCAGGCAGACAGGCAGACACAAACACAAAGACACAAATCTATCCTTGTGCCAGCAGTCACTGCTCTGTCTTCCTGTGGAAGCTACACCCACTTATGCTGATTTGCTCTGTAGATACTTTTAGAACCAGATCAACCTGTGCAAATCCACAGAACCATAAAATCCAGTGGAGCAATGCCAGTTTGCAGCAGAGGAGAATCTGAATCTTGCTTTACCTTTGACTGAAGGGTTTTACGAGGGAGGGAATTCCTTTTCTTTCAGCTTATTTAAATGACCTGCAGTTACTATGGTTACTCTTAAGGCATTTGAAATCTGACTACATGATGCAATTGGTGAAATGACAAGGCACAAAAATTGATGTTCCGGTGAAACAGGCTGCTCACCCAGGACAGAAAACCAAAGAGTGTAAATAGCTGATGGTGAGGATGCACCTCAAACACTTTCAGTGCTATCAAATTAGCATTTCCACTGTAGCTTACTTGGTGACACCGGGCACAAGTGCTTTTGTTTCAACAAAGCCCACTGTGTTAAGTTCACTCCACTGAGGCTTTAAGACAATAGAGAAATGCCATTCAAAGAGTAGGAAACAATGAGCTATTATCTCTCTCATTTATCTGGCCTATCCATCAGACAGGGAGCAAGAAAATTTTGTTGCTTTAACAAATTATGTCATAAACTGCAAAGAGGCTGCAAACACTCTCTCATTCTGCTATGGTTGCATTAGCTGAGCGTTAAGGAGGCTTTGAGCATTTGTGCTTGCCCATTTTCCCTCATAAGCTGCATCAGAATACTGCAACCGGCATTGTAACAAAGCTGTAATGAGTTAATGAATAAAATACAGGAATACAGAAGCAGCCACTCATCTCTCTCCAGCACAGTTATTTACACAAACACCAGTGTAGACATATTCAGCCTAATAAAACCTGTTATTTTAATACTGTAGAAAGTGTTGGTGTAACTTTTTTCCCCCTCACATTCATCTTAATACACTAACCTGCCCCAGGCTGACTACTCAATAGCTCACCATTTCTCCTTCATTCTCAGCCTGGTACCCTGTGTGACAACAAAACAAGGGTGGAGGAAGAAGGAAATGCTTGTTAAATAAAATCTAAATGATGGCTTCAGATAGATGTTTTCCATTGTTAAAAGGAACTGAGAGAGTACAATACTGATTTAAATAAACACAAACCAAATGCAAAACAGAAAGACAGTCCTGCTTCTTTTATTCAGCAACTAAGAACTACATTGAGGGTGCCCATGTTTTGCCCTGTAGCAGAGACTGACATGATGACATCTCCACTAAGGCATGGAATTGCCATTTCAGGCCACTACACTCTACATCATGCCCCTGAGAGCTAGGCCACTGACTTCACAGGTCTAAGGATCAAGCCTCTAGGTCTCAGCACAGTTGCCACACACCACAGAAGAAATACCAACTGAAGGTTTCTGGCAGCAAGGGACACAAAAGTTCATGGTTCAAAGCTGTTCACTTGGTCTTCTAAAGCTTACACTTTTGATACCACCTCTCAAAAGCTGTGTCATGTTAATGCTTGCAAATAAATTTGTAATCAATAAGGTGTCCACTGCCCCCTCAAACGTAAATCAATATTTTAGAACCAAACCAAAGATCTTTGAATGAAGTCTCAAAAGAGACAAGACTTAATGGTAAATTGCATATAAATAAAAATGTCACCTCTAGGACTCTGAATCTGCACTCCAAGTGAGAGGTGATTCCTTCTGACTCATCATCTCCACTCCTTAGCTCACCAAACACCTTTTTAATCTGATGCTTTCAGCTTTAACAGCTGTTTCTTGCTAAACCCACTTTAGTTACCCCCTCTAAAATTATGTACTTGTGTCAGCATTGCTTTAGAGTTTTGTTTTTAAAAACTCCTTCTAGACCACTGTGCTTGCAGGACTAAAGGCACCTATTCCTTTTTTACAGCGCCTACATCAATGGTCAAAACCCACAGACAAAAGCTCCACCAGACTCTGCAGTGGTAAGAAATATTTGTACTATTCAGTTTCATCAGATATGTACAGCTGCATTAAATGAAAAGTAGAATGCACTCCAGCCAAGCCTTTGGACTGCAGATTTGGGATGTAACAACATACTGAACTAGGCAGCAAAGCATCAACCATGTCCTTAAACACATCTTCCACTCCTAATGATTACCAAGGCCCCAAACCCTTTGCATCTTTAATGTAGGGATCTTTACCTCTGCATATGCAGGTCATGTAAACACAGGGAAGGGGCCCTAAACGCCTCTTCAAGCTTTTGGATTGCATGCTGCATTGTTAATCAGCAGCAGGAGCATGAGTACCCTGGATATACAGCATCTGTTTGTGTTTCAGCAGGCAGAAGATGGCTGGTTAGGCTACAGAATAAGCAGCAGGAATCCTTGCTTTGCCAGTCCAGTCTTACCTGACAGAAAAAGAGATGAGGAACTCTCTTCATTCCCTGTGCTCTTCAGGTTACTGCAACTAAAGATTGCACTCAGCAATTCACAGCCTGAGTGATTCTACTCTGGAGGGCAGCTGGACAAATGATAGTCCAGAAAGATAAAGAAATGTTCAGGGAAATCATCACAGAATGAAATTCTGTTTCTAATAAATAAATAAATGGTAGATTAAACAACTGTTAAATCACACTAACAGCCTCACTGCTGTGATTCTCTGCATTTGTATTTCCTCTGGATTGTAAGAACTGATGTAATTCTTTGGTGTGAAACCAGCAATTGTACATCCCAGAGGACATGGCAAAGCACCATCATAAACACAACAAACGTCTTTGATCACACAAGTTTTAGCTACAGCATAATCTCTCATGCATTCTAGCTTATAAGTCTTGATATCCAGTCCCACAGGCTCTTCCTCAAAAACTGTTGTTACAGCATCCAGAAAAAAATAGGAGTGAGGGGAGGGAAGACAACAGAAAAATTCCCATTAAAAATACACTCTGGAAGGCTATTTCAGTATCTATCAAACAACAGAAAATTAATAGTGTTGATTTAGGGAAGATATTTCCAAAGCATTAGAGTCAAAATTTCCAGCTTCTCCAAAAACTATTTTGTAATTTGAGAGCTAAAGATGCTGCATTTGCAACCCAAACCAGCAATGATGATGCTACACTTCAGTTTCTACATTTCCTTCACAGCAGTCTTCTGGTTAGGGCTCTAGAATGCAATGGAAAGGCCAGACCAGTCACTGAAAAAAGCTGAACCTATTCATACAAGGTGCTGGAAATTAAATGATTTATCAGCCATCAAGCAGAATGCTTCATAGGGGTTTGTACCAGTAAACCTGAATACTGATGCTGTCAAACTGTACATATTCTGTTCTTTTACATCTGTATACGGTTCTCAGTCTGTAAGAAGAGTGGATAATCTATCATATCAGATATATTTCTGATGAAACATTTAAAAAAAAAATAACAATTGTACACCACTGGAGTTACCAAAAAAGGAAAACAGAATAGCTCTGTGTTCCATTTGCTTCTTTCCTTGTAGTAATTTTTAAAATTAAAGTGGTATTTCTCCCCATAGGCCAGGTACTTTCATCTCATGTTCCACAAATCTCTACTTGCGTGCTGCTTAGGCTGCTCAGATTCACTTTGTTTGCTCTGGCAAAACTCACATTGGCACAACCCTAAGTTAAACACATATAGTGACTACAAGTTTAAGTTCAGGATTAGCAAGATCATTTCACTGACACAACTGAAAAATAAAGGACCTAAGTGAGTCTGCAAATTCTCTCATTTTGATGGAGTTATGTCAACAGAGAACATTTTAGTATTATTCTCAAAACAAAAGAGAAAGGACACAGACCCACTAAAAGGCAGGGAGTGGATATAGTAGGGAACTGGCAAATCCACTCAATCAAAAAATTCAAGAAAAATTTCATCCCTCATTTATCTCATTTTGCCTACAAGCCTCATCCCAATTGTGAGCATTTGCTTGCACTTCAATATCTCGATTAATTAGCGAGTGTCTCAGGAAGCTGGGACATAACATGAAGACAGAGTATTGCACATGCTTCCATGCTAAAACATCTAACACTCTTAGATGTCATTAGAAACCTAATAGCATCTGAATTTGAAACATTCTGCATTCATGCAGCAGTTCTGGAAAGGTATTTAAAGCAAAATGTCCTTTTCACACCTTTTTTAGAAAGACCTACAGTTAACCAAAATCCCTCTGGGCTAATACAAGCAAGCCCAGAGGGACAAGAGGAAATGGCCTCACTTGTGCTGGGGAGGTTTAGTTTTGACAGCAGGAAAAATTTCTTCACTGAAAGGGTTATCAAGCACTGGAGCAGGATGACCAGGGGATTGGTTGAGTCACCATCCCTGGAGACATTCAAAAGATGTCTAGATGTATCACTTAGGGACATGGTTTAGTGGTGGACTTGACAGTGCTGGGTTAACACTTGGACTCAACGATCTTAGAGGTATTTTCCAACCTAAATGACTCTATGATTCTATATATCACAGGTATGGGTTATAACAGATGTATACTTGCATAATATATACAAAACATATATCCATTAACTTATCTATAATTACATGAGCTCCCTAAGATTACACTGCAGGTGCAGAAGGAATTACTATGCACATAGCACCAAAGACTTAACAGAAATACAATAATTACAAATGAGAATCAGAATATCACTTTTTAATCTTTTCTTCTGATCCAAAACAAAAGGAATGAAACTCTATCCCTCCACATCCTTGTGTGTAGGCACATGGAGACACTTTTCCCTGCCTGTCGATAATAGAGAGATATGTCTCAAGAAGGGCCCTTCAGTACCCTGACAGCTTTGACAGCCACTGTCATTACAGCCTATCAAAAAGAGGACAAAGCATGATACCAGTATGTTAAAATTGCTTCCCCACTTCTGCCCTTTCCTTGACACTTCTTATCATTTGCTGCCAACACTCCTTTACATTGTAGGATTATCATTGACAGCCATCATTTCAGAGTAAAATTTATAACAAATTAAAGACCTTGCTTTCTTCTGTCATCTATTAATTCAGAGAACCATGACTCCCATGAATGCAAAAAAGTCACTAAAGCTCATATCCACTGTGCAAAGAAGTCAAAATTGTATTTCCAATGAATTAAAATCTGATGAGTATGGATGAAACCATAAAATTATAATAGGAAACATATTTCATTAAGAGATCACTTAAGAAGATCATAACCCACTTCAAAGACTAATTTGAAAGGTCTTTATTTTAAAAGAAACTTTATGGTACGACCAGTTTTACTAAGTTGGATGGTCACTTTGAGAGATTTTGCTTTGCATCTTACCTGAGGGTAATGACAGAAGCTACAAAGAAATCACAAGCTGGGTAGATTTATGTTTAGAGAAACTAGAAAAGTGCTAACAACGGAAACAGTACTTTTCACAGCTTCAAAGCAGAGCTTTTCTGGTTTTGGTTTTAAGACTGGTTTGATCAGAATTCTCCTTAACTCCACCCCCAGCCCTGCCTTTTCTAGTCTGAGTGTAAATGAAGCCCATGCCCACCTTTTGTGAAGATGAATAAACAAGTATTAACAAACCATGAAATCTGCTTAATTTTGGGCCAATTACTTTCCTGCACCAGCAAATCCAACTATTTGGGAGTTGGAATAAGAACCACTGTCTGCATCATCCCACAGACTGTTTTGATGGCATCATTCTACCTCATCTCCAGCAAGGTTAGCTACCAAGTTTTTAGTCCAAGCCTGAAAATGAAAAACTTGTGCTAGATTGGGGGGGAGTGCCCTTTTAGCACCATGAATAAAGTCTTTGAAAGGATCAGAATAAAAGCTGAGACCAGGATCTTGATTCTTTCTTTATAATTATATACAGAGTTAAATCTATGTTGATAGACTCTCCATGGCACAGAAAGATGTCAAAACTAACATGAACTTTCATGTTTACATATACACAGCGTTCAGTGGGGTCACTGGGTCAGGATTCCCAAGACTCAACATCCTGCCATCTCTAGAACTCCTCTTCTGCATCGTAACACATCTGAACAGGGGTTCAGAGCAATGAATGAATCCAGACCAGGGAAGTGCACTTCCACTGAATACTGGAGGGGAAAAAAAAGCTTTGTTGATTTCTAGGTTCCAAAATACTTCAATGTATATTAAACAGCTTCAATAAAACAGAAAACATCCTGGATACAATGTTATTTCAAGTCTGACAACATAGTCTCCTCGCTATACACACTTTGTAAGTTACAGTGATAGCCTCATGATAGGATGAAGCCCCTATCTCTTGCCAGGAAGGTGTCCAAAATCTGCAAGATTGGCTGCCATCTTCTTCAGCAAAGGGTTCTTTTAAACTATTTTTTGTGATTAAAAATTCTAATTGGGTTCAATGACAGAACTTAAAATTTTAAAACATTTTTTATCTGAGGCTTCTAATTTACAATGCCAAAAAAAAGCTTGAGAGTTATTTCAAAGTTTTATTAGTATGCACATTAAATGAAATACATTCTCTTAAACTACCCCTAGGGGTCTTCGCACACCTCATATGAAATTCTCTCAGACAGGTAGAACAGCTTTTAACACTGACACGAGACCCATCTGCTCCAGCAATGAACAAACCAAGATGCATTGGCAGGCTAAAGTAGGAGAAACTCATTCTGAGCTCATTATTTGCTGTAAATCTCAAAAATACTTCTGGGCATTAAACTCCACCAAAATTTTATTTGATAAAGAAGATTTAGTAAAAAAAAAAATAAAATCTACTTTCTAGTCCATGTACGATACTAAAGCCAGCCTCGAATACAGATTTACACCTTTAGTGGTAAACATTTCCCTGGTAAAACAATTGTCCTGGGATGCAGAAACCTGGCGTTCAACTTGCAGCTGTGTCACAGCTTGTCTCAGCAAGTCTGAGATGGCATTTAAATCCTTTGTGATCAACATATTCAATGAAGTTTATTGTTCTTTTCTTTATAATATCCATTATGCATTTACTGAATCTGGCAAAATAGCACTTGAATCACACATTTCAGTCCCCACAGTGCCACTGTAGGATTGAGTTCGGACACCAATTCTTCGCCATGGGAAGCCAGCTGGCAAAGGAGGCTGTGGCTAAAACATATGCCTGCAAGTATCTTTCTACAAATCCAATTAAAAACTGGCTGCCCTATCAGTAAGAAAGGGATATACTCAAGTCTGCTGAAGAATTCCAATACAATCCAATTGACAGGGTAAAATCCACAGTGCCAGCTCCATGTACCTCGTGTAATTCACGAAGTGCTGCTAGAATGGCAGTTCTGTAAGACCTAAAGGCCTGGAGTCTGTCATGCAATACACAAGTCACCAAGTGACAAAACCACAAACCAACAGCAGTAAGAAAAGCACATCATTTCAACCAGCCATCCTAAAAGCATTGTTTTCTCTGCATATCAGAGTGCAGAAGACAAGAGAAGATGTTAGTTCTCCAAAACTGCCATAAAGGTAAAACAAAGAGAATGCTTTGATTATGCATGAGCTTGGTTCCAATGACAAGAGTTGTATTAATGAAACGTCTTTGATATTTACATAGACACCGCACTAATTTCCACAGGGACACCTTTCCAGGAATGTTAAGCAAGAGGCTGATCGCAAAACAGTAGGGCCATAAGAAAAGGAAATGATGAAGTTAGTTTTTATGTGGGTTTGTGTGATAGCTGGTTTCCAGTGAGGTGCAAACTTGAACTTAGAATTTTCATTAGGTTACTGTTTCCACAACTGAGCTTTTTCACTTGTAGCTCTAGTGCCTAATAAAGGTTATACCTTTATACCTCAGCACTTAGGACACCCTCTCTCCTGCACTGTGGAGGCTGTTACCTTTCTTGTCAAATTTGGATTAAACTGGCCAACAAATCCATAGCTGGAATGGGAACATGATGAATGACAAACAAGGATAGTATAATTGTTCATGATCACATAGGCCTTGATCCCTCACTAATCTAGTAAGATGCCATAAAGTAGCATTTTAGGTTTAGTAATCTTAACCCTTCTCACAAAGCCTCCAAAGTTTGCAAAGCTGGTTCAATAAATAGAGATATGCAAAGTACAAGTGGAAAATGAACAGCAGTGAGAGGTGATGGGAGAAACTTCTACATAAGCATAGAATTAGTGCGTTGCACTATTTCTGCCTCAGCTCGTTAACCTTTCTCTCTCTGCCCTCCACTTCCCTTTAGTTACTCACCATGAAATAAGTCTTTTAATTGCTATGTAACTAAAGCCCTCTTTCTGGCAGATTGACTGAGAAGGCCAAGCTGGTATTTGGGGACTACAGGCCCTTTGGTGACAGTTTTAATTCTGGTCAGAGCAGAGAAGTCAATAAATCATTCTCACAGAAGTTGTTACTGACTCTGAGCAAGCCCTGGGAGGAGAGATGCAATCTCTATTCACTAGGAAATAAAGTCTTGGGTTTTTTTGGGTTTTTTGTGGGTTTTTTTTTGGTTTTTTTTTTTTAACTTCCAGATACAAAATAAAGAAGTAAAAGAGAAAAGAAAAAAAAAAGAGAAAAAAGAGATAGGTTCAAGAAAGGCAGGAAATGCAAAGCCCAGCTTTGACCAAGCGGAGGAGAATATTCTATAAAGTTCTGTTGCGTGATGGAACTAATTCTGACTCACCTGGAGCAGAGATGCATTGCCAGTATTTCAGGATACTGACCCAAACCCCAAGAAGGATATAACATACAACCATTCTTCTTGCATTGTCCTCATGTGTTTTGTTTTTTCTTGACAATATATGAGCTTCCATTGGTCAAATTAAATTTTTCTGCTTCAAGATTTAGACAATTTTTTTTTTTGATGGACTGAAAATATTTTTAGGTAATCAGCTACGTAATTATTATTTAATGGAAATGTTCTAATTAATACCATGTAAGGCATCCTCTCAGAGAGTGCAAATAAATACTAATCAATCACATGATTCTCTTTCTCTCCCCAATTCTTTGTGGTCTTCGGTGACAGTGGCTGTTACACCTCCAGCTTGTTTATATCCACATTCACATTGTGAAACTTCACCAACCTCCAGGAGATTTAACTGATGGAACATGTAAATTTCCAACTTTATTTTCTATTTTTAATAATGTTTTAAAGTGATATACTCCAGGAAAACAGGGAACTTATACGAAATCCCCCAGACATCAGAAGAGCCGAAAATGAAGGATTAATGATCACACAGTTTTAAGCAAACACTGAAGGGAATTTAATCCAGTCCTTTAAACACAACCAGGTAACACCTTCTCTTTTTTGAGTTCAGGAGGTTGAAAATATGCACAGCAATGTGAGCATTGTTTAATATACACACACTACACAAATCTGAAGTTAGTGGTCTTCAGGTGAAAATGAGTAATGACTAGACTGAAAATTCTGAACATCTTTCAAGACAGCATTATTTGACAAGCAGCAGCTGGTAACTGCCTTCTACAGGCAATTCTGCCTTACTGGGCATATGCAATGTACCTGTATAAAATGCTACAGGTCAGCATATCTGCACAATTAAGTTGCAGGTATTCTAGTTTCTGCAGCATGGATAAAAAACATTTTTAATCAACAGGTTTGGTATACAAGTTTCCAATGTCAAACAAATTATTTTCAAGATGTGATCATCTTAATACTATAATGACAAGACTCCTTCAGAAGCATCTGTAAGTAGGTAAACATTTTGCCACACGTGTAAAAACTAATGTGTTCTGATGTTATTTTACACTCACACAGCATTTATTTTAGATGGTTGTGTCTGACCTTCCCTTTGACCAATATAAATTTTAGCACTGGCTTTGCTAGAAATAGGAATAAATCCCTTATGAACAGAGATCCAAAACAAGCTTTGTATGATGTAAAAGGAAAAACTAAGTGAGGAGGATTCTCAGCAAAAAAAGAGCTAGCTACAAAGGACAGATGCAGCAGCTATCAGCAGTTACTGCTGTAATCCTACAATGCTTTACTTCAAAAAAAGATTAATTCTCTGCTGCACTTGGTGTATCTAAAAAAATTACAATGGCCTGTCCAAGTCACAGCAGAGGTAAAGAAAACAAACCCTGCACCTACATGCTTTATTATCGCTTCACTTCATCATCGACTAGAACACAAGAAAATCAATAAGAATCCTATAAGAACACATCCACCATAATAAAATATGTGGCTTACATATATCAAATCCTAACAAGTGTGCTTGCATGCTCAGTGGAGAAAATCACTTCATAAAACAATCCCAGGAGAGAACTAAAAAACTAAAAAGGTGTCTAAGGAGGAGACAAAACAGAATGATGTATCCAGAGGATAAGGAGATAACTATAAGAACACATCATCAATATACTGGACTTGACAGGCCAATGTTTCTATCCATTATTTTAAGTCCTAGATAACTCCATACCTCCAAAGAGTGTTTTGGTTATGCTGGAATCAGTGGACAGAAGTGACCAGTATCCATTTATGTCCCTCTAATCCATTTGATTCCCAACATAAACAATCCATGTTAAGCAGAAATTACTACCTGTTTGGGTCTTGATTGCCTCCTCTGTAAGGAGACGGAGCACAGTGCATCACAGTTCCTGCCTCAAGAATTGCCTTGGGAAATGCACCTCCCTGAAGCTGAAAATTTTTCATAAAACCTCCATCTAGTTTTAAAGTCATATTAGTCTCCAATCATTAACACAGGATATGCAAATAATTTGGGTTCTATTACACAATTCAAGTACATGGGATAAAACCTAGAGTTTGACACGATGGTGTTCAGTTATTCTGATTTGCCACACTAGCAATAGTTTGCTCATTACCCTGTACAACAGGAATTTCAATTTACCAAAATTACCAATCTTTTTAATCAAAAGGATTTCTCTGTTATTTGAAGGTAAATTTTTTACACTGCTTTTCCATGTTAAAGTCTAGTATTCTAGCCCAGGATCTGTCTCAACTAGTTATCTAAAATCTCCTCCAGATTTAGCTTCTACTGACCTCCAGTATGCAAGGCAAGATATTAAAAAAAAAAACCTGCATTAGTTTGAAAATAATATTACCCCAGGAAAGTGAAAAACCTATTCCTGTAAATTCTAGAATTATCTACTAGGAGAAAGTAGACAAGATATATTTTGTTTGTGAATTTAAAATTTGTTTTTCTGTCCTCTCTTCCATTCTTCAGCTCATTTGTTTGGTACATTTAGCAACTTTTTTATGTGTAGCCAACTGCACCATTTTCTTTGCAAGTGTGTATCCTTTCCTAGACATCAGAAGATCATTTAGTAAAAAATAGTACCAGTATAAAACTGAGGTAGAAGACTTTTCAGCAGAAAAGGCATAATGAAAAAAACAAAGAACAAATAGTAGGCCTGAGAATTGCCTTGGTATTATGGCTTATGTACCTTTCTAAAAGACCTAGCTTGAAAGAGAAAAAAATTCTAAGAGTAAAAAAAAAATAGATAAGTTCTATCACTAAACTGCCCTTTACTATCACATTGTTTTCCTAATCAGTTAAAACGCAAATTCAAAGTGAGAGTGCCCTTTGAATGTTCACCTATTCCAATTTCCTTGATCTTGGATACTGCCTATTACTCCAGATTGCTTTTACAACATCCTTTTATTGAGCTTTCTTTACACTGCTATCCCATAAGGCCAGAGAGACTTCTCAATCAATTCTCAGTGCACCTGAATCAATTCCGAAGCTCACCATGTCAAGGGAGCAACCTTTTTTGAGACTAGAGCCAGTCATATGAGTTTCTAATACATTGCATTAAATTTCTTCTGTAATTCAGTGTCAGGCTTTAAACCTAGCACAGACAGTAGATAGAACATATACCTGTAAAAACAGAGAGTAGAGTATAAACTTGTATTGTAGGTATTATAGCACACATTTGACACAATAGTTTCCTTCTACTGTGAAAACAACAATGGAATAGTTCCAATTTCTCAGCAAGATCCTGACATTTGGGTATAACTCCTCATAAAGCACGAGTTTATGAATTAGTTTTACATCACAGAAACAGGACTTGAACCTTCGATAATGATATTTAACAATAAAGAACAAAACCCACTGCTTTCCTGGATTCAGGGCAAGATTCCAAAGGATTCACTAGTGTACCCAGGAAGAGACTTTGTTTCTGTCACTTAAAGAGGGGCAATGACATATAATGCATTAACAAAAGAAGTCTAGAGAAACTCACAAAGCGTGGCATCTCTGTGAACACCTCCTAGGATCTGTACTGGGCATATTCACAAATCATTCAGGAACTCTGTTCTCCAAGGAACAACCTAGCAGTTGCTATTAGTCCCACTCTCACAGTTCTCATCTCCCCAATAAGAAGTGCAAATTATGATGATTTAGTTTGCTCTCAAAACACACTCCTTCCTGAGGGTCTATTCTGCGGACGCTTGCTCCTGAATATGCTATTATTCATTCTCTACTTTTCTTAACAGAAGCCATATTTATGCCATATTTACTATAATACTCTCAAAGGATGAGAAAATATATCATTCACCTCTTTCCTACAGCACCTAATTGTAAGAGCCAGTAGTACTTTCCTGCTTATTAACAACACAAAAGTGTCGTTCCTATATCCAACTAAGAAAGAAGGTACTCCAAAATCATGAAGAGGAACTTTAACTACACAACAGCTTTGAAAGACCTCTCTATACAGATTTAATATTCTTAAATGTGCTGCTCATTAATAATTTAATGTGGACAAACCAGCACATTTTTATTATTTTCATGTTATTTACAAAATAAATTGAAGGTCCGTAAATATAGCAAATGACTCATGATTTTTGCTCAAATTTTGAATACTCTTTGTAAGTCACATGCCTCAAAACAGTATTTAATTAAAAACATTTAGGAACAGAAGAGGACTTTAGAAAAGAAGAAAAAACAAGGTGTTGCATTTGTCTATTCCTATTTTTCACAGTTCAGTTAACTTTGAGTAGTTCTCCCGGTTCAAGAGCTCCAAATTATTTCCCCACTAATAAATAAACAAGCAGTTCTCAAATCTTTCAGCTTTTTTTGTTAGATGAATGTGTTTAGTTACATTTCTGGATTTTGTGTGTGTGTGCATTTAAATATATAAATAAATACGTATACATATACTTATGTTTTTATCTACATGAGAGAGAAAAATAGGGAAAGAGGTATGTGGGTAACGACCTTATTTCCTTCTTACACATTTCCAGCACCAGGGTCAAATGCAATGAAAACTATCTTCTAAAATATGCCTAGGATGAATAACAGTGTAAAGTTGATGTCTGCACAACAGAGCAGATGCAGAAAAGAACTGTGACCAGAAAGGAGCCGTGTTCTCCCCAGTTCCCAACTCAAAAAAAATATTTTGCCTTTTGACACCAAAATCCCCAGTAACCTCTGGGGGACTCTTACCCTTCATTTTTTTGAAAGGTGCTGCACATGGCAAGTCAGTCTGACCAAAGGATTCTGCTCTGGAACAAAAGCAAGAGGAGACTTTCCTGGTTCTTCTCATTTGGTAGTTCAGCTGGAGTCATATTATGGTGGTTTTTAATCCCATTACAGCACAATACCAAAACAGTGAGGGAGAACCCAGATACTTGGATGAGCTTTGCAGGCAAAAATCTGGAGCTGTATGAAATCTGTCTTAAAACACATCTTTGAATCCATTTTCAACTAATGCCCCATTTTAAGGGTAAGAGAGACTATTGCTCTACTTCAAACAGAGCAAAGCATAAAAACTCAGTTCTAGTCAAATATAAGGATACATTGTTCCACCTTCACCAATTACTACTTCCTAACCTTCATATTTCCAAGAAGAGATGTATCACTAACAGTCTCTGCTTCCCGCTTCAAAAATTTCTCAGTCTGTAAGCAGCCAGAGAGGCTACATTTTATAATTTATCTGCCCTGAGTTTTTGTAATGATGTTTATTTTCCGGCATTGTTTTACACAAAAGTAATTATTACCTTCTGGAAAGCTTCGCACTTCACTTGGCTCTCAGTATATTAAGTCTCTTGAAGTAGGTTTATACGCACAGGAAAACTCGTGATTGTCTCCACAGAGGAGAGCAGTTACATTGGTTTGTCAAGTGCCTCCCTAACAGCCTAAGGTTGTTTTCTAAGTTCAAGTGGGGAGGCAATCAATTACTGCAGAGTAAAAGGATATCTTCTTCCTCTTAAGGCAGCTTATACTGACACCAGTCATTGGCTATGGCTTTCTTCTTTCTCTGTATTAGTGAAGTCCAAACTGAAATAGGCTAACTGCAATGGAAGTGCAGATAATGGAGGATAATATACTGGAGCTGAGAGAGTTTGACAGCCCATGTAGACAGGGGAAAAAAATGAAGAGGACACTCCTGGTCAGAAGTGACACAGATACAGTGAAGAACAAGAACATCCATTTCTTCCACCTTTCTCTTAACCAAGCAACTATTCGGCAAAACAGGCAGTCACATCACAATCTTTTTATAATGAACAAATCTAAAGACAAATTCTAGTTAACATGAAGGATTTTGCTACCAGAAACAGTTTTATCTTCCCCTTCTCCACCCTGCTCCTTCTATTTTTGAACCAAAAAAAGAAGGGGTGATGCATAGAGGAGTATGTCAAGAAAAGTAAATGGAGTGCTGTTGGCTTGTCTTTCTAGTGGTCTGTGTCATGATACCACAAATGCAAGGAGACACAAACAGCAATAAAAACAGTGGCTAGGAAGGTGAATTGAGGAAGGAGAATCATATTTCTTACTCCAAGCATGCAGCACTAATTCCATTTCATAGATGCTGGTTGGTTTAACCTCAAAACTACTAACCTCCTTCCAAATTATGCCACATCCACTTCCCTGAATCTCTCTGTTTCAATACTTACAAATACACTCATTTTAACTCACGAAGTCACTCAAACATTTCTGCAGGCACTAAAATGTCAAGCAGTGTCAACATACACAGTATTGCAGTTATATTGACTCAGAAAAACAGGAGAGTCACCGATGCAGAACATTATAGGACCCTCTAATTTTTATATTCTATTTTAGAGTTCCCAGAACATCTCCTAGAATGAAGTCCTACAAATTTTATCCCTGTTCAGTATTCATTACACATGAAATCCTGAAGAACTCATGCCTAAGAACCACACACACTAAGGATCCCAGAATCAGGCACAGGCGGATACACAAAGATAGCAACTTCCTTTTTTCACACCCAATTACGGTCTCAGGTGTTTCAAAAGAAGCAACCACAGCATGGAAAGAGCTGTGGTTGCTTTTTGTATGCAAAGAAAGTATACAGAAAGATGAAAATATGCAATCCCAATCAACAGCTACTGCAGATCTCCAGAATTATTTCTGAACATTTTAGCCAGCAAACATATCATTCAAAGCAACACAGGCATAACAATTTCGCTGAAGGCAAGCCCTGCAGTGCACTTCTTGCTGTGGTCTTATAAGAACACAGAAATCCAGTAACCTGAATGGGATTCTGGACATAACAGGGTCCTCCCACAACCAAATGGGACCACATAATTCAGGACTAATTTTAGGAGAAGTTGCATACACCAAAGTATGGGGTATAGAGGAGATGACTAAAAATACACACCATAAAACTTGACTTTCCTTTATACAAGGGCATTTTACCTACAGTGCCATTAGTGATTTACAAAAAGATTTTATAATTCCCATGTCTCTAGAAGCTTATGTTCCAGGTTCAATAAGGTAATCATACTTCTTGGGAACATTAAACTTACTATGGCTATTTTAAGAAGTAAAGAAACCCTAGAAAGAAAGACTATAGAACAGAGCCTTGCAATGATTCAAAATATAATACCCCTTCAGTGCTACTTGGCACAGCTGAAGACAGTTATATTCCAGTAGAAATAAAAAAGTTAGCACTTCACCAAGTGTCTAAAAGCTCTTTAAAAATTCACTGCTGCATATGCAATAAGCTTTTCGATTGTCACCCATGACAGAAATGTTGTTGCATATGAAGCAGAAACTGACAGCTATTTAATAACATTTGACATTATACAACAATGTGTTTTGGTTTGTTTGTTTAAGGATAGATTTGACAGAAATTTGGTCACAACTACAAAACCAAAACTAAGGGGTTTGAGCAAAAAAATCCACCGAAGGCTTTTGTCCACTGACACCCATAAACAGTGGGCTTTCAAGGTGAAACAATACATCAAAAACTGTCAAATAAGAAATAATTTAGAAGAAGGAATGAAGGAAGGAAAAGCAGATAGGTATTGAGGAGATAATCTGAAACCCAGATACTCACCTAGGGGAGACATTTATGTGCCACATTGCTAAATCTATGGGAGACAGCCAAACACAAGTCAGACACAGGACACCAATGTTACTAACAGCAGTAGTAACAACTGTATTTATTCTCGGAGTTCCCAAAGGCTAACTAAAAATGGTTACTAGGTGCTTATAGTGCTAGGCACTCTGCAAGTACAGAAACATAGTTGGGATCACTCCAAAGTCTAACAGAAGACAAGTAAGCACGACAGAGGAAAGGCTGAAGATCCATATAATGAGCACAGCAAGGGCTTGTAATCATCTGGGCAGTTTGAGGAATACATGGTGGGGCTGTGTGTGGTGTGTTTACTTCGAAGAGGACACCTAATCACAAAGCTAAGGGAAGGGAGGAGCCTGCAATAAGGTGATGCAACGTGAGGAGGGTGAAAATGTACAGGATTGAAGAAGACAAACTGAGACAAGGTTTGAGCACATCACCAGTGAGAACAGGTTAGAAACGCCCGGGCCAGCAGCACAGGCTGCTCTGCAAGGCCCCCAGCACTTGCTGTGCCGCCTCTGCAGCTGCTGGTACCAGCTGGTGTCTCTGCCTGGTTGCTCCCTGAAGTTGTTTCCTCAGACCCCAGAGCCAGGTTGTGAGGGGAGGAAGCACAACCTGGTCCTAGTGCTTCCCACATAGCCACGTCCTGGGGCTGCAATTCCCACAAAGAGACTGACAAACACAGTCCAGCTGAGCCAGTTTGACTCTGCCTTGAGTCTCTCACCTGATTCCAGTCACTCCATTCTCAAAAGTTGGTACAACTTGAAGGGTATCGATTATGGAAAATATTATCTGCTTGGAAGGACTATTCTGCGGATATTTAAAATTTAATGGGAAAACACCTGGATATTCAGAGTTTGCCTAATAGTGAATAAAGAAAGAAATTATATAAATAAATTAAAAATGTAAGAAAATATATGCACTAATGATGCAGAGGAATTATTAACCGTGTGATAAATGCAAGTATGAATGACAGTTATGGGATAAAAAAATGAAGACTGTGGCAATGTAGACAACTGTAACATCTAGAAAAGAAACAGAAACTGCAGAACAGTCTCCAGAGGAAAAGAACAATGTTCCAATATTCAAAATTCTTAAAAGCAAGTGTAGGTCAATAAAATGTTTAAATAATGAAATGTCTCAAATTCTGTACAAAACCTAACAATCCTCCAATGACATAGTGTTGTCTGGATATCCTAAGGCAGCTTCTTTAACACCTTTTTGCTGATTACAATTTGATTGAAAATAAGCACATTGCAGACTAAACAAATGCAACTGAACGCCAGTATTTGCTAAAACCTTAGATTAATCCCTCTTAAAATAATGCTGTTGAATAATCTCAGAACTTAAAATATCTACATACAGTAAACTGGAGCATTCAGAAATGCAAATACACTTACAGTGCATATTTCAATGTTTAGAACACAACTTTTGAGGAGGAAAAATGTACTATTACTACCGTTATATTATTTCAAAGTTCCTAATTTGATGCTTCCCACATCAGAAACACACTGGAAGTTTACAATGTTCCTTTAAATGGGTAGATTTACAAAAAGAATTCATGGTATGTACCCTATACCCTAGTTCAACATCATTATTTCTTTTATAGTGTAGTTCATTTAAATATGTGGAAGATTGAAAAAAGAAAAATAAATCAAGCTCTGTAGTATAAAGGGTGTTATTAGGGAATTTTTAATAATGAGATCATACCATTAAGGCTTCACTGCTTGCAACTTACAAGTAATTTTCTTGCTTTATGGGATATTGTCCTTCATTCAAACACATACTCCATTATGCACTATAGATAACGTATATAGGGGACTAAATGGAAGAAATTGCAATAAGCGTTTCACACAAGATAATGGTACAGTTATATGATATAAGGGAGACTCAGCATGGATGAAGAAATCCGCTTATCAGGCCCTGCACAGTATTCTAGCTATTTATGTAAAGTTTAAGCATTGTTATCTCGAGAAGGGGGGGAAAAAGGGGGATTCACAGAGGAACAAGGTTATTCATTTTCTTTAGTAAGCCTGTGTGATAAACCCTTACTCACGTTTCCCCACACCCATAACTTTCAAAGACTTGCCTTCACTGAGACTCTGGGCTCTCTTTTGAAGTTTTATTAACAGTAAGAATGATGTGGTTGATGCCATTACTACATAATATGGTAAAGGTGCAGGACAGAACTCGGAACAGCAGTGTGTAATTTTTAAAGAATACATTTACATACAGGCAAAAATATTTTACCCCTACAAAATCTACAATCCTATTAAGAGTTCTCTTTATTGTCAGCTGTCCGCAAGTCTAAACCAAAGTTCTCCTGCTAAGGAATAAATAAAGAAACCTCCTCTCTGGAACAATACATACTATTCAGCTTTACTCATCATGGGAGACATTTAATCCAAACCATTTTGGATCTCCATTCCCTCCACTGCATTTAATAATATCTGGATCAGGCTTCTGGAATTTAACCTAATCTCACAGGCTCAGCTAAGACGAGAATCACTAAAATTTAAAGACTTAACCTGCCTTTGTGCATTAGCTATTACTCAAGGGATGTTTTCCTGGCAAATTAGGATTCTGGACTGGGTCTCTCTTCCATTAAATAGTCATTTCCACTGTGACTCCCAGTTCTTCAGCCTGTAAATTTCAAAGAGGTCTTGAGTTCTGAAACGATTTATGGGGATGAAGGGAATCTACAAGTGAAGAACTGAAGCCTAAAGGTCTTACCTGCTTCACTTGACCAGAACAACTCCACCTGAACAGCAGGCAGTACAACACACGGACGTTCCCACTTTTCACTACACTTTTCTCAGTAACATCCTGGTCACAAAACTCCATAAGAATATTTCAAAACAATGGCAAAATGTGGCAGATTGCTTGGTAACTAAATTTAGCGTATTGCTCTCAACAGGGCTTCACAACTTACAGAAAAGAGAGTTTCTTAAACACTGACTACCAGTATCTCAACTTTTAATACCTGCTTTCTGACCTTCACATGCCAAACAGCATGTGACCTTATTTTGTCATCAAGCATCCAAAACATGGGCATATCTTCTACTTAGAACTTGTGTTCACTGAGGAGTTTTGCCACTGATATCAACAGCCCTAGTTTACCAGCCTCTTGAATCAGCAGTTGCTCTCCATGGTTCTTTTTATAAATGTTGCCAAGTACAGACACGTTTTAGAAAATTACCTATGTCAACAGTGCTCCCCTCTTCTCCATGCTTGGGTTTCCAATTGAAATGAATTAACAAAGTACATCACAACAATAAAGAGAAATTAATTAAAAATACAGACATTGTCAACAACAGACACACATCTATCACTAACCACTGAACCCTCCAAACCCCTTGCCACTTTAAAATCTTCTGCTAAGCGAAGAACTGGAAGGGACAACAAAGGTTATAGCATATGGTGGAGCAAATGATGCAGAACAAATAGCTCCTTTATTTAAAAAAAAAAAAAACAACCAAAAAAACCCCAAAAAACCACCAACACAAAAAGAAACAAACAAATCAATCCTTCCATTGCTTTCTTGATTGCTGGCATGAGGTGCAGTAGCATTGAGGACCCTCAGGTAGCTAGACTGAATTCACATACATTTTCACAACCATGAGTAATACGCAGAAACAGAAGAAACTCTCAAAAGGGGATTCCAGCTTTAAATTACATATATCTCCATTTATAAACATTGACACAAGCACAGGGAAAGAAGGAAAAATGCAAAAAACAGGTAGCTACATAAGCCAAAGTTAAGAAGATATACATAGAACAAATGAAAAACCTTGAAAAATACAGTGATAATAACATACATTAGTACATAATCCTTTGGAATAAGAAGATGCTGTCTTTCATGAAAAGAAGTACTTCAAAAGTAAAGAAATTGCCTTAGAACTGCATTTTCCATGATTTTGTGTGTCCCTATACCATAGTGTCTTAGTTTCAGGGTCAGACAATCCTTAACAGAGGTAGTTAAAAAAAAGAGACAAACAGGAATTGATAAAGACCTTTTACATTTTCTACCATGCATGCAAGACTTCCTTACTGAAAAACCACATCCCTACTGGTGGCAACAAACCAACAATGAGAACCCCAAGGGATTACATTTTGTCATCACTTTAAAAAATAAATTAATTAAATCTCAAAAACAGGTGCAATTAGAATTACAAGCAACGGTAACCAAGACTTTCAAAACCAGGTGCAGATACCTACTTTCCTTAACTGTGATCTTTATGTCTACAATTTGGGTCCCAACTTACCTAATCACCCAAGGACAGTGGGTTAGCTTACCTAATCACTCAAGGACAAGCATTTCAACCTCTACATAGTGCCTCCTGTCAAAACCTTCACCTTTCAGAAAATTCCAGTTTTAAAATGGTTTTAAAATGATCACCAATCTAAAAAGGTGTGAACTCCAACATTTGTGTATATTTCAAAGCAGCACTGGAGCTTTATTTTACATAGTCAGTGTACTTGGAGATAATGGCCTGTGAATATTAAGACTAGAGGAAGGTCACAGTCTTGCATATACATGCTTCATCAATTTACAAACTGAAGACAATTCTGCTTTTACCCCCCACCCCCAACAGAGTACAAAGCTACTTGTATTTCCTCTCAGAGCAAGGTGATCAAAATATGGGACTGGTGGAAACAAGAATGATCAATTAGCATGACCAGACAGATGCCCTTCAGGTTTCCCTACGTGACTCTGCATTTCCGAGCTGAGAGGCAACATCATTCTGACCCATGCACTGAGCTGGAGGTGAAGCAACATTTACAACATGGAGCAGGCAATCCAACAGCAGAATCTGAAAGCCAAAATTCAACTCAGTTCATGCCAGAAGAACAGCATAAACAGCCTTAGATCTTTCTGCTGCGTCATTAAAAAAATCCTTCATAAACAAAAACATCACAAGCAAAAATATGCAGATTGGGCATCCTCCCTGCCAACACTTATTATCAAAACAACAGAAAGTATTGTTTTAATCACACTATCACTCCAACATTTTGGAAGCAAGCAGGACTCTAGAAAATAAAGAGACTGAACTGAGTAACCCCATGGACCCATGGATGTTTTTACCTCTTATCTAAGGATAAGACATTTGGGGGGCAAATTAATTTTTTGCCCTGACTTGAATGCAGTTTACTGAACAAACCTGAACAATTTGTGAGCCCTGAGAACCAACGTGAATGTCCTGTTCATATATAAACTTACAAACAGAAGGCTTCCCAAAAGAGCCAAGGGGAATGTCACTTAGCCTGATGATGGTTATCACAAGATCTTCTATTTTTTGTAATAGCTCCAGCACAAATTACCATGGTAGCCTCCTCAGTAAAAAACAGCAAATTCAACACATCATCCATAGCATTGACTAGTAGGAACAGAATGGAGATATACCTGCACACAAAGACTTGTCCCTATACTTCTATCCTTTCTCTCCACTACAACGCAAAGCAAAACAACTTAATTCACAGAATTATCCTAATAGAATCATAGAATGGTGTATGTTGGAAGGGACCTTAAAGTTCACCTAGTTCCAACCCCCCTGCCATGAACAGGAACACCTTCCACCTGACCAGGTTGCTCAGAGCCCCATCCAGCCTGGTCTTGAAAACTGCCAGGGCATCCATAACTTCTTTGGGGAATATGTTCCAGTGCCTCACCACCCTCACAGTTAAGAATTTCTTCCTAATATCTAACCTAAACCTACTCTCAGTTTGAAGCCATTCCCCCTTGTCCTGTCACTATATGTTCTTATAGTCTTTCTCCAATTATTACCAATATTAATTATCAATTATTATTATTATTACTAATAATAGGAAAGCAAAGAGAAAAAACACCTGATCAACAGTACAGGGAAAAAGAATTACTACAAACAGACTGAGTATTTCTGGTGCTATGCCAGAACTGTCAACAAGCCAACTTTGGTATCAACAAAAATAAGTCTTGTCCTATAGATTTGCATCTATCAGAAAACTGCTCCCTCATCAAACAGCCTTCATGCAGTGCTGCAGAACAGCACTACAAATGATGATCTTATTTCTGAAGAAAGACCACTCTCACGTGACGTAGCCTCAGAGGCTACCAAGAAGAAAAAATCCAGGATCAAAATTTCCGCTTTCTCACTAGTTGGCCTCACTCATTCCAATGTCTGTACCAACTTTTTAAGTTCCGTTAGCTTTAATTTTGCTTTTTCTCAAATATTTCAAATATTTGAAATCTTTCTCTCTCAAATACAGTACAAAGCAAACCAAAACACTATAAATCTAGCATTAATAATTTAAAATATTTTGTTAAAACACGTCTATTCCTCATAAAAGAAAGTATTTACCGGGCCTTTCACGGACTGAATAATGTACGGTGTTAAGCCATCTGTGAAAGGTGTGAAAATTTTAAATTGATTCACTGACATAGCAAGAAAACAAGACAACATCAGATTGCCAAGCCTCTATGTCTTTACATATTCTGTAATTTCTTACATAAATAATTTCTTTGTTTTCCCATCACCCACCACCAGGCAATAAAATATTAGAATTGATGTATTCTTGTTCAAGGCATGTCTCCTTACTTCTTATTACCTTAGTTATTTAGTAAAAAAAATTAAAATAAGAAAAACGTAATGGTACTATACAAAGCTGAATTAAAAATAACAGTTGTCTGTGTTTATCGAGAGATGAGGTATTGGTGAGGGGAGGGGCTGAAGCACAAAACCCTTCCAACTACTCCAAGGTGTTATACATAAAAACCAGGCATGCAGCAAAAAAACCATTAGAGTAACCCCAAAAAATTGCAACAATTGCAGTGTGTGCCTCCTCACATGATGCAGTACTATCCTCAGTTCAAACTATCATATCATCCCTAAATACATAATATTTACTTCCTACAGCTTCCACATAAGCCACCATCAACCCACAAATCCAATTCAAAATAATTTTCAATTGAGACAGTCATCTCACCTTTATAGCATTTCCTGAATAATTACTAGTTTGTAGTTGCTCTTATGTGTATTTAAGCAGTTCACATAAATCTGTAGTCCCCTTGCAAGGTCGTACCTTTTGTCCCCTCTCCTTCTGAGAGGGCTGGTATGTTCTTACTCAGCTGTACTGGGTTTGTGTAGCGGGGAGACTACAGTGGTGGCAATTGTGAGGAGCTGCCAAAAGCTTCCCGTGTCCCACATAGCCAGTGGCAGCCGGCTCCAAGATGGACCCACTGCTGGCCAAGGCTGAGCCCATCAGTGACAGAGGTCGTGCCTCTCTCATAACTGATCTAAGAACAGCAGGGAAAAAGGGTGCAATGACAACTGCAGTGAGAACAGGTGAGAGCAAAAGCCCTGCAGCACCAAGGCCAGTGGAGAAGGAGTTGGGAGGAGGTACTTCAGGCACCGGAGCAGAGATTCCTCTGCAGCCCGTCCTGTGGACCATGGTGAGGCAGCTGTGCCTCTGCAGCCTGTGGAGGTCCATGGCAGAGCAGAAATCCACCTGTACCCCATGGAGGACCCCAGGCTGGAGCAGGTGGGTGCCTGAAGGAGGCTGTGACCCCTGGGAAGCTGTAACTGGAGCAGGCTCGTGGCAGGACCTGTGGTACCATGGAGAGACAAGAGCCCGTGCCAGAGCAGGTTTGCTGAAAGGACTTGTGTCTCCACAGGGGAGCCACACTGAAGGCGTCTGTTCCTGAAGGACTGCACCCTGTGGAAGGGACACACTGGAGCAGTTCATGAAGTACTGCAGCCCATGGGAAGGACTCATGTTGGAGAAGTTCATAGAGGACTATCTGCTGTGGGAGAAACCCCATGCTGGAGCAGGGCATGAGTGTGAGGAGTGTTCCCACTGAAGAGGAAGGAGCGGCAGAAATAACCTGTGATGAACTGACCACAACCCCTATTCCCTGGAGGGGAGGAGGTAGAGAATTCAGAAGTTAAGTCCAGGAAGAAGGGAGGGGTGAGGGAAAGGTGTTTTTTTAAGATTTGTTTTTATTTTCCCATTACCCTACTCTGATTTGATTGACAATAAATTAAATTAATTTTCCCCAAGTAAAGTCTATTTTGCCCATCACAGTAACTGGTAAGTAATCTCTCCCTGTCCTTATCTCAACCCTTAAGTCTTTCATTATATCTTCTCTCCACTGACCAGCCAAGGAAAGGGAGAGATACAGCAGCTTTGGTGGGCACCTGGCATCCAGCCAGAATCAACCTACTACCTCTGAAAATATTCAAATCTGATATGCTACCTTAATTCATTTTAGAGAAAAGCAGCACATTACAACAGCTGACCTGCTTGCCAGTGACACTGCAGTAATATTCCTTTCTTAAGGAAAAAGGCAAATAACCACATTTTAAATAAATGGATACTTCATGTATCTGTTAGATACTAACAGATATCTAACAGAGAGATTAGATAATGCATCTTTAATAGACTATAGTTATAGTGATGACATATACCACAAAGGGATAAAGAATTTTTAGGAGGATTAAAATATTCCCAAAATTACATACAGCAAGGGTTATCTGAAATAATACAGCAGATTATTCTTGCCTAAATACCATAAATACTTCCCTGCTATCAGATAAACAGCTCTAGGGACACTTTTTCAAAACGTTTTTTAATACCCTGTATTTGTTTTGAGTAGTCAGAATTTAAAAATAGGGATATTTTAAAGATAGTGAAATACAACTTCTGTGGTTATTCACAAGCATTGTTTCAAGGCTTGCTTTCAAAGAACTCAGTATATACTGGGAATCATTTAAAAAATACTGGTAAATCTCATTTCTAGACATCAAAATCACCATCCCTACTGCATACATCACAGACAGAGTCTCAGTGGCTTTCCACCGTCACCTATAACTGCTGAAAGCAAGCTTTTACACCTAGGGCTGCAACTTCCAAATCCTTCTCTACAGTAAATGAAAGGTTTTCCTCCATTTTCATTTAATAATAATAAAAAAGCCTCTACAGAAATAGAATGTCAAAATAATCCTCCTGCAATCTCCTAAACATGACAGTGCAGATTATATCAGGTTTCCCAACCACACCCTTCAGTTTATTTTACTAACAAAGGTATGTTACAGACAATATCTAATTCCTGCACATTTAGTCTTGATGGCAAGGCTTGACTAAAGAAGAATAAAAACCTGGACATAATAGCAAAACAGAGCCAAATTCTACAGAGGAGTACTTGGTCACAGAGAACTTAGCTTTATTTGTGTGAAATGTCATTACCAGAAACTCACATGAAACCAGTTGTACTGGATAAATGCATCAGTTTTCAGTTTAGTCACTGAAGTGTGTTCAACTGACAGGAATCTTTCTTAGCATATGAATAGCAAGACACAGCCAGGGCTCCAGTATTCACGTTTCATGGAAGGAATGCACACATCAGAATGGGACACGGATTCAGGCATGGAGGCTGTATTCCCACATCTACAGTTACTCTGTGTGATGTGGGTCAGATTAGGCTAGACTTACATTTGCAATTAGTAAATTAGTACAACAGAAATAGAGCAGTGGACTGAAGTAGTTAATGTCAAGCCCCCGATGTGTGCACTATGCAGACAATTAAGACATTTTATTTCCCTGTAGTTACATCAGTGTCCAAAAAGAACTGTCACCGGTACATAAATGGTTTGCAGCTCTGCAGGATCAGTCACTTGTTCAGATCCTCTAAGACCCCATTAGTAGTTGCAAACTAATGTTAAGTAATACCTTTTTTATGCCTGAGTATTTTAAAATTGCTGAAGAAAAGGTGCTAATCTGTCCTGTGGTCATACGAGCATGGTTATGTTTAATATTATTCTATCTTCTAGTCATGGTTAAGTGGTAAGTAGGAACAAATGTGAATATTTGTAGTAAGATGTATGCATGTTTAAAAATCAACATGTAAGCATTCAGGCTATTTACGTACAAGAATTACATCAAGAGGTCAGTTGGCTTCTACTTCAGAGAAAACCTTCAGTATGAAAAAGCTTTTGCATCCTGTGCATATACACAGATCAAAACAAATCACTCCCAAATGAAATCTCCATTCCAGACAAAGCTATGGTTCCAGAAGCTGATCTTATAATTGTGGGCTTTCAGCAAACTAAAGACAGTGAACATATCCACAATGCTGTTCTTGATCCTCCTGTATTTGGCTTTGTCCTGTCATGCACTATTTCAGCATCTGAACATGTTCCCTCTCTTCTGCATGTGCTAGCAACATAAATCTCTTGCAGACTCCAAGGATGCAACAGATGAAAGTGGCATATGCATATTTCATTACACAGGACAGAGGGTCCTGTGGTGATACTGTCAACACTACGGTGGTAGTTTTATCAAAGTAGAAAGTTCTCACAAAACTTCCTAAGAACAGTTACCCTGGATTTGTATAATCTTCTCTTTGAATCTGTCCACAGCCATTTACACACCTGTACACACCACATACACAGCTGAAAAATTTTCTTTAGTATTTTAGTCTGGGGTTTGGCAGCTGCAATTTGCCAGAGAATAGATACAGGCTGCTGTGTAAAACTTACCCCACAAGACAGCAACAGAGATCTGTCCTATCTGACTGTCACTGACTGTCAGAACATTTGTAAACGCAGTGAACACTGGAACACACGTGTGTAGCCTGTGTGGTGGGGAGAGATAACAGTGCTTTTCATCAGCAAGAATTTAAGTACACATTCATGTTCCTCAAACACAGCAGAAACTCAGATTGAAAGACAAGAAGGCTCTAACAAATGAGGGCATTTCTTGGGCCAAAAGCAAGCTTTCAGCCTGAAGGCAATTCTCCACCCCACCATCCCAAATGTTACAGAAGTTGACTGCTTTGCCTGATTCCAGTGATAACTTTCATCCTTGTAATCACAAACATCCCTTAGCCATCCTGCCTTATGTTGTCACTGTTCTGTACTAAGGGAAGTGGTAACTGTTTTGGTATGACTTTTTTCATTTTGTTTGGCTTTTTTTGTTTTGCTTCAGATTTTTTTTTTAAGACGAATAAGCCCAACTACCACAGGGAGCATTTGCAGTGAAGATGCCAGGAAACAGATTTCATATTCTATATATTTTCTGCCAAAGTATATTTGTATGCTATGCTTTCCACAGCTGACTTGGAGCTGTTTTCTTTGGCCCTTGAAAGTTTGATTGCCATATGAAAGCTCAACAGGAAGCCAGGCTTTTTGTGGCAGTTCTTGAAGACAGTGGCAAACCTGCCCACCAAAACCCTGCATGAGTGGGAAACTCCTATGAACCCCCAGTTACAATAGCAAAATTGATATCTGGAAGATCTTAATGGAGAATTTCTTTTCCCTAATTAACATAGGGAATTGTAGTGTGGGTTTTTAAAAATAATTTCTTTCTGTAACCCGCCAAGAACAGAAACTGCAATCACTGAGCCCCAAAGGATAAGTCAGAAACACTTCAGTGGGGAGATAATATTTGCAAACTCTCCATGGTCATCTCAAACAGGGAAGCTATCCCTGTAGTTCCTTGGGAGCAGATAACTACACGTTTGAATACAATAAGTGTCACAACCAAGAACAACTGCTGATCTTCTTCATCAAAAATCATGAATTACATTTGGATGCTGTCCAACAGGCATAACTCCCAATCTCCAGTAAACAGAATGAAGCTTACATACACCACTTCTTACTGTGTTACAGATAGTGGGCATGCCTAAATAATCCCAACATCTTTTTTAAGGGCCTCATTCTTCTTATATCCAACATGATGCTATCAGATACACTATTCTGTTACCACCTTGGCAAAACTCTGCCTGAATGTCTGCAGAGATGGATCAGGTGTTATACTGGATCATATCAAACTGCCAGTGTCTACCTGATGTTGGGTAAAAAGTAGTCATATGAGCAGCATGGTTAAATAGGCCTGTTCTCCCACAGGTATTCAGTTCACACCTGATTCTTTGGATTCTAAAAGGGGCAAGCTCAACATTGGACTTTTCTGTAGTCCAGTCATATGAAGTATTTCTCTCATATACAGATTCTCTGGCACCTAGAAAAAGCTGAGCTTCCACTATAGTATTTTCCTCAGATATGGAAAATGGAGCACTGACCTGGTTTCTCTCCTCTAACCAAGAGTCTGTTTTCAACAAGCTTTTTAGAAATTCAGTATTTGTGGCACTACTATCTCTCTGCCCTCTGTGCAAATAGCCAACATGTTTATAACTTAGAGGCACACAGAAAGTTGTATTTCTTATACTGAATCACGAGAAAGTATTTCAGAGATGTCACAGATATTCTGGACCAACTATTGATCCTGGACCAAGAACTACAACTACACGAACCGACATATAGATTACAAATGACAGGAACAAGATGACAGGAAGGGAAATTTAGAACCCCACAGAAAATATACTAGAAAAAAGCAGCTGAAGTGCAATTTATACTAGGTAGCAATACACATTTCCCAAGTGTCACTATCATTACAAGTTTTTGCTTACACACCACTCAGAGACAACAAATAAATTTTTATTACAGGCACGATCACCTTGTTTCAGCAGCCCAAGAGATTAATTTGATCCAACACTGTAACACAGCTCATGCTAAGGTGACAACAATAAAATGCAGCTATTCTATTCAATGGCAAGTAACATCCATGCCCTCACACTGAGGTGCAAATCTTCAGCACTGACATGCCAAAATGTTACATTGACAAATAGTGTCTCTCAAATACCAGTGCATAGAGTAAACAACATAAATTGAATGCTGAGCTATCAACAGAGTGGTACCGAATAGGGTGTGTAATTAAGCAGTGTGCGAGTGCACTAACTCTAAAAGTATGCCTGAACTGTTCCTTTCCAATACTGATTTATTCCATTTGTTAATGACACTGCAAAGTAATCCTCCTGCTGTATAAAAACATGAAGTTGGCTAGCAGTCCTGACTTTTTAAAATATTTACAAAAGCAATGGCTCTGTAAAACACAGGATGGCCCCATCTGGCACCCAATAGCTAGCATCCACTGGCTAGCAGCTACTAAAGGCCAACACAGGTTCTCCACATCCTGCCAAATATTCAAGTATCTTCCTATTGGCTTCTGTTTCCAGAGATACCTATAGGCGTAAAAACAGATGGGAGTCTGAGTTGGGTGTTTTGTTTTGCTGGGTTTTTTTACTGGATCTCCATGCACTCCACCAGGAGCTGAAATAAAAACTCCTATGGTTGTGCTCTACATCTCAAAGCTGTTCTGGGAACTCTGGACTAGCATCTAGACTAACTGCCATAAAAAAAAGAATTGCAGCATTCTGCCCTCCATTTCTCCGGCTCTCCATAATCTTACATCTTCAATAACATTGGAAAGAAGCTTTTTACAGGTAGATAAATCTTCTGAAAGATACAAAATTGAAGAAAACCTGCCTTCTTCCGGCAGACAAAGGCAGCAGTGCCCTGCCTGCTCAGTGAAAAGTGTGACTTCCAAGTCTCCAGCATCACGACTAGTGCAAGGTGCAAACCTTATGCCAGAAAGGATTAATTTTTTTCTTAGATTCATTTTCCTCCATCCATTTCATTATTATTTGTGTCATGATACTATAAAAGCTTCAGTCAAGATTAAGTTTTCTTTCCTATAGTCACTAAAAAAACAAAAAAGCAAGAGAAAGGAAGCTTCATTTACTTTCATTTTACAGACTGGAAGCTAAGACACACAGAATGACAGACAAGCCCAGGCAAACACAGCTGGTGGAAGAGAGAGAAACCTGACTGTAGATCTCAGAGAATCAAAAGAAAGGCTGCATTTCCCACCTCATTTTGCAGTGGGCAGTAGAAAGAACTTTGAAAAAGCAAGAAACACTTCTATCAAATAGTCCACAGATATCACTTGTGCACTAGATATTATTTCTCTGGTTGCTGTAGATATTGTTTTCAATTAAAAAGTTAAAGAGTCTTTTGTTTTGTATGGTTACTTTTAGTTTGTTGGGCAGCTCTTGGGAACAAAGGAACAAGTAAAAAGAACAAAACTAAATCCATATCAGTTCAAAAATGGAGAATTCAGTTCTTTGTGAATGGGAATTGAAAACAGAGACTTTTTTTCCTGTCCCAATCTATCTCTGCTTCTGCAAAGCTGAGTGACTGCAGTTCACAACTATAATTTTCTTAAGTGCAATGTTCAAGATAGCTTAAATTGCAAAAAAAAATTCAAATGAAATGACAGAGAGAGATAAGTGCATTAGGGGAAGAAAAAAACCCAACAAGTTTCCTCCATTTCCTACCACTTCCTGTACAACCGTAACTGAGATATCAATCGATGATATTGCACAAAGGGCACCAGCTTTAAGCATTTATCTGCTTACTGAGAGGATGCCTTGAGAATGGTCTTGGTTTTGTCTGCACAGCTGGAACAAATGCATGAAATGTTCAGATGATTACACGTCCTCTTCCCCTTCCCATATGGATATTCTCCAACATCAGATGATTTTTGAAACGTAAAAAGGTGTAACACCATGAAATGTGACTGTTTCAAAAAACTTGTAATGTAGTCTAAAGATTGGGTAAAACAGAGACATTATGGAAGAACTGAATATTTATTCAAGGTGTCCTGGTCACTGAAGGATGTTCTGTTTTGTGGCTACAACACTGCAAAAGAACTAGTAATCTCTGACACAATCCAAACATTTTCAATAGGCTTTACATCAAATCTCCAAATAATGCTCCTAATACCATCAACAATTTCTGCTCATCTTCAGTAACTCAATCTGTCCAAGTCGGTTTTCCCACTTGCAAAATATGAATAATTATACACACTTTATCTGAGTATTATGAAACTAAGACTAATATTTCTAAAGCGCTTTGAGATCCTTGCTGTAGGAACATACCTAGTGTATTATTAATTGTGATTAAGAAACTGAAAATGTAATGACTAAGTAGTCATGCACAGAGCAGGAAATCCTTACCTGAACTCAGGAACAATATACAAAGACATTAATCTCATATACACTTGTATTCAGGTCAGATATATGTGATCCAATGGTAGTACATTAAAGTGTGAGCCCATAGCAGTAAACTAAGCCCAGTAAACTACTGTACTTAGGATACATTCAGAACATTAAAGCTCTACTAACCTGCCTTTTGTTCATAAAAAACCTTGCCAGACACCTACTACAACTCACTCTATCGTTTTTTTAATCAAAGTAGCCAACACTAAGAACTGTTTTAAGTTCCACCTATGGTTGACATTTCTATACAGAAAACTGATCACTGTCATACAGGGTTACTCCTTTCATTTCAGCACACAGAATGCAGTCATCAATGCTCAGAACTCCTAGTGCTGTACTGAAGAGCTGAAATTAAAAACATCTCCATTGCCACTAATAGCTGCCAGTTTATTCACAGGATGAAAAGCTTCAGATTATAACAGCATGGATACAGTGACATTCAAATGTATTTGGCAGCAAGAGAAGCATAGAGGAAAAACAGAGACAAGATTCAAAGTGTATTCTGTCATTTTTATGAGTACTGGGCACCTCTGTTCTGATGACTGCAGAGCATTTTTCAATTCCCACTTTAGTAATCCAACATATGGGTAAGATAGATGAGTACAACTTTCTCATACATATGGAAAATTGATGCTGAGACACATCAGGCACAATTTTCAAGGTCTATTGTTTTAATTTACTTAATTTTACATACAAGTACTGAAAAGATAATCAAACTGAATGTAAATAGGATATGATATGAACTTCCGTGCCTAAAGTTTTTAGGATGTTAAAATAACTTAAGAGCACAGTTTAACATTTTGGGTCTTTATTGCAGTTGTTATCTTCACTGCTTCCTTGACTTGAAGGCTGAAGTCCCAATTAGACTGTGAACACTGGAATGGCTAAACAGACAGGAAGCTAGTAATAGATCATCCAAAACAGAACAGTTAGAATGGACACAGTCGTGCTCTTAACAACAAAAGATGCCACTTAATTACAGAAGAACAGCAAATGATCAAATAATTTACACACAATTTATGTTCACCATATTGTTTTAGATATTTTTGGCTAACCTTTTCTGGTTTAAAACCAACTTTTTTTTCTCCCAAGTCCAAAACTGTATGCTACAATACCCCTTAGAAACAAATCCCTTGTTTTTTAAAAAGCAAACCCATCAGACTTGCAAAAAGACATAGCAATGCTAGATCCCACAAGTGACAGGTTCATGCTGACAATTAGAATTTCTTGATGCATAAGTTTCTATTCCAATTTTCATGGCTAAATATGGATTTGAGGGCCCAAGATTCTACACATAGTGTAAGAGCTAGCTACTATTATTACATATACAAGGAAATCTCCATCCTTCTCCCTAGTATCTGTATCCCTTTATATTATGTAAACATGGCACATGTCGATACTAATGGCATTTATTATATAGCTACTACTGAATTGCACATCTCACTTTTATATATAATAACTGCATTATTTAAATTAGAAATTAAATAGTAGTTTTTAACAGGCTTTCATAGTTACAATTAAAAAAAAATTTCCCAATGTAACTGCAGTAATTTTAAAAGTAAATTTGGAACAGTTTAATATTTCATTTTTTCCCTTTATTTGGAAGTAACTTTTTAAGGTCATGTATTGAAAATTTTCATCTAATCAAAATGGAGTTTTCCCTAGTTTTTTATGAGCCCTGACAATGGGGTAGAAGTTTCGTAGAAAAAAAGTGTCATAAATTATCTGATCAGCGAGGCTGACCACAAAACTTACTGGCATCTCTAGTTCAGCCACTATAATTAGCATAAAAATAAAAAAAGTCAATCTTTAATATATTCCAGTTATATGTGTTGTACTACTATCAAACAGTGGAAAGGGCTTCTGCATATCTAGAGAAGTAATAGTAATTAGCAGAATGCTTTTTTTGGTTCACTAATTAATATAACAGTGTTCTAAAGGATGGTGTCCCATATGGAACTGCAAAAGGTTTTCCAAGAAGTGAATAGAAAACTGGCATACCATGCTCAGCATCTTTCCAAAAAGAGTTTAAACGTTTTTGGTAGGTTTCTTTGTTTTGGTTGTTGTTTAGTTTTATTTTGTTTGCTTGGTGGGGTTTCTTGTGGTTTGATTTTTAATTTTTTTTTAAGGGAGGTGTGTTTCGCTGTTTGTTTTTGTGGAGAGTTTTGGATTGTGTGGCTTTTATTTTTTAATTAAGTTTACATTATGTATGTATCGACATTATAAATTTTCTATCTGCACTTCCTGCGTAGCAAAGACCCCCTGAAGTCTTTGTGTTATTGTGACCAAAACCAGGCGGAATGCAATCTTAGCTAACCCACTCCTCCAGGCAGTAGGCTACATCTATAAATCAGATTTCTGCCTCCATCCCCCACAGATCAATGTCACAAGCAACTATCTAGGGAGCAGCAGGGAAGCCAAGCTGGTGACCGTGTTCAAACACTCCAATAGGTTATTGAGCTGTGGTGTTAGGTGCCACGGTCCAAAAAATCTGTTATGTTTCCCCCCCCAGGTACATCAGACTGCTTCAGAGTGGTTCATCAAGAAAACAACAGTATGAGGCTGCTTTCTTATCACCTTACTTCAGAAAGAACTACTCAAAGGTCAGCAAATCACATAGGGAAAAGTCAAAACAAAATAAAGAGGAGAAAAAAGAAAATAAAGTTACTGTCATGTGGGAAAGAATATCAAACCCTTCTCAAATAGATGCACTCCAAGTCTCTCACCAGTTTTTTAGACAGTCACTGCCTAAAAAACTCACATGAGCAAAATAACGAAAATTTCCCCTTCCTTTTTGTGTAATGCAACTATCAATTGCTCTGGTTACTCATTTGCTTAGGTTTTCCAAGGACACGAGCAAGAAAAATGTAAGAAGAAAATGGGACAAACATTACAACTCATGCTGCTGAGCCAGAGAGGGCAGTAGGGAAAGATTTGGTAGCTCTATTATCAATTCCTGATAAAAGTATACTTCAGTTTCATTGATAAGACATAATCCACACCCTAATACATTTAAGTGGGAAAATTTTTACAGAATTCAGCTGGCTCCAGATAAGGCTCAGGGTGATGCAGATCAAGGATGCATTCCATATCTACAGAGTATGCTGAGCACCACCTGCAAATCACTGGCTAGACTGAACTGCCCATGACTGTGGTGCAAACAGCAGATAACCAGAATCCTATAAAGCCATCTCTTAAACATGAAACTGGTGAAAAAGTCTAGCAGAACAAAGTTATGAATCAACTTTGACTCATTAAACATAGCTTAGACATGATAAAGATAAGGAAAACACACCTTTGGCATGCCTGCTGCTAAATGACCCTTCCTTCCTACTAACAGAAAGTAAGCTCATCTAAGGAAACAGCTAAACCTTTCAGTACCTCACTGTTTCAAGCACCTTTGCAGGAGCCTGGTGAACCTTGTTGACCTTACAGCAGTGTTACAGGTTTGTACTCGTGTTTCCTCTGGTTTGGCTCAGTCCAGTGCACAAGCGGTGCTGCTTAATGCTCTGCGAGAGGCTTTCAGTTCTTGCTTAACAAAGCTTTCCTCCCACATGTCATATGTATTCAGGCTACAGTCTGTTTATTTAATATCTCCCTCTTTCTCTCTCCCCTTCCCCCTCCTTTCCACCCCCTTGTCCCCAGAAGAGAATAACCATAATGTGCCTATCACTTGCAGAAACAGACAGCTCAGCTCCCCCTTGCCATCTGGTCATACTCTGGTCTCTCAGCTGTCGTCAACATATGAATCCCGTTGTTTTGACTAGTGGGGTCCCAAGGAACAAGCAACAGTGCAGATTGCAGGGAATCAGGATGCCCTTTTCTCTCTTCTTAAAACCGAAGAGCAACCCACGTAATTAGGAAGCGAAAGAGGGTTTGCAAAATTCAGTAGTAGGCACAATCCCCCCACCTTTGCTCATGGGGATCCTGCCAGCCACGCCAGGCTATTCTGCAACTCAGCAAATTAATACATTCAATGACTGAACTTACAAGACACATTTTCTGCCCTCATCACCAGCATACAAACCTCCTGTCCTGCTTACTCCTCAACCTTCTAAAAACAAAAAATAAAAATCAAGCTCCCACTAAAGCCAAAGGTAAATATCTAAACCCTTAAATTCTTCTGGATTATCTTACAAAGATACAATATTCTAAAAGGTAACTCAAAATTTGTACTAATTAGTAGAACAGGTGAGAAGAAGATAAAAAATGAAAACAAAAAAGAAGAAATGTGGTGACACCTTGTAGAGTACAGAAATTTCTACAAAAGGGAAGTGGTTAATATTATTTCTAGGCTAGAACGGCATTAGAAGTCTATGAAGTATGCTGATGATAAAATTAAAATGCTGCCTTTTTTTAAGAACCAAAGTTGGTTCATCACACTGTGTGCTTGAAACATACTGGAAGCAGCTGACTCTGAACCATTGGGCAGCATTATGGAGCATGACTGCACCAAGGTCTCAGCAAAACAACGAGCTCGCACACCCTGTCTTGCCAAAATGGAGTCAGTGAAACTCTCAACAGGCATTCAAATCCTTCCATGATAGTTCTTCAGTGGGTTCAGAACCCAGCACCTGAGGACTGCAACAAGGAAGCATGAAATGTATCTTTATGCTGGGACTGGGAAGAAGGCATAGCTCAGAAATACACTTTTAAAAACTCACATTGGTGTCCTAGTAGTAAGTTTGAAAGACTGCTTTGTTTTGCTATAACTCCTTTGGATCAGCTCTATGAAAGCTTTCTAAAGTCTGTTTCTGAATCACATACTTTTAAAAATTCAGGTTTTATGTAAACAGAGTTGCTGTTCTCCCATGATATCACTAAAATTATTCACCTCGTCATATTTTATTCAAGTAGGAGTGTGTCTTGTGCTCCAACGGTTCAACACATGCAGGTTCATTAGTCTATTAACAGCTATACAACTAAATGTATATTTTAAAAATTATAATATCAAAAAACCCATGGAAATAGAGAAATCCATCAAAAAGATAATTTGAAATTATATTCACATAAACCACTCTATTTTCCCTCATGTAGCACACAAGACAAAAACAGCATGAAGCTTTGCCAGAACAGCAGCTGGATGGCACAACAGGCCTCCCTCCAAAGATGCAGCACCATTTGGGCCCTTTGTCTCGCACATCTGCAACTACACAACCAAAGGTATTATCACAAGCAGTTCTTTGTCAGTTTTCAGGATTCAAAATGTGATCAAAGTTCAACTTTTAACAAATGACATCGTAAGACTTGCGTCTTGCATCAATACTGTGGCAGGTATCTGTCTATCTGAGCACAATTACAAGAGCAGCAGAGGCCTCAGCACTGGTTGGGTGTTTTCTGATCCAAGTACTTACAATTCTGGGCAAGTTTATTCAGCCCGGGCCTGTCATGACATTGCTCCACTCCATAGGTTGTTGATCCAGTCAGATGAAAAACAGTTTAAGGATGCCTACAGATTCCAGTCACAGCTCCTATGGCACGAAAGATGTACTGTACGTTGCAGAAAAAGCACTAAAATTTGCAGGAAGGAAAAGGCCATGGAGCCAACAGGTAGGGAAACAAGCGTAAAAATTGTTTGGGGGGGTTTTTTGGTTGGGATTTTTGGGGCGGTTGGTTTCGGGTTTTTTCAGATAGCTCCAATATATCAGAAGGTCAGCAGACAAAGCAATTATACTGCAACTGCCCATATGGTACCTGATTTAGAATGTGGGTGAATTTACTGAAGAACTGTCACAACCACTACGAGTTAAAACATGAAAACTTAAAAACCATATCAACTATTATAATTTCCTTCACTAAGTGCAACAAACAACATGCAGAGCAAAAATATTTATCTTCTGAATTCCAAATACTGCCCAGGGCTGACCGAGGTCTGGTGTAATTTGCAGCAGCCCAGAGTTCTGGCAAGTGCCTACTGCAGACCAGCCTGACACTGAAAGAAGTCATGCCATCGAGCATGTTGCCCATGCAGGGGTCAGCTCTACAGCCACAGGGCATGCCTTGCTCCATATTCAGCAAGATTCCCTAACACACCTACATTTCATTTCCTACAACAAACAATGTCCTTCACTAGTACAGCAGAGTGACCTTTAATTCACATAAAATATATATTTATGTGTATTTGCTTACATCCATTTATATACAACGTATTATATCTCTCTAATATTTTTCGGAGGGTTTTTCTTCATCTATGCTGGTTTATGATTAGCTGTAAATCCCCTAGGATTTTTTGATATAAATTAAATACACCACAAGTCTGAGAGGAACACTCCGTGTCTTTACAGATAACCAGCATGTAACCCCACTTCTTATCTGCCCAGTGCAGCAGTTTCTCCCAACCTTCCACACAATCAGAAAATATATTTCTTATCTGTACAAAAAGTCAAGCCTCTGACAAGGCTCTTCCCCTTTCAAATGTCACCATTACTCCAGTCACCTTTTTCTCTCTCCCTTCCCCCGTCCCTTGTCATTTACTAGGGAAACATTCCCTGAGAACTATCAAAAGGTGTTGTGACCCAAAATTATTTATGTGGTTAGCAGTGTCCTCCACTTTTAGTGATTTCCTACTTTCTCACCTGTACCAAACAGCAACGCATAGTAAAAAACCCTCAGTCATTCTGACTACTGGACTAATTCGTGGGTGGCAACAGTAATGCAGTGTAGTTGGCTATCTTCACAGAATCTATCATACTAATCATGATATTTACGTTTGCAGCTGTTCATTCAGACATCCTCAAATGAGCACCGTGCCTCTCAGAATGCTTTGTATAAATAACCATTTTTTGGTATAAAACCCTATTTTTGAAAAGAAAAAAAAAAGGAAGACTTGGGGAACCACAGACCAGTCAGTCTCACCTCTGTGCCCAAAAAAATCATGGAGCAGATCTTCCTGGAAAATATGCTAAGGCACATGGAAAATAAGTAGGTGACTGGAGACAGCTAATATGGTTCAACTAAGGGCAAATCGTGCCTGACAAATCTGGTGGCCGTCTGTGTCAGGATTACAGAGTTGATGGATACTGGAAGAGTGACTGACACCATCTATCTGGACTTGTGCAAAGTATTTGACACTGCCCTGCATGACACCCTTGTCTTTAAATTGGAAAGACAGAGTCCACTTGGTGAATAAAGAATTGGCTGGATGGTCGCACTCAAAAAGTAGCAGCCAAAAGGCTGATGTCTAAGTGAGGAACAGTGATGCGTGGCATTCATTGGGGGTCAGTATTGGGCCTGGTGCTGTTTAACATCTTTGTCGGTGACATGGAGAGTGGGACTGTGTGCACCCTCACAGAAGTTTGGTTTTGACACCAAGCTGTGTGCTGCAGTCAACATACTGGAGGGGGGGATGCAATCCATATGGACTTTGGAAGGCTGGAGAGATGGGCCTATAAGAACCTCACGAAGTTCAACAAGGCCAAGTGCAAGGTCCTGCACAAGGGTCAGGGCAATCCCAAGAACAAATAAAGGATGGGCAGAGAATAGATTGAGAGCACCCATCAACATGCCCTTGCAGCCCAGAAAGCCAACCATATCCTGGACTGCACCAAGAAAAGTGTGGCCAGCAGGTCAAAGGAGGTGACTCCACTCTCATGAGACCCCACCTGCTATACTGCATCCAGCTCTACAGTCCCCAACATAAAGGAGGACACGGGTGGACCTGCTGAAGCCTTCCTATACCTAAAGGGGCCCTACAAGAAAGCTGTGGAGAGACTTTTGACAAGGGGATGTCATGTGATAGGACAGGAGAGAACGGCTTTAAACTGAAAGAGGGTGGGTTTAGATTACATATCAGGAAGGAATTCTGTACTGTGAGGTCGTAAAGGCACTGGAACAGGATACCCAGAGAACTCGTGGATGTCTCGTCCTTGGAAGTGCTTAAGGCCAGGCTGGATGGGGCTTTGAACAACCTGGTCGAATGGAAGGTGTCCCTGCCCACGGCAGGGGGCTGGAACTAGATGACCTTTAAGATCCCTCCCAGCCAAACCATTCTATGGTTCCATGATTTACTGCAGAGGGTAGAAAACACATTTCTTTCCAATGGAACTCGTATAATGAAAATTTATTATCTAAGCATCAGTGCAATTCAGAATGACTGGAAAGCTATTCTCAAAATACACCAAGAATCCAAATGTGTAAACCAAGCTACCTGTCAGTCCTAAAAATATGAGAAGCAAAAAATGGGTTCATCTTGCTTCAGAGGATGTGGTGCATTTGGCAAAGCACTAATGGAAACTGCTTTTCCAGCTGGCTGCATGACACCTGGCTCAGATAAGGTAAGTGGGAAGGGAGAGAGATTCCAGTTTCCAAAACTGCTTTAAACCATTCAAGATGACAACTCATCACCTGCTTTTGAGCACTCAAAAGACCTTTTTCTCACCCAGTTGTAACTTATCACAAGTGAACATTTGCACGTAACACACAACAGTTCCATAACTAACTTCACTGCAACACAGTTCCCGGTTTTTTTAATCCCTTTTCTTTCATCCCTTAGTCTCTACAGCAGCTATTTAAAAAAATGACAACAATAAAAATTTAGATATCATAAGCATTAATGTCTGCATAATGGAAGACAGTTGGGTAGTTTGGGACACTAAAAGTTAGATACTGTTGAAAGATATTTTCCACAGCAGGGACATCTGTATCCACTTTTAACAAACAAAATGCCATTAAATGTAGAGATCAAATCGTAAAACCTGTTGGCAGAAAACATGACTGTGTTAGAGATAAACTTATCCCCCTCACTGATACACAGGTCAACACAGAGCTCAGATGACCCCCTGTGAAAGCATATCTTCCTGAGTTACATTATTCAGAGAGTGTTGCTTTAAAGCAAATTGCAGAGTAAGGACGTTTCTGTTATACAACTCAGATCCAAGTTGGGTTACAGCCTGATATACTGCAGCAACTAGCAGCCTTGAGACCTTTAGGAGATTGTCAGAAAGAAGTCAGTAGACCTTTAAGGACTATTTTGCAGAGTCATTCCAAGCTAACAGCTAATGGTATGCTCTCTTCTCCTATGATAGCTCTTTTATAACTGGCTGACGAGAATCAGCTGCAAAGGAGGGAGATGATTTTATGTCTCATTAATTTTGAAATTTTTAAGATGTTTTTAATGCCAAGCAAATCAATAATCTGAGTATTATGCCCTGTTTCTCCTTTCCTTTCATCCTTACTGATACTCAGCTGTGCCATAATTTAGACACAGTTCTTTATCATTTAGTCTGAATACCTAAATGCATCCTAGTTTACCCTTGCTGTTAAAACCAGTTTTCTTCAATTTGTATCCTTTCACAATCTAGAAGTTTGTGGAGGTTTCATAAAGAAAGTTAGAATTAAAACTTGCACCACTTTTGAACGCCAAGTGCTAGAATCAGGCTACAAACAGTATTTGTCTTCATGATTATCCACAGTCTCTATCAAGAGGGACAGATATACAGATGTATAAATACTCATATCTCATGTACATAAAAAAATATTTAATAGATGAAAGGCTTTTAAAGCATGGAAAGACAATGTTAAAAGTCACTTCAAGTTTATGAATGTTTTAATACATTCAGCTTGGAAAATGCTGGACAGTTCCTTCTGTTTGCCAGCAACAATGATTAACCACTGTCAAACAGGTTTCTTGCAGCAAAAAATTACATAGATAGGTAAATTCCTCAGGATCAAGAACATCACTGGAGAACTAGGAGTGGAAACAGATGCAGTGCCACCTATCACTGTGTTAAGAATCCATAAATTGTATGTATGTTGTCATCCATAAATACAATTGTATGGTGTACATTTAGATCAACATTTAAACAAACGTAAGTATACAACCGGGATTCGTGAGCTCTATGTATTCAACATGGACCAACAAACAGAAGGATACATCACCTGTGACAAATGGTGAACAACTTTTGTATTCTGCTGGGCACTCAGAATAGCTGTTCCTATTCAGAAACAATTACTACTGAACAGTGTTTTACAAATGAAAGTCTTATGATGATATCTGTAGATTGACAAAGGCACAAAAAAGGATTTAGCATACACATGCAACTTTAATGCATTTTTCAGAGTACTGACACTCCTGTTTCAAACTATGTGAGGGGAGACAGCGAAGAAAGTTAGTTTAAACCTGTCGGTTATTTGTATTATGAAAATATTCAGCAGAGGAGGGCATCAATATGCAAGGGTGTTAGTTTTTTAATATATATACATTTTGCAAGAATAAAAGATACATTTCTTGTTAAATTACTTTTTTTTTTTATTTTGCTTCTGGCAATACTTAATATCCATGAAGTTTAATATTCAGAATGCACATTTCTCTGGGTAGCAACTGCTCAGCCAGCACGAAGCTCCCTAAGAGGATGGCTCCCAAGGTGTTTATGTAATATGAAAACAGTAGCAATAATCACCACATTTTTATCTCAGCTTAATGAATTTATTCTAGATCTCTGCTGCTTGAATAGCTGAGAAAACAGGAAGTGTTCAAGAATGATGTGATAAATGAAGCAGCAGTGACTTACACTATCAGCCTGTGCCAGAGACCATCTTTTACAACGATAACCAAGTATCCATGTTACAATATGATTTGCTATGACCTTTCTATAGGTCGCATAAAGTTGACAGGAATTTTATTATAATCACCTTACAGAGCTGTACTCTAGGCATGCTAAAAGCAGGTGTCCAATTGTTCTGTTTTTGATATTCCCAGAATACCAAATAACTCCTACTTCAGAAAGGCTTATATGCATTCAGCAAACAGAACTGGCCCCAGGGCTGTAATACACTTCAGTATTATCATTTCAACATGACTTCCTCCTGTCTACAGAGGCACAAAATTAAAGTTGCCCAGAATGGCAAAAATATCAGTAAGTCCACACCTACCATGGGAAGCAGGACTTCTCAGCCTCACATAATTTTTCTTCACCTATTTGCTTTGTTTTCAAGGCAGCTATTACTCCTGATCCATGACATATAGAGAAAAGCAGCAGCTCTCCCCTGACTATCCAAAACTGGATGGGAGTATGACTTAATTTTTAGAAATCTTCATAGACTTCCTCCATCACTTAAACTGAAGCAAATGTCAACCACAATAGTCAAGCCATGATAATAAATAAATGCTGGCACTGCAGGAAGTGATAAGGGTCTAAATCAAGGAGCAGATGTAAGTACAAGTTTTGCAGTTGCTCCCATGGACTTCAGACAATGCAGTCAACATGTTTTGTCCTACAATATTTCTAAAGAAAGAAGGCATACCAACAACCTCATTGAGATCTAAGTGTCAGATTGGAAAGGGCATTGTGATGGCTCCATAAGACTCACAATGCCATAACATAAGAAGGAAACTACAGGAATCTGAGTAGTACTTATGCAATAAAAAGAGAATTAACTAGAAAGAGTAAATAAAGTTCCATTGTGTTACGAAACATCCAAAAAAAAAAAAAGAGATTTCACCTAAGTCTCTCAAGTTATTTAGCAGCTATAAGACTTCAAAGATTGGGGTAAGGAAATTAAAGAGCAGAACTATCCTTCCAAGAGAGTTCTTTCTGTAGTAACTCTCCTCTGTTAAAGAAGCCTCCACTCCAGCATTGTTAGTGAATCCTGTACTGACAGAAGCGAAATCAGGTTAGTTTAAAGCAGTCAAGAAGATTCTCATGTGCCAGCATTCATGAACAGCAATTTTTGAGTTACTTTGAAACTTATCCTCTCTCTTATGTTATTGTCAAATCCAAACACAAAGAACCCAAGTAACAGGACTTCTATTCTGTATGGGTACTGGTCTAGTTCTAAGATAGGATCTACAAAGAGGCTAAAACCATAATTTCTCAATCTGACAGCATTTCTCAGATCAAGAGTTAGATATTTAAATGGCAATAGCTAGTATTTTTTAACTACACTCCATGTATTTTTCATCACTGTAAAATATTAGTCACATTCTTCTTCGGATTGCAACACTAAACAAAATAGTGATGTACATTGCAGGACGGTAAGAAAGAACTGTGTTACAGCTGATCAGAGAACCAGTCAGTTTAAATCAATCCTGACTTCAATAGAGCTACATCAAATTTTCATCAGATAAATATATGGTTTGTGGTTTCCCTAGCAGTTAGACCTTTCTGTGCAACTAAATCCTCACCCACCTTCCAACTTCAGTGAGAAGTGAGGGGGAAATAATTTCCCAACACCTGACTGAGTACAGAAGAGAAGGGAAGGTTCTAGAAAAAAATATTTCCCATTTTGTATCATTATAAACAAATTGGTTTCAAGAGAAAACAGTCCTTGAATTAAATTTATGATTCAGCCAACCTTCTATACTAAACAAAAAGACAGACACGAAGACAGCACAGCTTTGCTTGGAAAAACAGATCATCATCATCAAAACTACAGAAATGTCTGTCTTGAAGGTCAACTTCTCTGTTGGGGATTATCCCCACTTAGAGAGGAAAATAAGCCATACACAGAAGTCAACTTCCTATGATAGTCTGTTCAAGAGAAGACATTGTTCTTACGTACGTCACTGAACGTGTGAGAGACCTTGTATTAGTGAACAACAGGCACGGTAGAGTTTCAGCATATTTTTTGATTCTACACCATATAGTACTGGGCCAATGAGAATAGCAAGGCCTGCTCCAGAGCCACCTCCGGGAAAGTGGACACTACCACTGGAAACAGAGGCTTCTCACTACCACAGGGAATTTTCCTGTTGATCAAAAAGAACTGAAATTGGACTACTTCACAACAAACCCAGCAGAGAATGATGCTTTAGACCCTTCACTTATCCTCCAAAAAGGAAGAAAAAGAAGTGGCAAAACCCTGTTTGTCTCCCTGATTCATGGCTTCGGCAAGCCCCAGGGGCAGAACCTATGGATTCAACATGACACACAGGAAAGGTTTCATTAATAACGGCTATGCTTCAGGTAAAATGCAACTCTGCAGAAAAATAAATAAATAAATTAACCTCTTACTACTTGTTTTCCTGAGCTCATTTGCTATATGAAACCCTTACACTGGCCTTGTGTTTCCATGGAACTGTATTTCAGTCAATGTAGAGACCACGAGAGATTGGCTTCAAGTCCCTGATAGGGAGTTTGCATTGCTGAGAGCTCATTTCAAAGCTGAAGCATGATCAGGACAAAGCTTCACAATGCAGCACTGGAAAATAACTACAGTAAGTTGTATCAGAATCTCATTATAAGCAAATGTATCGTTCGAAATACCAGGTCCTTTAGATCTCGTTTTTCCGACCTTAAATCTCTAGATACAAAGTAGTATTTCTGAGCATTTGCACGTAATCCAGATGTTGCTCTTCTCCCCTGCTGAACTGAAATCATAATTCTCAATTCTGATGACACAACCCATTCCCTTTCAGCAATTGATTGCAATGTTGCACAAATGAGCATGACTTGTTCTAAGTAAGCTGGAAAAGTTGATTTTGGAAACTGAAATGCAACTTTAACTTGGCTTCCCATCTAGCACCATAAACAGAAGTTAACATAAAAAGATACCTCTAAGTAAGACAAATTTAGTTTAATTAGAATAGCTTAAGATATAAGTGATTTTATGGTATCCAGAAGTTTGGTTGCAAGGTTCTGAGCTGGACTCCTATCAGACTTCTTGCAGTTCTGCTTCAATATACTGCCCATCACTGAGTCAAGTTCCAGCATAGCCAATAGACTGTTCTAAGTAGCATATACAAACAGCTATTTCCTTTCAGCAACATTTTTTTCCTTTTTTCTCTAGAAATATGCATCAATTTTTATTTTCTTCCTAAAGATAACAAGGGTATAGAGGGGCTGCAGGAACCTCAGACACAGCACTTACTGGTTTTGTGCTGTTTCACTACAGTGTTTAAGTCATTATGACATGCAGGATAGGCAAAGACCTTCTGATATCCAAGGTCATTCCCGAATCACAAATATTATTATCAAGAGTTTCAAAGTCCCTAAAATGTCATGCCAGAAGGCATCTGTCACTAGTTAATAGGAGCTGTGGGTTGTCATTTAAAGATCCTGCTTTTTTCTTCCCTTCCTACAAAAATTTCAGATTAAAAAATAAAGGCTAATAAATAAATCAAAACAACGTACACAATACCCAGGGTGGTCAGCAGGTAAACAGACTAATCCATGCCTTACACAGACCCTGAAGCCAGCACTTTTGGGGGTTAGGGATCAAAACAAATGGGAGACAAAGAGGGAGGCTGCTCATTAAATAATTATGGGGTTTAGTCTAAATGCTAAGTAAAAGAGTCACTGCGTGTTTAGCAGATGCTACTGCGTAAAACTAAATCCACTAAGATACAAGCGTGCTCCTCTCTTTTTCTCCCTGCTCTACTTCATCAGCAGGATTTCCATGGTCAGACAAGCATCCACTGAACAGCTGGGCACAGTTTGCCAATTTTACAGCAATCGATGATCAAGTTCTCTTCCCAAACCAGAAGCATCAAAATAATAAGCTTGAAGGGATAAAAAATTCTTCCATCTATTCACATTTCTACACCCTTTACATTGCAGCTTTATTTTGTTTGGATATTTTGGGGAAGTAGAAAAAAGAATCATCTTCATAGCTTTTCCTCCCTCATTTGGGGGATATGGAAGAGAACAGTTTTATTTGGTCTGTCCGTTTGTTGATATTTTTGGTGACCCACAGAAAAGCAAATCAGACATCAGCAGATCCTGTTATATATTATGAACACTATACTTCAAAAAAAAAGCCCTAGTTCCTATACAATATCAAGTCTTCAACTTTCAAAACAGTTTCTGTAAGGCACAGTATCAACATTACAGGAGAAAAAACAGAACTGTCAATAAACAAGTCTCAAAATAAAGAGATAACTAAAAAAATCAAACCTGCTTGGCTCGAGTCCACCCATTTTCTCACCTACTTAGAAAGTCTTCCATGAAAAAACAAAGAAGAAATGGATTTTCCTTTTAATAAAAGCAAAACGATAGATGGGTACAAATGAGTCACTTCTTCAAAATTTCACTTGATGCTTTAGGCACTGGGGGACCCTTTATGGACTTGCTTTGAAAAAAAAGTTATTTTACAAATAGAAAAAGAATGCCACAACTCTCAACACCTGGATACACCAGTTGTGACCTTTTCAATCTCAGGATATCTCAAGTATCTAGCAGATTGCTACTTCTGAGTTTTTCCTATGGTCACACTAAGACAGACCACCAGAACTACAGATCATGATACATCAAGTTTGTGGTACACATTCTAGACATGGCATCAACACTTAATTCAGTTCTGAAGGGGTTAATTGGGAAATTTGATCCTTTATATTGCCCTAGGAAACACACAGTACATCTCTGATTAATGTGACAGGATGCATCAGTTCATAAAGGGTGAAATTTACCCTTGCATAGTAGGCTAGCACAAGACCAATACTTAAGTCCTACTTAAGCACTTAAAACATGAAACATCAAAGCTTGGTGGAAAGTCAGCATGTCAGCATGACTGCAGATGAAATTCAGTGTCAATAAATGCGTAACAGAGAGACTAATGTGAATTATTAATATACATTTCTGACTCCCAAGTTAACTGAAGTAATTCAAAAAAGAACTTATCATTACTTTGGACAGCATAATAAAAATATCACCTCAATGTGCAGAGGTAATCAAAACTGACAACAAAATGTTGAACAATCAAAAAGAAAATTATGCTTGAGAATGAGATAATGCCAATGTATAAATCACTGACTTAAAAAATATATAGTAGAAATAGGTAACATTATGAGACCAGCAGCAAAAACGGTGAGTGCACGAGGATACCAGGACAGAATTAAAATATACAGACATTCTAGTTTTGAAGACCAGACTAAAAAGAGACATACTAGATAACATTAGACAAACATAGGATGATAACAGATATAGAGACGATATAGTAAGAATGTTCCGTTTTCTTAATACCAGGATGCATATTATCTTGACAAAGTAAAATGGAATAGTTTGAAATGGAGAAGGAATTAAAAGGAGAAAAGGACTTTGAGGCTACTTTTCATTCATTTGGGGCAATATACAATCACATACATCTGAAATACAGATGGATATTGGGAATAGATTCATATCCCTATATTAGAATAAAAATCAACTGACAAGCTCTGACACACCCAGATAGAAGGGAACTACTAAACAAGATACTGGAGGTAAAAAAAAAGTAATCCCACTGTTGGTGATTCTGAAGTCAGCTGCTGCAACATTCCTAAACCTGTCCACTGAACGACACCTACTACACTATACTGTAACAAGAGAGAACACCAGTCTGATACAAAACCCGCTGTTTTATTATAGCATTGCTGTTGTGCCCATCAAGAACTAGGCTGTCTAAAACTGATAGCAGTGCAGAGTAGAGATAACCAAGACACCTTCAAATTAGTAAATGCAGGTATCAGCCTGACTTGCCACAGCAGTCTGAAGCCTCCTTTTTGCCTGGTTAGTAACTGCAGCGTGGACATACACGAAGTTGAACTATGTTGATGTTCGGGCTCAACAGTGTGAAATGGCATGAGATTTTGGACAATGTCCAAGACTGATCTAAAAGACAGGCTCTTTTACAGTTTTACATCTCACTCAGAGGAAAAGTATGTATGTGGTTATGTATGTACTGATCTGGAACAAAAACCACTTTTCCTATATGCATTCTCCTGAAATTCAGAGATGTTTAGGTCTCAGATTTAAAATCTTACCTGTAACCAAAAGTACCGGTGTTTAACTGTGTATATTTGACCATGTGACTCTTCATCATTGGGCATTAATGCAAAATTAGTAACTTCTAGGCCTTCTAATGGAAAGGAAAAGAATTACAAAAATTATGAAGTCTGACATGGAGCAAGCTAAGTACTGGGAAGGTACCAACAGAGTAAACCTCAAATGACGGACCATCCTTATTCTCTCACGGATTTAATTCCAGCAAGGAATTGAACTACCGACTTCCCCTTCCTTACCACTTTCTGCTGTCAACAGTCAGATAAAATAAACCTAGTCATACAAATTTTTATCAAGATCTCTTGAGACAAAAAGAAGGAATTTCTGGACCAGAGGTCAAGCATGAGACTTCTAGGTCCAAAGGTCAATTGTCTAAGAGAATTTGTGGATAGCTTGGAACAGAGGCAGTATCAAAGCTGTGGCTATTATATTAACACAGAAATACAGCTGCTATAAATTCAGAGACCACTTACTTACATAAAGAAAGTAAAAAAAAAAAAAGGTAAAGAATACAGAAAGGCCTTTTCAAAGACAGAAACAAATATGTACCTCTTCTCAGAAACAGTGTAATATCTAAAACTTCAGACACAAAACCCTTTCATAATGCGTGTGATTTTGTATTTTTTTCAAGTAGCAATGTTTGAAACAAGAAAATTCAACATCTAGACCCTTTGCCAAATTCAAAAATTTTAGTCTCTGCCCTTGTATAGAAGGTCAAATCCATAACTAGTTATGCAGCACGAAGTCCAAGACTCTTAAACAGATAGCACCACTTGAGGATCTAGCCCATAGTCACAGAACCTGACCTTTATTTCAGTTACACTGTAGAAAATAAATCAACTCCAACCAAAGTTATACAGATAGTAATTCAGGCTGTTTCTGTAAATCTAAAGTAAGACTCGATAGCCTCAGAGCCATCATGCCACTTTTACAACAGCATAAGCAAAACACCTATTTGCCCGTGGAGAGAGGCAGACTCTGGGCTTCTTCATGATCTCACATATCCCACTTTTCCAGCCTCTCATTACATTAAATACCCTTTAGTGTTTCATAATATGAGTGAGCTTACAGTCAATCACACTCCATGGTGCTGAGCTTGCAAAGCAGCATGGATCAAGATCTTTCCTTTCCCTTTGAAATCCAAGTCTGGATTGCTCCAGCTTGTTTTTCAATAGAGCAGAATTTTCAAATGCTACAGTTCGATTTTACAATGCTGCTGGCAAGGCTGGGAATCAAGCTAAATCCACATGCATCCAGCAGGGAAAGCTGCCACAGGGAAAGAGTGAAAAATCAAAGAGCGAGCACTAAGATGATCCTATACCACTGACTTGCTGAATGCCAAAGAATAAAGGTTTAATATAGCACCAGAGAAACAAGAAAACCAAAAAAGTTACTTCCAATACTGTCAATAGTTGCTATGACAGTCAGAGATGGGATTTTTGGAAACACAAAACTGGAGGGAAAAAAACTTTGCTGCATATGTATTGTTTCTTTGTCACCCACTTACATTTCAATTACTAAATGTTTCTCTTCAGGAGGATATGTCATTTTAAATAAGCATCACAGTTGACAAGAGAATGCATCATGGGGTTTTGGGGGGTTTTTTTGGTATAGCTTGTAATCAAATAGTATTTGACTAACATTTCTATCTATACCTTTTAATGCTTATGGTCTAGTCTTTGCTGAAGTTGTTTACACGTAATTCAGGAGCAGCAACTACAAAATATTCTCACTTGAAACAACTTCCTGGTAGTACCCATTTGCTGTCTTCAGTATAGTGACTCTTATAAGGACATATGGTAGACACTAATGTCCATAGTAGGATATTATGCTGCTCTGCTGTGTCAAATGGCTGTAAATCCACAGAAATGTCAATGAAAAACCAGAGTTGCACCAAGAAGGAAAAAAAAAAGGGTGTAGCAGGAACAAAAATCTGACCCATCATTATGTGAGAATTTTCTTGTAAAACACAATCTCTGAACAAAATACAAATGGTACAAATGTAACGACCAGGGAGAAGTTTAGACTCTCATGTAAAGACAGAGTCTATAACAGCCTGTTATAAGCAGAGGAAACCAAAAACTACAGGACAGTGTTGGTTTAAAACTGACATTTAGATACTGTTTTGCGTATGAACTGGCTCACCTTGCACAACGTCCAAAATGTAGAGAAATAGCACATCTGTCCAACTTCACAGCAGGACAAATATGAGGATGGCAAAAATTGCATTGCAAAGGTCACATTACCAAGCGCATTCAGTAACAAAACCAGAACCAATAAGAAAGCAAATGAGTTTTAAACACTTTCCTTTCAAATTTCAGCATTTCTGCGGGTTGAGAGACAACAGCAAATCAAAGAAATTGTGCATTTCACCCAGGCTACTGACACTATAATCACAACTGCTTTTCTGTTAAGGTTAGGGAATAAATTCTTGGTGATTTAATTTCTCCTATGATACATGTACAGCTACACAGGGATCAACATAAAAGCTTTACCAAGTTCCATACTCTACCTCCAGCAGTGGCCATAAACTACTTGAATTCATTTTTATGCTGGAAACAAACATAGTTTGAGATTTTCATTAGAAAAAAATATCATTAACAAAACTGCATGTCTTCCTACAAAGTATCTATGCAGTAGCACAGTGGCAGATACAGCATGATTTTGACATTTACTGGAGTCCTGGAAAGGAAACAAGCCAAATGCAACATTGGCACAGCTTTAATAATTTCAAAAAAATCATTTGCACAAAACTCTGGCTTACCATCTCAAAAATAGGAAGGAGTAATATTTTAATTTTATCTATTTTCTGAACTCCCATTTTTACCTCCCAGAACATAACTTAATACTTCAAAATAGGTCTTAAGTGGAATTCAAGTTATAGCTAAATCTCATATTAGCAAAAGGGTAAATTTCACTCCTAGGGTGCTGATAAAAAGATTCTCCCTCCCTATTGGCCAAAATATTTTTTCCAGACAGCAGCTTACAATATGACTATCTTTAACGCCCATGTAACAGACTTGTAAGGTCATTCCTTAAAAAAATCCTTTGATATTTCAATTTTCAAGTTCATCAGCAGCTTCCTCATAAATGCCTGCATTCCTAGCAGTCTAGCCTCCCCACCCATTAGCCTCTCCACCCACTTCACACTGACCTATACCCTTTCCAGGCAATAGTTCTGGAAGCTGAAACTGACTGAAATAGTATTTGGTAAATATAATTTTGCCAAATAAGACTGTCGGTATTATCAACTGGGTGCACCTATTAACCTTGCTTTGTCTCTTACTTCAAATTTAGATTGGGGTGGCGAAAGGAAAAGAGATGATATGGGACTATACAGCTTAATTTGAGACACTCTTAAAGGCTTCTCTAGCAGTCTATCGGAATCTCCAAAGATGACTTAAAAGGAAAAAAAAAAAAAAGAAAAAAAAGAAAAAAAACCCCACACCACCAGAGGGCTGCTGCCTGCAGGAAAATGAAACTGCTGCATTTTAACACTGCAGTAGAATTCTACCAGCTCCACAGAGGCATAAATAAAACTGACCAAGTTATAAATCTTTTGTAAGTAGAACACACAGCATCATACATAGTTTTACTCAGTGACATTTTGTTTGAGAGATCAGGGACAAATGCCCCTAAGGAAAGAAGCAACAAAAGTCAGCATAGCCACAGATTGTCAAAATGGGAACATCAAAGCAATTTTTCTATTTTATTAGATACTTAGAACAACTTTAGTTTTAAATGCAGTCACAGAGATTTCAGCATTTATGTATCAATATTACAATAATCAAAAGGAGAAGCTATGGAAGACAAATGTAGCATAAAAAGATATCATCACCTGGACAGATCAGGCTGTAGGGTCCACTCCATAATCAGGAGATTTAAAACGAACAAAAAAATCACTATGCCTAAATAGTAGGGTTATTCCAGGCCTTTTCATGATGCTTTTTATTTCTGAAAAAGTTATCAATACTACTTGGCTAACCCTGTCAGTCCCAAAAGGAAAGTCAGGCATTATCTTAGTTTTACAGCAGATCATCATTTAAAAAAAAAATTAAAAAATTAACTTGCCAAAGGCTTCACCCCAAGTCAGTGGCTGAGGCTGTTAAGGACAGTGAAGACTACATAGTTATTGTTTCTGAATAATCTGCCTTACAACTGCACAGTGACATGAACAGAGCCTGTATTGTACCCATCTCTACCACTCTTGAAGCCAAGAAATGACTCGGCCAGCATTTTAAAGACCACAAGAGTAGTGACCCAATCCTCCAAAAAGTTCAGTAGTACCTTTAATTCAAGGGGCCTTGAGAGTACACAATAGTCTTGCACATGAGAATTAGAACTCTACAGGATCAAGCAGAAGGTTGACACATACACAAAAAAACCCAACCTTGAAATGAAGTCACACATATACCAAGTGTACAATGCATTATGTATAAAAATGCCCAGCATACCCACATCTGACACACTATATCAACTTGTAGCTGATGCGGGGTTTATCAACAGAGCAAAATAAAGGCACAACTGCTACAAGTAAATAATAAGGTAAAGATGGGGAAGACAGAACTTCTACACAGAGTGAGGTTCCTCTCTGTTTCACTTCTCCAACCTTCACTGCCCTATTTTCACTGTTGACTGTGGCAGGAGAGAATAACATTACGTACCAGTGCTGGAGTTCCACCTCTGATTGCAGGTTACACATACCCTTTGACCAGGATCCTTGGCCTTGCCATGTTTTCGATCTCCACCATTTCAATGAAGTTGAGAAGGACTTAAAACACAAGAGTTTCTCCCTTCTCGTGGGCTCTTCAGAAATTCACAGTAGACAGTTGAACAGTAAATATGATGTTAATTTTGCTATTCTAATCAAGGTTTTTACGAATTCTTACGAATTCTTACCAGACCACCTGGTTCTGCAGAGCCACAGGCACCAAAACACTGAGAACAAAAAAGAATTGGTGGAGCTAAAGAGGTTTCTCAGCTGTAACTCATCTGATTCACTGGTGATAAGAGTAATGGCGATGACAGCACTAATGACACAGATCCAGGAGCCATGCCTATTTTTGCAGCATTTTTTCTGAGCAGGATGAGCCACCTGGTAATAAGATGGAACTGTCCCAATCATACTAGTAGTCTGGCTGTTCCTTTCCGTAGCAAAGATGCAGTAATGATAAAGGTAAGGACAATTTCTGCATCCTGAAACTTAATGCAAACTGGTTGGGTAATTTCAGTACAAGTATGTGTGGAATACTAGAGAAGAATTACTGCTAAAACTATTAAAACATTTGCTTGCCTTGATCTGTCTGTTAGCTGAGCACAGACTTCTGCTTTAAGGATGAAACATAGCAATTTATAAAATGCTGGGCCTGTATTTTCAGTTTGAATTGAATTCGCTTACAGTATCGTTCCACTTAGTGCTCTAATTTGACTGAATATTCACTGCAGAGATGTATTCCTAGGCTGCTCTTAACTAGAACACTGCCAGAGGTCTGCCTCTGCTGCCATCAATGAGAAGCTTGCTCATGAGTCAAACTCCCCTCTCAGATAAACTTCAGCAAGGCCTTGAAGTCACTAAGAATGCACAGATTTAACTGAGTGAGGAATTTGCCTAAGCAATGTCTTCATCACAATCAGGAAACAACCAGAAGTAAAAGAGATGTGATTTCATAAATATGAGCAATGAAATAAACCACAGACCCAGAAGAAAAGCAGCATGGGACAAATCCCAGAAACACTAGGACAGATCATTCTTTGTTGTCAATGATTTCTGATTTTAATCAAGCATTGCTGATTTATAGGAGTATGAAGTTTGGGAAAAAAAGTGTAGATTTAACTAGATTCAAAAGCTAACAAAAATTATTTAAGGCTGGTGATCATAAAGTGTAAGGAATCTTAAAAGCTGTGCCACTCATAGCTATGTCTTTACGAAAAAACAAATGCTCGTGTTTAGTAGGGCGATAGTGCCTGTGTCATTGCCAAGTTCTAATATAATACTTGGCTTTGTCTTTGGTGACGATTTTGTACAGACAGGCATTGCAAACACACAAACAGCTCTCAGTCTTCCTCTCAGCTTTCTGCAGGAAAGGACTACTTCAAATACTGCCACTGTACCAAAATGGATACACGGAGGAAATACAGAGAGGGCTCCCTTCTTCCCACACTCCCGAACGCTGAGCTCAGCTTGCAAACAGAAATGACCAAGTTCAAGTCTCCATCGTCCTTGCTTTGCACTGCTCCAGCAGCAGAGAGTAGGCAGGAATCCAGCCTATCAAGCTGTCTGGGGATTCCCCCAGCATTAGGGTATCTTAATGTGGTTTTAGCATCACTTTTTCCTTCTAACTTTGGTGTAAGAATCTTAACCAAGGTGATGGCTATATCTGAAGATTATATATTCCAGCCATCTTGATCTGCCACTGCAGCATCTCATGTTCTTCAAAACCAAACAAAGATTAGAGAAGCTGTGCTCTTTAGGACAACTTTCCTTCAGCCTGATTTTTTTTTTAAGGAAATCAAATTTACATGTTCAGGGTGGCTGGCTGCAGTTCCTCCATAAAATCAAAACTAATTATTAAGTTTCAACCAAGTTTGAAAGAGCAAGGGGAGTCTCTAAGATTCTATAAATTTAATGGAAAGTGCTGAATGTCTGTGAAAAAATATAAGAGATTCAAACTACCACTCCTACAACAGAAAGAGTAATTGTGATTTAATCCCTAACGTATTACAAGAGAAATAAAAAAGATGGCCAAGCAGCAGAGATAGTTCCAAATGGGCCACAAACACTGTCTTCACCTAGTCCACGAGACAAGGGACACAGAGAGAGCAGGAGCAAAAAGGGAATATAGGGTACAAAACTGGAAGAAATAAAGTTCCTTAGATCCACAGTTCATTGAGCAAGTTATGGTTTAGTTGCATAGGACAACAAATAGCAGAAGAGTTGAGGTTGGAAGTGATCTCCAAAGATCAGCGAGTTCAACACCCTTGGTCAAAGCACAGTCAACTAGAGCAGCTGCTCAAGGCTGGATCTAGTCTCTTTTTGAATATATGCAAGGATAGAGACTTCCCAGCATCACTAGGCAACCAGTGCCAGGTTCAACCCACTCTCACAGTGGAGAAGCTTCTTCCTATATTTAAATGAAACCTCCTATACACACACAAAGGCCTTACTAGGATTAGTGCCTTAGCATGAAAGAGATTACATGCAGACAATGTAAGACAAATTATCTTTCCTCTCAGTTCTCAAGCTAGGCAAGACACATGAAATGTGGAAGAAAAAAATACATCTAAAAGAGAAAATAATCCTCCATGGACACACAGTACATAAGTATTAATTTCCCAAAGACAACGTATCATATAAGAAATAGGGGGAAACCATAGAAGTACCTTATTTTTCAGTCTACCATGACCATACAGTTAAAAAACCCCAAACCTCTAACAATAATATACGCTTATTTAGATACAGGCAATGTTCTTGAGTATTTCTACCAGCTCTTCTAGCAGTAACCATCAACCTATTTAAATAGGGCTGAAACAATTAGGCTCTCAGCCTTAGAACTGTAACATCCCCAAAGTTTTCTGAGAATACCTTCCTAAAGAAAACCATAGACCAAACCAGTACCTCCTGACAGCAGGTTGTCCAAATATGACAGCCAAGCTACCCATCATTTAGAACCTGAAAATATGATGAGAGCTTTGTAACAGAATACTGTGAGAGATCAGGAGATTCCAGTATGGTAAAAATCTTAAGAGTCAAATCCAACCCTTAATCTTAGGGACAGCTCATAGTTATTAAAAGGAATTCACACAATCACTGAATGAAACTCACCCAGGGCAAATGGCTGGCATGATGAATAACTTAACCCTCAGCTGGCAAACAGTCAGCAAAAGACACTAGAAAATTTTTAACATCCCACACAGTGCATTTTACACCACAAAGATTTGGGATACGAAGCCTTATTTTCCTACTTAAACTTGTGCTTTAATTCAAATGCAACAAGATAGTAGTCTTAGCAAAGTCCTTTGCTGGATGAGCTCAGACTTTATCAGAGCAGGATTTTTTTTTTTTAAATAAAATTTTTAAAAAGGAAATCGTACATCTCCAGCTCATATTTAGCTGCAAATATGTTATAGCAGATCCCTCTTCCTCATAAATGATATTACCATAAGGTGGATGAACCAACACTATGAACCCAGGCTTTGCTGTGCCTCATCCTGGACCAAAGCAACAAAACAATCACTTTCCCAGTAAGAGTATCTGTGTAGAAATCTAGTGTCTACATTGCTACCCACACATATAATAATTAAGAAAAAGAGCATATAAAGACAGCATGTTGTTTTGTAAGTAGAAGCAGGCAGCCAGAAAAGCACTTACTAAATGGATGCCTGAAAACAGTTTTTCATCTTTTTTTGCAAAAATCAAAAAAAAAAATTAAAGGTACGGACTTCACTGGAAATATTACCATGCCTATAATTTCCATATGGTGTTGGAACACTAAAACAAAAAAGAAAAAAAGATAGTACTTGCACACCACCCTAAGCCACTTGATGGTTTCTCCCCTCAATTCCCCCTTACACCCTGCATTAACCCATTTACTGTCAGTTGATGTTGCAAATCTTGGTGCAAAGTTTTTACCAGCAATAATCTCCTTTTCTCAGTAACTGGTAGGTTATTTACTTTCTTCCAAACTCCTTAATTATCAAATCACTGATTGTTAGTGGGTGGATCTTAGATAAGAAACTGAAACGCAGCCTGTTCTCGGCAGTAAGCTATACAAAGAACGGCCCCTTCCAGTCTAACCTTACCCCTTCCACCATCCCAAATTAAAAATGTTTAAGTGAAGAAGAAATTAAAAAAATATTTCTTGTCCTCTTAAGCAGGCAATAACCTTTATCAAGAAAGCCAAAGTAGGTGCAACAAAAGTCTAAAAGGCAGAAACTGCCTAGCACATCCATGGGGTGCAAAACAGTAAGCTCAGCCACTTTCACTCTGTGAAAGAGTTATTTAGGGCAGCTTTAGGGCTACTTTATGTCAGTTGACAATTGTCTCTGTGGCCTTCAGAAAATAATAATTTTTCACAAAATAAAACCAAGAGCACTAACTCAAGGTAAGTGTCCTTCTCTACCCACTCCATCACTAACTGTGCATCAGCCACGTGCACCAGCCTGAAGGTGACTCTGCCCTTCTACGAAGGCAACAGACCATTCACCAGAGAACGTACCTCGATTTGCTTAAACACACACCGTCATTTACCTTCTTTGTCCATACTGCTTTTTATCCTCAGTCTCACAACACACTTCTATTTATTAGCCTTTAAAAACTCTATCTCAAGGTCATTGCAAAAGAAACAGTATATTCCTGTTTACACAGTCCACAGGACAACTGCATTCTCATAGGCATCTCTGCCACAAATGACACATCCAAAAAAAAATGCTTGCAGCTACATTGATAGCCAGTAATACACTTTCATAAAAGGAACCAAAACAATTTCCAGTGTTCCACCTAACCTCCATTTAAATCCAACTTGCAAAAGCTATGAAGCAATGAAAAAAATCTTCAGGGTGGATTTTTTTTGTGTGGTTTTTAACATGATTTTATCAGTAATGTTTCTAGTCTGTAACTAGAATTAATTAATAAAAATTTTGTATCTCTATTCAAAATTAAATGTAAAATAAGTCAAATGGAACTGGATGAACAATATTAATAGGCTCTAAAAGTAGGAATTTAAAATTAATTAAGTTTGATTTGGTCACATCTGTGAGCCTTTTAAAAAGCCTTTCTGGAAAACACATTTTACAGGCATGGATGCTCATAGGACTCATGTCCAAATTGTCCAGGAAAACTAAATTTTCAGTTTGCACTTGCAAACATCTGTGTTGGACATGCTTGCACAATGATACAAGTAGAATGCAATTCTGTCATGCACTATATCCATCAGACTACATTCAAGAGTACAATTCAAATCTTTGAATACTACTTAAGTGCAACAAATCCATATGTGAGTTAAGACAGTTGGGAAAAGGAGACAAAAATAGTTGTTTGCCAGAAAATCTGAAACAAATAAGGATTTAAAGGAAACCACCCTGCGTTTACAGAGACTGCAGATGAAGACGGTTCATGTTCATTAAGAACACTATTTACAACAAATTATTCATGTTATTCTACAGATCATTATGGATGTTTTGTAGAAAAACATAATGTTTATGCATGAACTGGAAATGGAACAATCTTCTCATATTCCATAAGCAGAATGAACAGCATTATTGACTAGGATTGCTAAACATCCTGGGCTTGTTTAAAACAAAACCAGAAAATTTCTTTGGGATATTTCTTAATAGAACAATCCACAACAAACAGAAAGATTTCACCTTACTCATTTATCATGGACTTGATGATCTTTCTGCTGAAGTCAGTTCAACTTCACACATAGACTGACTTCACAATGGCAATTTACAGTATCTCAGCATTTGAAGAGGACCACTCGAGCATTCATTTATGTCTCTGCCTTTATCTACATGGAAATCTACATCCAGGCTTCCACCTCTTCTTATTATGAATGTTCTCCTATGTGCACAATACAGTCCTCATGCAATGTCTCCTACTTCAGAGGACATTACTTCCAAACTCACTTCCTTTCAAATTTCTTCTGGAAGCTGGAATTTGTCCACCATCGACATATGTTCTGTATTACCTACTTACTAGTTTTTAGGTGTGTATCAACATTTATTATTGTCATTGCAACTACTGTTTAGCTCTCTAAAGCATTCAACATTAAAGACTTTCCAAAATTCAATGTATGGAGTAAATTTATGGTATACGGAAAAACATTGTAATGCTGAAAAATTCAAAACATACAATGGCTGCTCCACTCAGTTTACAAAAGAAATTTTAAGAACCCATCTAAAACACTACATTTGGCCTTTTCACAGAGTCACAGGTTTTCTAGAGATGAGAAAGAATTCCTCTCTAGAAGTAAATGCTTACGAGAAGCTTTTTTCATTTTTTCGATCTCCCTCCTCACTCTAATGCAGTCCTTCCCACCACAGGGGCACAAAATGACATGAAAAGCAGAAAAGTGTTCGAGCAGTGCAAAAAGTCTATTTGTGAAATCACTGCTTTCGTAGTTACTGCTAAAGCCTGAAATGTAAGTATATAGTCGTAGAGTCCTACTCATTTGACAGTAGCTGAATTTTAGCAACTCTTGGGTGAGAAAGCTTACTGTGCTTTACAAAGAAAAACAATAATTCAGAGCCTGCTGCTGTTTCAACAATTTCATAATAACTGTGCTAGTGATATGGGGGGTAAAAGACTAATGGCACGCCTCTACAAAGTTTGCAGAAGAATGAAAACTAAAAATAATTTTCTCTGCAGTTAGCAAATAGGAATTTGATTAAAAAAATCAAACAAAAAACCAAAGAAGAGTGAAAGTCTTAACAGGGATTATCAGAACTCTGCAGTTCAGACATGTAGCATAGTAATACTAGTTTACTTCAGTCACTAAGGCAGGCAAACAGTACTTTTGAACAATCAGATCAAACGTACATAAAGTTAAGAAAGACCAAATCTCTCAAAACTCACAATCATTACTGTATAATCCATTAAGTCAAAGTCACTATGATATAACTTTTCTAGGCAAAATTTCATTCTTAAGACCTCTAGTACCCACAGTATTGCCTGTAGAATTTATTTCTATGATTACTAATTAAACATTTAAGTCTTCAGAGACTATCAAGATAAAGGGTATGGATTCACTGTTTTGAAAGAAACTTTCATATGGAAAGTAAAGTATATGTATGAAAACATTATTAGTATACCTACTGATTTGTTGTTTGTTTGTGTGTTTAAAAAAGCCATGAGAAAAACTACAATGATTTACACCTCTTACAATGATATATTCATCCAGACAGCTAAATGGAAGAAAGCTGTACTCTTCAGATTGTCTCTTGATCCAATACAGTGGGTCAGAAAAACAATTACAGCAGTATGAATGAAAAGGATATACTTTGTTTAGCCTACTTACCTAAGGAAACCAGGCTTCTGAGATCACACTGACCACCCCAACACCCCTTGAATAGAGCTGAAGCTTTCACTTTCAACCAAATTTGACAGAGAAAAATAAAAAAATTAATAAATTTCAGTCTCTATCAGTGTCATGGAAACAGATGGTTAAGGCTGTAAAGAAACATCCTCTTTAAGCTCCCACTAAATAAAAGGCTATTAAATTCAGTAAACCCCAAATTTAATGACTTCTGTTCTTACATAACCCAACAGTACACTGCTGAACACCTCACTTATGGCTCACATATAATTAACATGTTATACACCTAAACAGCTGCAAACTATACAGGATACAATGCAGAAAAGGGAACCCCTACACTTTTTGAGAAGGTCAAAGCCCCGTGAGTTTCAGGCAGGACTCTTTGTACCAGGCTTAAAACAGAATGAAAGGAACAAGACAAAATGGATAAGCAACATTAAATTTTTCATGAAGTTTATCTCAAAGTCAGTAAGGTAACTCCCACTTAGAGTTAATGTCTTATTGCTTGTAGACAAAGCAGCATTTTGGAAATTTCAACTACACATTGAACAGGTGCTACAGGAAACAATGATGCTGAAGCCTATACAGTGACTGTCAAATAAAAACACAAGAAAGCCCTCCAAAATGCTGAAGACCTTAACAAGAAACACAAGTTCCTCATCTTTGCACTCATTAATAAGTATTCACTATAGTCAATTTGAATTACTGTTGAGAGTTTCAGGGGTGAAATAGGGGTTAATGAGGCTAAAAGAAACACATGAACAGAGATGACTGTACAATTCTCAAAAAATAAAGCAAAGAGTATGCAAGAAGCTGATTTCACATAAAATTAGTGGCAAATGGAGAAAAGCCTCTACTTTGCCTAAAACTAAAACACTGCTTCACAATCAGGTGTGACTGGGGCTTCTCAAGGTACACTATTTCCACATGTGTTATCATAATGTGACACACATCCTTTGCTCATTACTGTTAATGACAGTGAAAACCTCCTATAATGAACTGTAAAAGAATGTATCAATGAAACTGAGATAAACTGACCTTTCCCCACACACCCATATTTATATAGCAGTGATTTTTTTACACTGACAGTTCTGTAAAATAATTTTTGAGTAGAATAATCAAGATTATGATGCTTCTTGTGTTCTTGTGAAATCATTCAAATAAAGATTCCATGAGCTATTCCTTCAGTTGTCACCAACAAGAGGTGCTCTGAATTCAACCTATTACAAAAGCAAACCATCTCGCTACGGTATTCAAAGTAGACATTAAATTTATGTGCTGCATTATTAAAAATAATTTTCATTCCCACTAGCAGCAATGTAACCCTCTTCCCACTTCTCTGCCTAAGAGGCCCTAATCCCTTCTTTGTGGCATCACTCACCCTCAGCAAGCGTGACGCACCAGCCAAGAAGGCTGCTCAGGACAAATTTTGCATATCTGATCAACCAACAATTTCGGTTGTTACCCACCAATTTGAACAGAAGGCTTTTCCCTGTCAGTTCTGCCCACCCATAGCCAAGTGTCACCAGGTTCCACTGAAGTCCCAGATACCGCAATGTCTTTGCAGGGACCAGCAGGCTGCTGTTGGTAAACACTTTTTTTCAGATTTTAAAGTGGCAATCACAGAGAACTTCACAGAAAGCAAGCCAGTGAAAGCTCTACTTACCATTAAGTTCTCCCTCCATGGCACCCTTTCTAGGTCTACTCTGAACTATGAATGAACCCACACTCCTTCCCAAAAGCCTCTGAGATCTTTTGATCTCAGTAAAAGCAGGTAAGAGTGATTAACACATTTGTATAATACTAATGTATCTGGGAGCAAACATCTGCCTATCTGAAATAACTGTATAGAGTCAATAATTTTTTATTCCAAATAAAAATGATGGATATGAAGATCACTGCAAAATGGACAGTACTTTGCAAAACAACTTATACTTTCTTTCTATTCATCATTACATTTTGCCACATTTTCTCTCTCACTCTTCTCATCTCCTTGGGATAAAAAAATATTCCAAGCCATTGTCTCCTAATCTTTCAAGCTTCAAAGTCAAGCTCCAAAGGAATGATTACAACCACTACTTTCTTCATTTGTATGCCACTGCAACCCAAATGCAAAAATGACAACATACTATGGCAAATCAGGCCCTCATACTGCACTGCTTGTCCTCTTCCTAAAATGCTGCAGGTTGCCTGCTTACCCTCCAAAACAAGCAGGATGAAGATGAGCTACATGCCACACACTGTTCATGCTGTTCTGCAGGCTCCAAAATGGGATTAGCACAGAAAATGCGAGAAGACCAGGAGGCATATTTCCATATTTAGCCATGTATGTTTAATACTGAGTTAGATTTCACCTCAGTGCATTATTCCATTAATCAAGGGCGGGTATAACAAGAGAGACATAGACTGACATCAGCTACTTTTAAAATTTCTCTTCCTCTTCCCCCCACCTCCAGCTTCTATGACACCATGCATTGTGCATTTCATGTGCATTCATGTGTGCAAAGAGCAGAGACTTATCTATAAAGATCAGTTATACGGTAAAACTGCAAAAGGAAACTTTCACCCTTGTCCAGCTGGTTGAATAACTGCAGAGGCCAACAGCAGCAAGCCTCTAAATACATCCTGTTCTTCTCCCTCCACCCCCACGTCTCTAATCACTTAGGAGGAAGATAGGAAGATTAGCAGAGAGGAAAAAAAATAACCAAAGCTGCAGATAACCCTTTAGGACCACAACGTCAGGCTATAAGAACATGGAGCAAAAGGTTAATGCAGCCGTATTTTCAGGAACCCCAAGCACAATTGTATTTAAAGGGGAGGGAGGGGTGCTGAGAATGTGAGACAGGGAGAGAAAAAAGGAAATGGTGATGAAGGCAAAAATGAATTTGTCATCTACAGCTAGCTCTTTGATCACCTGGAGTATCCAGGAAAGGATATCAGCAGAAATAGGGTAGTTTTATTAACAATACACCACAATTTTTCTTGTATCTTCGTTATCATCATCAGAACAGATTTTAGTAAGAATACAGCTGCAGAAGACTTACTGAGCTATGCCAAGAATAAAGGTGGTACCTAAAACAGTGACAGAGAACTACCTTTAGCAGCTGATACACTGAAGAGATTTGAAAAAAAAAATAAAATATAAATAAAAGTCACTTCCACTAGAAGACAATGTCATCTTCATCCATGTCTCTGAACGGTTGCTATGGGGTTGTGAAGAGGAGGGGAAGGATGGGGGGGAGGTTATAATCAATCATCTCAGAAGAGCATTGCTTCTTACAGAGAAAGATCTGGATTTTGACTGTGTCCCTAAGAAAATTGCGGACTGCAGAGCTGCTGCCACGCAGGGCAGTGAGGAAGCAGGCAGAGTAGAGGCAGCAGCTGGGGCTGGAAACGCCTATTAAATCCTTTAGACAACAGATGGGCAAAGCTCGGCTGGGTTATAAAAAAAAAAAAATACACCACAATGCATCATGTTTTATTGTCCCACCATAATGAACAACACTTAACACCCACATGCCCAAAGAAGCCCCCCTAGAGCTGATCTCACCCCTTCCCTAAATAATAATCTCGAGTCTCAATCCACTTTTGGGGGGCTCCCAGCCCAATGAATTTGCCAGATGCCATTGCTTATTGCACCTGTTACTAAAAAAAAAAAAAATAAAATAATAAAAAAAGGAAGACATTTGGGCTTCATTTTAAGCACGTTTTTCTTCCAATTAATGCTCCCTTGCCCTTGAAGTGAATATGCTATCCATGCAAGCAACAGTAAGTCCAGATCTTGAACGCATTCAGGGGATCTAATTATGTCATGTAGGGCAGAGGCACCTGCTCTCTGCTAATTCCCTCCACTCCGTTTCCTCTTTTTAATATTTCTTACCATTGTTCCATTCAGGAAAATCTGCTGGGGGCGAGTTTCATAAACAAGCTTTAAGAAAAATAATTAAATAACCTCCCTTCCCCCCCTCCCAATCCCTCCTACAAAAACACAGCATAACCAGAATGAATTCTGCTACCAATCCTCTATTTTTCCTTTATTTCAGACTCTACCCACAAAAACCACTAGCCCATCCATCCATATTTGCTAAATACCCACAGCAGTCAGTGCCAGAGACATACCATACGTATTTCCACCTCCCCCCCTCAACTGCACCTTAAGGACTACACCCTTTTCAATCATGATGTCATGAAATACTGCTGGTGACTCCCCCAATACCACCACCACCCCCTCCTCGGTACTACAGGCTGCGAACCTTTAATTTCAATATAATTTGATTAAAAAGAAAATGCTCCTAAGTAGGGCAGTGAAGAAATGGATGTGAAAATTCACCACCAGCAGATCATCTATTTTTTCCTCTGCATGCACTCTGCCTGTCATTAGAACAACACCCATTAGCAGGAGTAATGAACATAAAGCATCCTGGGCTTTTTCTTTTCTTTTTAAAAAAAAAAAGAAAAAAGAAAGAATTAAAATGAAAACTAAAAATAAATAAAGACAAAAATCCCTTACGAATATTATCTGCACTAAAACAGCAAATGGGAAAACCTGAACCCTCAAATATCCCATCCCCGACACCTCACTGGCTGCCACAGCACCTTCCCTCTAGCACCGGTGCTGCTGCAAAAGAACCAACCTGTTTGTCCTTTTCCTAGGGTTTTCTCCAAACGATAGGGTCCAACATATTGTGCATGTTGAGCTCCGCTGCCTTCTTTCCCTGTTGATGTCATTTCTACCTGGATCTGTAATTCTGCAATGTGTATGTGCTGATGAGCTGGAATTTCTCTCTCTGCAGCTCTTTAAATTCCCACTTTGCAGCTGTGCAAGCAAAGCACTCTTTTTCTCTGCTTTAGTCCCCTTGGTTGCAGATTTTCGTCTTCCTCCTCTTTCTTTCCTCTCTCACGTGCGTGTTCTCTCTCTGGGTCTGCTTGGGACGCTGAAAGACGAAAGAGTTATTTTAATGTTCAAAGAGGGGGATCTACGATCCAAGCCCAAGGAGCATGATGCTGGTGATCGGAGCTCCGCACGCCTTGTTCTCTCTGGGAGCTGTTCAAGGGAGAGCCAGAGCTAGAGCAGCGGAAGAGCCGGGGCCGCCGCTGAGACTGACATTAAAAGCAGCCAATCCCTCGTCTCCCACCTTCTTCTCCCCTCCTCCTTCCACTACCTTTTCTTTTCCATCAGCAGCAGTTGCTGCCTCTGCCTGCTACAGAGCATCAGGACCAATGGCAACAGCAAACACCTAAGTTCATCTGCCTATTGATAAGGCACAATTAAATATAGTTTAATGTGTATATTATTTTAAGACCCAAACATCCACTTTTTTTTTTTTTAACTTCTGAATTCTTTTCCACTATGCAGCTGTAGTTGCAGATTGTTAAAGAAAAGGCAAGACTGTGGCAGGAAATAGGAAAGGGGGAAAAAAACTACTTCTGAAAATAAGCTTGGGAAATTCATTGATTCTGTTTGATTCTGAAAGACCTATATCTCTTGGGGGTTTTATCCTTTATAGAGAACCTTGGGGGAAGGAGGGGGGTGAAGAGAAAAAAAAAGATAAAAATAATAGGGGCAATCCTGTAACCAGTGAACTCAGTGACAGACCTGCTTTTGAATTTTATGGGAGCAAATAAACTTCAGGTCCTTAGATGAACAGATTAAAAGTGGCACAGCCACTCTCTTAATTGGAAACGCAACCAAAAATCCAGGGATTCGATGATAATAAGACTGATTGCTAGATCCCCAGGCTTCATATTAGCAGTGTAAGAAAACTTTTACTGATCTTGTCCAAGTATTTATGCCTGTCTTTAACCTTCAGAGCTTAAGGAGCTGGATGAAAGAAAAGATTCTGCAGATTTGCTTCCAGTTCAGCACAAGCCTGTGTATTTTCTGGATTCAGTACAGTTTCAGTCAGACTCCAGGGCTATCAAGCTGAAACCATTACCAAGTGCCATTTTTACCTTCTTTTCCCTGTTCCACTCCAGACTGAAAACTCATCAAGATATTCCTATTCAAATTCCAGCTGAGCCACAGAGAGAGCAAGCATTCTTAAGTCAGAGAAGGAAGTCTTAACAAGCCTATAAAAGGGGGAGTAAAGAGAGGGCAAAACTTGAACAAGCCTTATCTGTTGCTCACTGAGAGAAGACTATTTCAGGTTTATTTATTTATTTTTTGAAGATGGAAATTTACTTTGTTTTAATACTTATATCTACAGACAGCAGGTGCTCTTGTAATTTGGAATAAAACTAGAAATTGGCTCTTTACCTGTGCCACAGACAACACAACTCTACTTACCAAGTTGCAGAGGAGTTAGTAAGATGAGGAGGCAGGAAGAAACCAGGCTAGTAGACTGAAACCTTAAACCAATTCCAAGGTATCCTTCTGTCTGCTCAGGAAAGAAAACACCAACATTTGCTTTGAAAGGAAAAGCCCTGCTTTGCTCTTTATGGTTTACCTTTACTCACTTCCAGACTGTGTCACTGTAGCAACCTGCCAGCAAACTCCAGAACACCCCAAACCATCTCCATTCCTCAGCTTCTCCCTCCCTTCACCCTGTGTGACCAAGCACCAAGACTCCTTCCATGCTGAGGACTGCCTCTGTGACTTTCCAATGGCACCCTCTGTCCCCTACAGCCCCTACAGGTGTTTACTTCCCCCTTGCTACTAAACTCAACTCCAAATTGCCACTTCTCCAAGCTCCCTTCCCTGTATCTTTCATTAAGCGTTATTCTTCCCCCACCTCACCACAAGCCCATCCTTGCTGCCCCACACATTCTCCCCTCAGAGCCCTGGTGTGTCACCTCATGCACATGATCCTGCAGCCCCTCACCATGGAAGGAAGGAAGTTGGGGAAAACAATGCCAGCAACCGGGATGGCACGTCCCCATGCCATGCTCCACTCCCCTCTGTCCTGCAGCCTCTGGGAGAGCCTCAGGACCAGAGGAGGGGACCAGAGAGGATGCAGTGGCCCTGCTGGCAGCCGCAGTGATGTGGCAGCTTTTGCCACCCAAAGTGGCGAATCAGGGGCCAGAGGGCAGGAGGAAGGCTGTGTGAGCATCCCTGTGGAGAGGTGTAGGGTACGGTAGTAGTACCAGTAGCTGAACAGGCAGCTGACAGGCCTATGAGACCTGTCCCATGGCCAAGGGATAAGGCACCACGTGCCCTTAGTACAAAACAAACCTGCCCCAGGTGTGGTGCAGGACTCGGCCCCTGCAGCACTGACAGACCCGTGGGCTCAAAAGCCCAACCACAAGGCCCAGACACGTCAGGATGGATTCAGCAGGACAGTCTGATATGTCTTGTGACATGGTTGAAAAAAATGCCTCTGAAACTTGAGGCACCCATGCATGACTCAGAAGCCTTCCTTTCCCTATGGCTTCTGAGCCAGGATTGGGCTGCTCAAGCTGAGGCACCGTGGTGGGAGAAGCGCTCTCCCTGCTGGGCTGTTGGCTACAGAAATCAAGGGCTGAGGGGAATCAAAATGTGTCATGGTTTCAGACCCTTCACTCCCCATAAATGTTTGACCACTCCCACTGTTAAAAGGCCCCTACACAAACAGCAAGGGACAACACTTAATTACAGGAATGTGAGCATAGCTTTTGGAAAAAGGAAAATACTGTTGATTTGTATAAATTAGCAAAGTATCCACACCACCATATTAATAATGCAGAGAGTGAATATCAGCATAGATCAACATCTTTTTTAATTCCAAGATTTGTATTTTAAAAGGCATTTAAAAGGAGATTATGATGTCTGTATGTAGCTGAATCATATCTGGGTCATGATATTAATAGAAAGATGAACAATCAGACAATATTGTCCATCCAAGACCAAACTTGTGTACAAACTGTGAAGTTTGTTTCTGTTGGGCATTTGAGAAAATGAGTTACAGAGACAGAGATGTTACAAATCCCCACCTTCTGTCACAAAATATGTGTGAATGTCACGGCTGGAATAAGGTTAGAAAACTTGGTGAAGTTCATATGATCCTGACTAGAAGATCAGTGAGATTAGAAAACAAAGCAAAACAAAGAAACATACACATGCATGCACAGAAACACTACCTCTCTCCTCTTCCCCTCCCCCACCCCTCCAAACTCCCATATCTTTTTGGTCTCATTTAGTTATGTTATTTTGATTCCATAGGAATATTCTTCTGTATGGCCTATTGCAATAATTTTGACCTTTTGTCCTAAACTGTTTTTGAGAAAGTGTTTAGACACTTCTTGATTCCTGAATAATCAAATGTTGTTTATTTTATTTGTTCATATAGAGCCAAATCCCATTTATCTGTACCCCTTTGATCTGAAACTCAGTCCTTTGAATCTAGGTTATGTCCCCCTGGTGTGAATTACTTATACAATAACTCCCTCAATTATGTGAAGCCCTGTTTATCCAAATGTTTTGATGTTCCAAGAGTATTTTGAATAAACAGGACTCTGCTGTCATTGGATGTATCAGATATCTTTGGGGATGCATACAGGATGGTTTCCCCTGACCTTATTCTGTATTATCTTGTGTTTAAATGAACAAGCAGTGTGAACTTAAGTGTATAGTTAGCATATTGACATAATCTTCAGTACTTTTACTTGTTTATCCATTAATTATTTTTCTTTCATTATTCTCATTTAACAACTAAATTTCACTCAGGAAGGACTCAACACAGACGCCAGCAAAAATTTTGCTTGAGTATGGAGTGAATAAAAAAGTAATGATCTAGAATTTTGCTTAGTTTTATCACACTTCTGGAAAAAAAAAGCAGAGCAAATTATTTGCATTTTTCACCCATTCCCATTTTCACTAGCTTGTATCTGATGGAAGTCCTCATGTTCATTTGTTTTCTTAGATGCTTGCCATTGCCTTTCCTCTTATTCCCATGAAAATATTAAGAGTCACGATGGATCATGAAATGGTGTAAGAAGCTAGAGGAAAAAAACATATCCATGAGAAAGTTTTTTTCAATATTTTTCACTTGTTCAGTTGAATTCTCTGTGGAATTAATAATGAAAAATTAACAAAGGAAATATAAGGCTTCCAAGAAAAGGCACTGATAAGCTTTTATAATTAGCATAGAATAAATGAGTTGACTTTTTGTGGTAAGAAGAATTCACATAAGTTAGGACTTTGTCTCCAATTAGAATAACTTGATAGCTAATGCCAATGACAAGCACATTTTAAAGATAAACAGGAGAAAAATATTCAGCATTTTCAATGTCAGGATCCATAATCACATCCTGAATTACATGTTCCATCCACATACCTATGGATACATGACACCCCTTTGATAAGTGCTATTGGGATTAAGACATTTTGGGAATTAACCTCCATAATAAAGTGAGCCAGATATTTGAGAGACATTTAGTCACCAATACTGTTGACAAACTGATAATACTTTTATTGAGGATAATTGTATCAATCTTCAATATCTCCAAACAGATGCTAACAGTCTAAAACTGAGAATTTTCCCCCTTGTATTAGATAGCTACCTTTTTCATAAAAAGCTGAGGTAGACCATAAGAAAAGAAAGTACTGGATTTTAGTAAGTGGGTGGTGTTTCAAATTCTTAGAACACCCTCAGAGTTCAGATACTTTTTCTACTATAGCAAGGGTTGAGGAACTTCTGCTAGTTAACCTTGCTATCTGGAAGACAGTGCTTCCATAAAGACTCCCACTTCAGCAGCTCCTAAAAAGGTCCACATTGCTCAGCAGAGGTATACTGTGGTAGCAGTTAGACAGATGCTTTGGAGATTTTACTGTTGTTGTTGCTATTATTATTGTTAATAATAATTTAGCTATTATTATTAGGATTCCTGGTATTCTACATATTCTTGTAACTAATTTTAAGGTTCACCTAGAAAAATGAACTGTTAGCTTGTTATCTACATATCATCTTTGTTTAAAGCTGGATTGAGGTAAAGGCTTGTAAAATATTTAATAACAAAATAGATAACTGCTTTCACAGTATCATTTTCTCTGGACTGCGGTCTCTCTTTATTCCTTTGGAAATATTGCTGTCATTTTCTCAAGCCTGCTGCTGTCATTACCTGTGCCTCACAGAACTGTTAAACTATTAAGGAGCAAAATGCACTTTCCAGCTTAATACAATCATGTGAAAATCTCTGTATGAAGCTTTTTTCATATGCTGAGCTTTGTATTTCATAAAAATATGCAGGCACATTCATATGTTCAATGAGTGAAGCTTTTGACTGGGTCCTGACAGAAATCAAACTTGAAAGCAATCAGACACTTTCAGCATGAGGATGGATCTGTGGTAACTGACCTGTCTTTGAGGTACAAGAGAGAAAAAGAATGTCTGTTTTCACTTGTCAGTTCAAGTGTTTGTAAATACAAACTTAAGGAAGAATAAGTCCAATGCAAGTGTGTATGATTCTTCCCTACAGTACTCTCTCAGGATCCAATTGTTTGCAGTTCAGGGACTTTCTGAGCCAGATGTTTCTGTGCATGCTTTAGTCTTCAACAGATTTCTTTTTCCGTGAGCTTGTTTTTGTCTTCCCTTAAAAACTTGACACCATGACAGATGGTCAGACATCTCTTCAGATTATGTGCATACTTCTCAGAAGACAGTGAATCCTTGAGACAAGTAACATCCATTGATCAATGCTCAAGAACCCCCAAAAGTAAAGAAAGAAAATTATGTATGAGGCACCATTCTTGAAATCCTGAAGCTGAATGGAACCGTTCCAGCTGCAAAGTTTCTAGGCTTTCAGGAAGCCTAGAAACAGTAGAGCTGAGAGTTCAGAGCATTTGGTGTTTAAGATGTAGAAAACAGGTATGTGAAAACAAACACAATTTCTGGCTGTGCTTTTCTGGTTTTAGAGCAATTCCATCCATTCAGTTTCTGCCACAAAATGTGTATGCACCCTGATCATTGGCTGATGATCTTAATGATGACATCCTAAAGAAGTGTCTGCTAGGCATGTATTAGCAGCTACCATGGATGTTTTATGGTCAGTTTAACAATATGCAGTGAAGTTGTGTGATGTGAAACACACTGAATAAAGCAAATTTTCTAGATTTTATCACAGATGGTTCAGTGGAACATTCAATTAACATCCTAGAATATTCCTGCATTTCTCTGCAGTGATTTCAAGTAGGCTGAAAAGTATTGACCCGGATGAACAAGTAAAAATATTAACTGTCTACACCACAGGGTGAGTCTGCCTGGTAGCTGGCACCTAGATCACAGAACTCAGAGTTGCTGGCACCTGCTCCTACAAGCCAGTGAGGCCAACACCCCCACTCCCTGCTGCCTCCACTATGATCTTGTCTGTGCTCTCACACCTGGAGCTGGTCCTTCAAGACCACCTCACCCACTTGCTCCCAGATCACTTCACCTACTCCCCAGCTGGTTTGACTTGATATTTGCTAGTGATCACACCCACTCACACACCCACACTTCATCAGTCACTGCACCACAGACAGGTGCTGGGAGCACCCTCATACATATATATGCACAGAATAGACACCCCTCACCCAGGAAAGAATTAGAAAATATTTTAATAAGAACACAGGTCAGACTGCATTGATCAGGCATAGGGCATATCCAGACAGGCATTCTGTCTAGCCAGTTATGATAACTCACCCTTTTTATTTGCTTACTCCTCTATTTTCTCACTCCTGCCCCTCCCCAATCACAAAAACCTCTCCCCTTCTCCACCTTGGATTCCTCCCCTAAACATCCCATAATTAGTCCTGTACAATCTGGAACTGCTTTTCCCTTACATCCCATAATGTGTCCCACTCCTAGGCACTGAGCCCCTTAGTCCAAAAGCTGTCTGGAGAGTTCTTGATTTGGGTTCTTGCCAGCACCTGTGCCCCTGTGCTCATTGAGGCTTGTGCTGATGGGCCCTGTGATGGGCCTGGGAGTGGGCAGCTCACTCCTGTTAGTGTCTCCCTGAGCTCCTTCATAGGATTTTGTGACACAACATTTTATATATTATGCTGTTAGATAATTTGTCTCCTAACTGCAAGAAGCACTTGATTTCTTGGTTACAATAGCCCACTGTTCCTACCGCAGGGAGAATGATAGAAATGACCCTCAGACAGGAATGGTCATCTAGAGGTGTGCCATATTTCTTGGAAGATAAGGCGTATCTGGCATTTGACACATAGGGGGAAATAACAAAATTCACAGATTTATAGTTATTTAGCACCACTGGGAATTTGAGGAGATCCAACCCTAGGTTTTCACAAAATGCTGGAAGGAAAAGTTAAAGACAGGCCAGCAATGATGGCAATGGCAAAATGATAAAGGATCCCCTGCTCCATAAAAATACACTATCTCAGGTAAATGGTAAAAGATGAACAAAGAGATTTATGAGGTGAAAAAGGTAGGACTTTGTTCTTTGCATCCACATCAGTCTCACAGAAAACAAAAGGCATTACTTGAAAACAATCAGAGTGCCAAGATAAGCAGTAGGCAAATAGAACAAAGGAGCCAAGAACCTGAGGCCACTATGCACCAGTGAACAGAACTGTATCTATTCATCAAATTGCTACATATAGCAGTGGCAAGTGCAAAAGATAAGCTTTTAAGGAAGACAGATCACATGAGGTAGTTCCTGATATAGGACAGGAGTTGGAATGAAGGCTGCAAGGCAGGTGTAGGCTAGCAACAGCCAACATTCCTGAGAGCAGAATCAAGGATAAAGCAATAGGAAGAGTTTCATCTGATGAAAGAAAGTGAAGAACTGAAGAACAATTTAAGGGGTCAACACGATATTGTTCATCTAAAGAAAAGCTGTTACAGGATTTCCTACCACCAGTTGCACAGGCAAGAAGGGAGAGGCTGATTGAAGATTTGCATACTGAGATCTATGCACTGGTGAAAGTGGTTGCTTATAATGGGCAAAATAATGATTTTATATCACAAAGGAAATCCAATATAATTTCCCTTAAAATGTATTTCTTAACTGCACCAATCATTTGTTCGTTCAAAAAAGCCCAACAAAACTAGCAAAAGCCATACACTGTAGTAACACCTTCCTGATTTTCTTCAGAGCTTTTCTACTCAGTAGCAGAGGCCAAAACACATTGAGTAGGAGCAATGGATACTATATGCAATATTTATTAGATATTAGAATCATGTTACTAGATACTAGAACAATAATCATACAACTGAGCTGTGCTAATGCTGCTAAGATGAAAGTGCAATTACTATTCATCAGACAATGAAAAAACAGTTCCAAAATCCATGAGGTATTGAAGATGGCAGTCCGGAATACTGGAGGCTGAAGCACTTTCCCTGCCTCCCCAAAGAGCAAAGACTTGTAGGAGGGGATTTCAGACTCTCTAAAACCTATGTTTTAGTGGCTCTTCTTTTTAAAGGAAAAGTAAAGGATGTTCTGAAGTTTCCATAGAACCATTCAAGCACTAGAAAGTCACAGTTCCCAGCTCCATAGGTGATGCAGCTTTTCAGAGAAAATGACAGTCTATTAGGAAAGCTTCTAGCAAAATAAAACAATATGCAGATGAAAGTTATGAGGATGACTAAAAGGTGAACAGCAAAGTGCTTTTTAAATCCTCACCTGCTGGCAATATAAAAAGCTGAAACAAACTATAGCATTGTGATGATTAAATGATTCAGCTTGAACAGGAAGAAAGTGTTATAAACTGGTAGAATAAACAAACTTTGGAAAATAGGACGCTGTCCTGCTGTATGGGTTTTGCTTTTGATTTACTGCATGAACTTGGTCAAGTCACTCCGACCAAGAGTGACCAAAACAGCTAGTGAGTTTATGTGTCACAGATATTTGCCACTTCACCAGCAGAGGCCCAGTTACCAAAAAGGGCAGATGCCCACCTTCCTAAACATAGTTCCTATTAAAATTAGCTAAAAGTAGGCAGCCCAAAATTGAGATGTCTAAAATCCCATTATTGCCCTTAGCTTCCTTTTCTTTGTTTCAGTCCTTTTCAGAAAATATTTTCACCTCATCTGCTCTTTATGGTGATCCTTGAGTATTCTTGAAATATCTGAGATTCTTGAAAAATTGCATTGGAAATGTATTCTTTGCTTATTGGTTCTTTTTCACCTGCCTAGAAATGAGAACAACAAACACTCCAATGAAATGACTGAAGGATCATCTTTTTTTAATGTGGTCGGTTTGCACTGGCCTTTTCAATAGTTATGCTGGGACACCACTACTCTGAGGAATGGTCTGTGAACCCCACGGGAGTAACATTAGTGCCCTCTACAAATTTCTTCTGCCAAGGCAGAAGTTATTCCCTCAGAAAAGCAGTAAATCAGATCACCTGCTCTTTTTTTTCCACTGTGGTTAGTAGGTCACATACACTTAAGGATAGATTGTGGCCTCTAGGCACGAGCTTGCCTGGAATACAGCACAGCATGTACTATAGGAGGAGAGTCCCAGAAGGTTTCTTATTTCTCTGCCTTTTCCACCACAATCTTTTTACATCTTTTCTCTATGTCATCCTTTTTTGAGTGTCCAAATTTAAAGAAATGCTAAGAAAATGGCCTTGATAAACATAATGTTGTCTCTTTGAGGGCTTCATAAGAGCAAAATTTCAAATGCCATCTTTACTCTTTTTACACCTAAATTTAAGAAAATGTCTATCCATTGATTCATTATTAAAATGTCAGATAAAAGCCTATGGAATTTCCAGTTAGTCATCACCTGAATGACTTTCCTCTCTTTGCTAGAAATGGCAAATCAGTAAAATACAAAATGAAAAATTATGTAGTGGAGAAATCCTGAAATCTTGCTTGCTAAATCTACAGTGTTTGTTATGACAGGGTAGAAAAAAGCCTCAAGGGCTTCTTCATGACAGGACTTACATGACATGTGCTAATAAAGGAAAAAAGAATTTTGAATTCAATGTATGCCCTTATCAGCTTATACACATAGATCCCATTAATGTCGATGAAAATTACAAGGTTGCACTGATGGGACAGTAAACTTCTGATCAAGTTCAAAGTGTCTGCAGGAGAAGAGTTTCAAAACGATAACATCTGTACAATGTATCTTTTCCCCCGATGCTCCAAAAGATAATTTTAAATACTCAGCGGTAGTTTTGTGCTTTTTTACTGATGGGAATTTTCAAACTTTGAGTTATTTCATTAGATAATACCACCAGAATTTAAAATGTCAGACTCAAACTGCATTTCCCAGCGTGAACACTGAATACCAGTGCCTGAAGGAAAGTTTTATAGCATCGATTAACTACAACCATTTGTAGAACTGACAAAGCTGCGTAAAAGGTTTATTCTGACTTTTAGATGTGAGTATTGTGCATCATTTTTATAACATGCAAGCCAACAATGATGTACTTTGTTATTGCAGGTCACAACAACTTCACCCCGGCAGATAAATCACAGAAACTGACGTTGGCAGTCCCAGAACTTGCCAGGTACAGGATGAGAGAGGCCATAGAAGTGGTATTGCATTGGGTTTGCCATTAATCCCACTTGCGATTAAGAAAAAGAAAATATACCTAAAATTAAGAATACACAACTTACATGGGAAGAAATACTTGTGAGCCAGGCCTGACCCAGAATTGTAGAAGTAGGCAAAATACCTGCAATGAACTTAAATTGGAATAGTGTCATACGTCTCTCAAAAGTCCAAAGACCAGGTCCTGAGCAAGTACAAATAGACTTTTAAAAAGTGTACCTAGTAAACAAACATCAGTGGTGGTAAAATCAAGACCTGGCTTTAACACATTCTGGTAGACATTTTTACAAAAAAGAACACATTTTTAAAAAAGGGGAATATGCTGCACATATGTTGTTCATATCAGCATTTACAGATTATTAGTTTTCATTTTACAATTTGATGTAGAGGTCCAAACCTGAGTAACAGCCATACTTTAAGAAGTACTGGCCAAATAAAAGAATGTGACAATCCTTCTCTCAGTGATGACTCTCCTCTGTTCACAGACATGTGGTTCAGAGAGATAAAATACATTATTCGGCATCATTTGAGAGGTGTACACTGCAACAGGGTTAAAATCAATTAACAGAAACAGAATTTGGAACCCAAATTCAGCAGCTACAATGCAGCTTTTTTTTTCTATTTCTTTCCAAAAACCATGAAATCTTTGGACACTCAAAAGCGAAGAAAAAAACACAACCAAAATTGCTTTCTGCTAAAGCTTAACTACTTAGCATGTGTCACAAGAACCATCTGATTATCGATTATGTGAAATGAAGCTATCTCAAAGGTAGTAGAAAGTAGAAACAGTTTTACTTGTAAAATAGAATCATGAAGAGTTGAAAACCAAGAGGGTCAAGATGCTTCCCACTATAGCAAAAATTGTTCTATCAGTAACAACAGTTGATTACTCCTGGGTGATCTGGATAGAGCTCCAAGTGGCATGACAGGAACAGGCACACACAGAGTAAGACAGATGAAAATAAGATATGTAAAGACAGGAGAAGATTTAGGTCTGTGGACAAACTGTACTGAATTTACAAATTGTTTGAGAGGTCCTTCTGCAAAATGTACCTGTTTATAAATGGCAGACTTCTGGCTAGCTTTTTGACAGCAAGTCAGCTCTGTGTGAACCTAAGTCAGATGTCTGAGTACCAAGATGACTTAAAAAAAATTTCCACCTCACCTGTAAAGATTTGGATAATTACAAGTCAAAAACTTCTTGTCCTCTCATGCAGAAATCGTGCTGGTAGCTCTGCCGGCATTAGTGACAGTACAATGCATTTAAGCTATTCCCAGCAACCCATACAACTGTGGCAAATGATGTAGCATGTTACTTTTGTGCTCTCTATTGTCTAAGGCAAAACAAGTATGCATGACTAACACAAACATGATTAACTTCAAACATGGAACTTCATAGATCGTTCTAGCTGGCCAGTAATTCTTAGTCTCACTGATTCACATATTCTATACGGTGGCAGATGTGTGCAGGGCACGACAGTCTGCAGTTGGTGGGGTCTGGCCCCTCCTTCCTGTACAGCGGATCCCCTTTTATGTTGCACACCTATTCCATACTCCCATCCCGAAGGCACCCAGTGCAAATGTGCGCTACTGCCCTCTGGTGTAAAGTTAACGGCGCAAAGTTAAAAGTCCACCCCCCTCGGGTTGGGGGTCCTGATGTCAGATTGCAGACAGGTTTTGCAGCTAATGCTATTGAGATCCAGGATAAAAAAATGCATTTTCCTGACAGAATTGAAGCCTGTAAGCGTGTGAACAGATCCAGTACACACACGTGGGTTCTCCTAACCTGCAGGGGTAAATTTGGTGCAATGGAGTCACAGCTCTAATGCTAAAACAGGCTCCAGAGTTCTCTTTGTTTACATCTGTGGCTCCTCAGAGAATGGAGCACCTGTGAATGACATCTTCAAAATTCTTCTGGGTCTTTTCTGTTGACTGCTTAGGTGTTTGCACAACAGATCTCCATGGCTGCATCTAATCATAAATCACTGTCAATCACTTTTCAGCATTGGCAGTAGTCCTTTCCTATTATCTGTTCTAACTCCTGTAAGTATTAATGTAATATATAGCATGTCATGAATACTGTAGGGGTCTGGAAGCAGAAACAGACAAGCTCAGATCTTCAGCTAATGTAAATTGGTATCAGTACCACTGACCTCATGGATCATTGAAATAAAATTTTATTAAGTTTCCTATGCCTTTTCCCTAAAAGAAACTCCCCTGTCCAATGAACTTTTAGCTTTCTATTTGAGCAAAGCTGCCAGTAAATCGACACACACTTGTTTCTTCATTTTTTTAAATTTTCATGATTGCTACCTCCAGTTCCCTGAAATACTCAAACAGCACATTTAAGCCTACTTTGAACATCAATTGGTTAATCATGTGAAAACACACTACAAAAGACTTGAACAGAGCTTTTTTGACTGGAGTAATGCCAAAGCTATAAACCAATATCTTGGTGCTGAAAGCTATAAACAGCTACGTGAGTGGCTTAGGATTGCATCTTAAGAACAATTTGTATGCATTATTCTGCATAACTGTACATCTGGTGACAATAGAAAACATGGTGCATAAACAGGCACAGCCAGGGTTACAGACAATAAATTCAGGTAATCAGTGGCCTTTTCTGTGTTGAAGCTTTTGTGGTTCCCTCTAAGAGCCAGACTATGCTTGTACAAATAAGCACCAAAACAACCTTCTAGGGCAAACAAGGAGTCAAAAGCTGCTCACAAATAGGCTTTACTTCTTTAAGGAGGAGCAGGTAAAGGCCACGGGACAGAATATCATCTGTGGGCACTCTCACGTCCCTTCAACTCTTATTATCTGTAAGTAAAAAGATTTTAGCTTTCTCTATCACTGTCACCATTGAGACCATGGTTCTCTCAACTGTGCAAGGCAACCTTGCACCCACCTTTGCGAAACCAAGGGGGAAGTATCCCTTTCAGCCTGCTGAAGCCATGTTTAGCAGCATGGGACAAAGAACCAAAGTAAGAAATAATTACTGAAATATGATTTGAGTAAAACGATTTTTATCCTGTGGTATCCATTTGCAGTAGTAGAAAAAGGAGTCTCTCTCTGTAACACATCTCATGAGTTACCATTGTTGACGAAGGTATTTTTTCCATAGAAATACTGAAGCACAAATTTCTGAGGAGCTTGGATTGCTCTGGAACTAAAATGTTCTGCTTACAAAGCATAAAGGCATTATATGGTGAGTCCTGTACTGCAGAAGTCAAATTGCTGGATGAAGACATAGGGAAGAATCTTTTGTTTAAACAAGTTGCATTGAGGTGTTTCATTGCTTTTGTTTCCTTTTTTTTTATTTCCAAACCAACCTCTAATTTTGGATAACAAGAATTAAAGTGATACTGCATATTTTCAAAATAAGTAATCTGTTACTATTGGATCTGGTAAAGCTTTAGTTCAGGACAGAGAGAGGTGCAATTAGGATGTGGTGAAGAGTCTGATGTTTGAGCTGTAGGTGGTGGTGTTGCCTTATGGGAGTTTAAGTTCAGTGAGGATGGTCTACTTAAAGGGATATAAGTAGAGGCAAATTGGGGTAGCTAATAAATCAGTTGCCTTCAGCTGCCTGACAGTAGTTATCTTTCTTTCATCCTCAGTTGCTCAAACAACATATTTTAGAAATATGAATAAACATGGAAATCTTACATTTCACCATGATTTAGGAACATAGGTAGAATAGCAATGCCAGCATAAGTGGACAGGTGCCAGACAAATGGGAGAGGTATCTTTATCAATATAGTGCTTACTGACAATTTTTTTTGTCATTTTGCCTTTTTGATGTAAACTCATTCTTCGATTATGTGGTGCATTAGATTTCAAAGTACATTTCACAGTAGCCTTGGTTTTGGTTTTAGTCAACGTGTGTGCAATTTGTCTTGCAGGCAGAGTCTAATCTATCACCCAGTAGAGATAATCAACTTGAGTGAGTTTTGCATACACAGGAATCCGATTGATTTAGTGTTTGTATACAAATTGAGGAATTAAACTTTACATCTCTATGAACCAATGGAGAGTTCAAACTCAAGACATACAGGAATAATGTCAGTCAGCAATGTAGCTGGTGCCAGGTGCCTGTCAGTAAAGCTCTCATACTCCACCATCCCTTGTGGACAGACCCATGACGAACAAGTCAGCAATGAACTGGAAGAAAGCCCTTCTTCCCTGCAGCTGTGTACTGGTTTGGGCTGATTTTTCCTTCACCGTGGCCAGTATGGGGCTGAAAACAGTGTGGATAATAAAGAGCTGGTTTTGTAACTGCTGAGCTGGGCTCACACAGAGCCAAGGCCTTTTCTGCTTCTCATACTGGCACATTGGCAAGGGGGCTGGGAGTGCATGGGAAGTTTGGGAGGAGGTACAGCCAGGACAACTGACCCCAACTGACCAAAGGCATTTTCCATACCACATGACAGCATGCTCGGCATATAAAGTGGGGGCAAGAAGGAAGAAGAGGGAGGACACTTGGAAGTTAAGGTGTTTGTTTTCCCAAGTAACAGTTACACGTGATGGGGTTCTGCTCTCCTGGTGATGGCTGAGCACCTACCTGCCTCCAAGAATTCCTTGTTTTGCTTTGCTTGTGTGCAGTGCTTTTGCTATAGCTATTAAACTGTCATTATCTCAACTCACAAGTTTTCTGGCTTTTACCCTCTCAGTTTTCTGTCCAATCCTGCTGGTGAGGGAGTGAGCGAGTGGCTGCATGGGGCTTTGTTGCTGGCTGGGGTTAAATCATGGCAAGATGTCAAAAAGAAACCATACGTGAGTTCACGTTATGCAAAAAGCCTCTGTAAACAACAAAATTTGGGACCCCCAGCTTGTGAACAAACTACTTTTACCACAGCATCTGATATTTGGCAATGTGCTAGTGTCTCCCTGCAGCGGACACTGAGGCCTTGTCCATCTCTCTGCTCAACACACCAACTTCGCCACAAGGGCATGAGACAGAGTAAGTGGAGTCTTTACGTAGATTTACAGCTGGAAGATGCACTCTGGAAAGAGTGAAGAGAAAGCAGTAAGTAAAGAGCTCCTTGATAAAGTAAACTAGAGCTCCTTGGTCTTTCCAGAAAGAATGTCATGTTCACTGTATTTTTGCCTAAAGGCACCTTAAGGAGCAACCACCTGAGAAGGGCAAAGTTGGAAAAAATTTTTCAGGATGAGAAAGTGCTCAGGATCCAGGGAGTCACATGCACAATTCAGTCACACATGTAAATGCAAGCTTAGAATTAAGAGGTTGGAGCACTTACTGAGAGCAATTTTCAGACATGGACACTATTTAGACATCACTCTTGGGACATTCAATTCAGGCATAGTGTTCAACTTAGGTTATTCCTGCTTCGCCGTGCCCTAAGGAAGCCTGCATTGCCCCCAAGTCTTCTGGCAATATAGAAAAGAGAATATGAGGATATTGATATGAGGAGCTGTCAATCTCCTAGGCTGTGGTTTTGGTTTTCTTCCCTGGTGACAGAGCTGTTTGTGTCCTCCTGGTGCACACTATTCAGCTTAATCATCATTTTAACTGCCAGTTCATTACTCTCATGAGTCTTCATGCCAGCTAACAGTTTTAGAGTTGCTTTTCCCTGATCAGACTAAGACATTCAGACCCCTATTTCATTATTCTGTGCTTGATCTCCATAAATGCTGACACATGCTAACTTGACTCAAGCTTGTCGCTAACCTAAATAATCATAACAATTGCTAACCTCCATTTAATGTCTTCAAAGAGGGGATTTTGTAGTTTTTTTGCATTCTGAAAAGTTGGATATATGTGTGTTATTTGTCAGGAAGGTCATTGATGTCCAAATCAAAAGTGCTACAGATGACAGATCTCTGGTAGGACACTGTTTTTAATTAATTTAACTTGATCTACTTAATGGATTTAGTTGTAAGTTATCAGAAAATTCACTCACAGCTTATATGCTGTAAGTTTAGGGGTGATCCATGAAGCCTTGACATACTGCATAGAGGCTGCGTCCTTATTTAAAAAAAAAAAAAAAAAAATTTTAATTGTATTCAGCTATGGTTTTGCCATTTTTCATATTAATAACACCAGCCAGACAGCTTTAAAGTTGGGAAGCTCCTGAGTTTAAGCTGATGGAAGTGCAATACAATCTCATGTCAGGATTTTTTTTTTAAGTGACCATACCTCTTCCAGGGAAAGAGGTTTTAATTTTAGCTAACAAAAAAATTAATTTCTTTATCATTGCTAAATGTTTAGTCAGCAGATCTTACTTATTTACGGAATGTGGATCAAATCCTTATAAAGAGACGATTGTTAATTTCCCTATGGGTTTTCCCATGGCAGTCATCACTGTAATATGCCAATACTTCACACTTTTTTCCCCACAACATTCTTGTTAATTTAATTATTTTTGTTCACATTTTCCAGATGGAAATTGAGACAGAGTGATTGAGTGCAAATTGTTTCTTCACTTTGTGTTGGGCATTATGAATTAAATAGTTCTCACTGACAATAATTTTAGCTGCAAATTCTTAGCTCATCTGATCAGATACTTAATGGGTAGGAAGAAATTAATGAATGTACATAAAATATGTGACTTCTTATCTTGCAGCATATTATCTGAAGATTAGCACAGTGGCAAGGAAAGAATACAGTTTCCCAGGGTACCCGTGATTACCTTTAACATGAGCTCATTCTGTCCTTCTCTAAACATCCCAGCTCCATTTGCTACTTACCTATTAGTGTTGGCAAAGAATGGGGGAATATCACATGGAACCAAGAAGCAGACATGAAATTCAAACTGGCATATATAAAGAGAATGGAAAATTAGTACTTAGCTGTAAAGGGCCCAGAGGGATTACTTATTTAAGTTCTAAAATCAGACAGACTCCATAACTCCCCAATTACCTCATATACTATCCAAAATAAAATCTATCTAGACACACCTAGGAAAGATCTAACTAAAATAAACATAAATTTAACATAATTCAAAAAACACAAGCAAACCACTGTAATGGTGGAGGGGTGGGCACTGCTTGTTTTCTATTTTCCTGTGAATTATCAAAAAAAAAATTGAAGAAGAAAGGAACTATGGCAAAAAAATTTGGCATAAAAACCATGTGACTCTCTATACTTTTCTGAATGATCATGGTTTACATCAAAATCTAATATTGTTTGTACTTAAGCAAGATGTGTCTTTCTATTTCACACAATTTTAGTATGACTGCCTTTGTATTTACTTGTTTAATGAAATATAGATCTTGAGATTTTTGCAGTGCTTCATCTTCTGATTAAACTCTTGGAAGTGAAAGGTGAATATGCTTAACCATGTAATGGGACAATTTTTTTTTTGTTTTTAAAAATCAGAAGTATATTACATCCCAAACATTACATGAAAGACATTACATTTGGAGGTGCAAGTCGTCATAACAAAAAGCTCCTTAAATGAAAGTAATAGAAAAAATCAAAAAAATCATGCAAAGCATTCAAGATTTATCTAATTCATTGTATAGAGATCATACCTTTGTAACTCTGCTTTATGAAAATATTATTATTCTAAACAGAAGCTGTCAATATTTAACTAGCTTGATTTTCTTGTAAGGGCTTTTGCTATGGCTATTCCTTTAATAGGTCTGATCTAGAGCCACTGAAACTAAATAGGAATTTTTCAGGGGACAGTGCTTTGCACCAGCAGATCATTACTCTGCCTCTTGCCCCAAAAGCACTAAGTACAGAGCAGTAATTAAATGGATGTAAGTTCATAAAAGCCCCTGTGCAGAGGAGACTCATGCTCTGCTCTTCATTCCTACCCTATGAAATGCAGATATATGAAATTTGTAGTAAAATCACACTAACCAATTCCTTTCACTTTTATAAAATACAAATTTCATCCCAAGTATCTCCAGCCCTTCCCCCGTCCCTGTGAAAAGCAGTCTGACTGTGAACTCCTTGATTTATAGTCAGAGAATTCCCACTGAAGTGCCCCTAGAAATCTCAGCCAGGACAGCTGCAAAGGAATCAAGAGGCAGTCCCTCTGGTAACTGTATCCAATAAATTTAGGGATTTACAGGTTGACTCTAGTATTTAAAACTCCATTTAGAAACCTAGTACCAGCTGCTACAGACCCAGAAATATTGGTGTAATAATAATTTTGTCATGATGCTGCTTTGAAAATTGGTCATGGAATTGTTCCTCAGTTTGAGTTTCCCAGGGGCGTTAAGATAAAGTGTAATGCAGCTAAGTAATCTTGAAGTGTTAGAAGTAGGGATTACTCTGGCAGGGATTACCTCTGGAAGACAAAGTCACACTCTTTTCACCAGATACAGATGAGAATGTTGATAATAAATCTGACTGAGAAAAGCTTTAGAATCCTTCTGTTTTATCTAAGCAGTAGAACTCAGCTGAGATCGTTCCAGGCTAATGAGGCCATCATATAGGCCACTTCAGTGATGACTGTACAGCACTCGAGAATGTAGCTCACTCTTTAGCTGGAGTAAATCAACTCTGTTATCTTCTCACTAAATTGGTAAAAATTCCCAAAGCCTCCAGTGGCTTCAGGAATTAAGCTGCCATCCCTAACTTTATGTGTCTGCTTCAGGATAAAATGAAAGTACCCCTCTTAATGCCTAGAAATCCCCTGTCCTCACCTGGTTCATTATTATAATGTCTTGAAATTCAGCCAGATTTTCTTAAGTAACTGAAAAATAATCTCCAGAGATTAAGAGATCTGCAACAAAAACAATAGACAAGTGATCCCTGGAGTAGGGGGCTTTGTGTCTTCTTTTGCATACATAAGAACATAGCAGATTCACAGAAGATACAGCAGCAGAAGAATCAAAAGAGAAGAGCACACAACCCTACAATTATTGCTAATTACATCTTTAAAAATAAGGATTTTCCAATGTAAAAGGGAAATTTGAAGTGGATGAGAACTCTTGCATGAGTTTTCTCACAAAAGGCTCCTTTGTTTTACCCGTTGATCTGCTTTTGCATCAGTTTTTGTGTGGTTTTTCTAATTTTTTGCCTTAGTGACCTATTCCCATCCCATATGGGAAAAATATTTTGGGGAAGCCTTTTTACTAGGCCTCTCTAAAAACTAGAAATTTTGGACATATTTATAAATCTGCATAGTGGACATAGACTTTTCTTCCTTATAGACTGAAAGTGTCTTCACCTGTTTAAGTTTCATCAAGTGTTTAATGTACAGCTCCAGAGATATCTGCACTATATAAAGAGACAATTGATTTCCCCTTTCTTGGCAGTCAGTCATTTCACTGTTGTGCTGGACTGAGCAGACACATAGGTCTTGGATTTGCCCAGGCCAGAGATTAGATCACATTTGAGTGGCACTGCAATTATAAGATTTTCTTCTCTTCCCTTTCTCAACTTCCAGGTTTGCTTCCTACATGGTCTTCAGCTTCCAAAGTCTGCTAATTCCTTGCTTCTGTTTTAAGCAACTCAGCTCAAAGCATCCTCCTTTCCATAACCTGTTTCTTTTCCAAACAGATATATATTTTTTCCCCTCTGGGTCTTTTCCAGTCTTCATTTTCTGTCTATCATGGCTTTCAGTCAGTCTGCCTGACAAATCCTCTCTCACTCTGCTCCCAAAAACCTGGCTCTTGATCCAATGTTCAGCCATTTCACCTCTGGGCTTCCAGTCCTATAACTTGGAAGATACAGCAATAAAGCAAGCACAAGTAAGACTAATCTCTGAAATAGACTGGGTAATTCTCCTTCCTATTCTCCCCCAAGGCAAACACATTGACATTTTGAGTTAAGTTAAATCCTGGCTATATAAAAAGAAACTGAATCTTACCTATAAAGTTTCTAATGGCAATCACCGAGAGTCTCTCAGTGGGCAAAAGCTGGGGCAGAACTTGCTGCAAATACATAGTAAATTTCTCCAGGTAATGGCAGGGAAATCACTCTTCCTCTATATAAGCAAACCTTACTGCGTTTAGACATTCCAAAGAAAGCTATTAATCCCAGGCCTCATCCATCTTATGCTAGTGTAAATCAGAAAGAAATCCTCTGAAATCAAAGGAGTTACAAAAATGCATTTAAAAAAATCTTTAATTATTACTAAGGCCAGGAGACCTGTTGTGAAAATAGGGACTAAGCCTCTGCCTCGCCACACATTTGACATTTCTAAACTTTCAAACGAGAAGCAATGTGAATTCTTGAAGCAATGTGATCTAGCATCAGAGCACAGAAATAAGAGCTGGGAAGCTTTGACTCTATTCCTGGCTCTGACAGTAACATATTAAGTAACAATGAGCAGATCATTTTACTTTTGTAAGCCAACACTTCCCCTTTCACTTTTGGTCTTGGTCTGTCAATTCTTTGGTCTCAACAGGACCTTCAAACTATTGCCATAATATAAGTAATAACAAATTGACCCTTGTGAAGACTAATTCTAAAAGAAAATTAAGTAGTATTTATATACACTGAAGTTACTTAAGATCATGGGAAACACATATCAAGGTATTGTTTATTAGCACTGGGATTACATAACTCCAGGGCAACAAGACTGTTTTGCTACCCCAACTAATTTGGCACAAACAGTCACAATTTTTTCTTAAGATGAAAAGAGATCAGTCTATCTAACTTGCAATTAGGGATTAAAAAAAAAGCTTGACAAAAAGATTTGACCTTAATTTAAAAAATTAACACTCTGACAAAAAGAAAACCAAGTCCATTTTCAGTTTAATTAAAATGCCACAATTACAATGTAAATAATTGTGTTTTATTAATCATCCGCATTCAAGCTTGAGACTGGAGCAATACTAATCGTAATTAAGTTGCTGGTGCTGAGTATGGTGCCTTAATAATTACATAGTAGTTAATACAGAATGCTAACTAAAACTGGGAAGTTCTGCATAGCAATTATGTTATCTAAGGCTGCTAATTAGTTATGTTAATTTAGCATTACTTCAATTTCTTGTGTAGACTGAGCTTGTTAAACTGCAAGTCCCCATTGTCCTTTCTGTCATATGCAACGGAACTGATGCTCTCTTTCCCTTTCCATAGAAAATTACACAAGAATGTTTCACACCATCAAAGTGATCTCTAAGGGAGAGAGATTCTACAGAATCTTATACTGTATTTGTTAGTTATTTTTCTGTCATGTGCAGGTAGCAGCATGTTTATAGCTCAGGATGCCTAATCATGACAAGGACCCTTTTAATTGTTAATGTCAAGGCAGAGTCCACTTTTTAAAGTCATTCTTATTAGTACTTTTTTACAGGCAGAAAAAACAAGGTTATTTTAAGGGTTATGAAGAGACCGAGAACAAGAAACTAAGTTAGTCCACAGATAGACCAGAGACAGAATTAAAAAGTCACAGGTAATTCCTGCTCACATTCATAATACGGAGGACTGTGTTTTAAGGTCTGGGCTCGTGTGTCAGGATATGAGCAAGGAGCTGTGAAGCCTCAAATGCCGAATAAGCTGAGCTGAATGTACTCTAAAGCAGACATTGCAAATAGCTTGAGTGCACAAGGTCTCAAAGGTAAAAAGCAATTGAGAAAATACCCTGCTAAGGAAAGTGAACTGGCCCCATTTGTCTATTTAAAATTCTTCAGAAATACAGAAATCAAATGGAGGAAGATTAATGAGTACTTTCCCCGAATCTGCAAGGAATAGCTGTCAGAAAAAGGAAGACAAAGGTCCAGTCTTTCAGAGATACCTCAAGTGGCTGGGAGTCAGTAATCTAATGCCCCCATCTCCTTTTACTACTCCACGACAGGGTGGTTGTCTCCTGAGAATGGGAATAACTTTGAGAATGGGTGGCATTTCTTCTTCACATTTTCCCATTAAGTTGTTGCAGATAGCCATAAGATCTCCTCTCTGCCTTCTCTTCATAAGACTAAAAACTGCCCTTCCTTCAGCCTTTCCTAATAACTTTTATGTACATATACATGCTAAGATCCACAAAGGCATTTGGGCAACCCACTCAACTCAATCACCTGAATGCATTTATGCATCATGGTCTGATTTCTGAATCACCACACAATGTCCTCCTTGTTTCTTAGAGAAGTAAGCTGCTTTGCCCCTATTGTGGAGTGGTTTACCCACTGGAGGCTAAACCTTCTTTGACAGATCCTTCCATTCCCCGCCTTTTTGATCTTGATAGGAAGAAATATATGCTCCCTGTATATTCACGTGGTAGGGCTTAAGGGATAGGGGGTAGTAGTGGCAAGTTCCTTCCCAGTGCAGCAGTTGGGACTCCTCTGTGACTACCCCACGTTCTCAGGTGCCCTGGCATAATAGGTATGAGGCTCTGCAGGTGGAACTGAACAACGATGAGGTCAGTGGTTCACAGAATCACAGCATAGGTCAGGTTGGAAGGGACCAGTAAGTCACGTGGTCCAACCTCCCTGATAAAGCAGGGTCATCCTATAGCACATTGCCCAGGATTGTGTTAGATGGTTCTTGAATATCTCCAGGGAAGGGGACTCTGTAACCCCCCCGGCTAACCTGTTCCAGTGCTTGGTCACTCACACAGTAAAGAAGTTCTTCCTCATGTTCAAGTGGAACTTCCTGTGCATCAGTTTCTGCCCATTCCCTCTTGTTCTATTGATTAGCAACACCAAGAAGAGCCTGGCTCCATCCTCTTGACACCCTCCCTCCAAATACTTATATATATTGATGAGGTCCCTTCTTGGTCACTCTTCTCAAAGCTGAACAGGTCCAAGTCCCTCAGCCTTTCCTCATAAGAGATATTCCAGACCTTTGACCAACTGAGTATCTCTCTGCTGGAACCTGCTTGAGAGAGTCCCTTGGTAGGCTGAAGGCCAACGGAGTCAGGAAGACCTGACATTCTTCCAGAATAAAATCCTAAAGACATAGGAGCAGGCTGTCCACATGTGCTGAAAGATGAGGTGGCTGTCAAGAAGAACAGCCTGGCTGAACAGAGAGCCTTGGCTGCAACACAGAGAAAAAAAGAGAGCATATGTCCTTTCTAAGAAGGGGTAGGCAACTCAGGAAGACTACGAGGATATCATGAGGCTATATAAGGAAAAAAATAGAAGGGCCAAAGCCCAACTAGAACTTAATCTGGCAACTGCAGTAAAAGATTATAAAAATGTTTCTGTAAATACATTAACAACAAAAGACAGGCTAAGAAGAATCTCCATCCTTTATTGGATGCAGGGGGAAACACAGTGACAAAGGATAAGGAAAAGGCTTAAATACTTCCTCAGTTTTTAATAGTAAGACCAGTTGTTCTTGGTGTATCTAGCCCCCTGACCTGGAAGACAGGGAACTGAATGAAGACCCTACAATTCAAGTGGAAATGGTTAGCGATCTGTTACACCACTTAGACACAGAAATCTGTAGTACTGTAGGAGCTGTTAGAAGTGCTTGCCAATCCACTTTCAATCATTTACCAGCAGTCCTGGCTAACCAGGGACGACCCAGTTGACTGGTGGTTAGCAAATGTGATGCCCATCGACAATAAAGGCCAGAATGAGGATATGGTGAACTACAGGACTGTCAACCTCACCTTGGTGCCAGGGAAGATCATGGAGCAGGTCACCTTGAGTGCCATCACATGTCACATACAGGACAACCAGGGGATCAGGCCCAGACAGCATGGGTTTAGGAAAGACAAGTGCTGCTTGACCAACCTGATCTCCTTCTATGACCAGATGACTCACCTAGTGGACAAGGGGAAGGCTGTGGCTGTTGTCTACCTGTAGCCTAGTAAAGCCTTTGACACTATTTCCCACAGCATTCTCCTGGAGAAATTGGCTTCCCATGGCTGGGTAAAAAATTGGTTGGATGGCTGGGCTCAAAGGGTGGTGGTGAATGGAGTTAAATCCATTCAGGAGGTTCAAAAAGGCAAAGTGACTGGTCCTGCACTTGGGTTACAACTACCCCATGCTGTGCCACAGGCTTGGGGAAGAGTGGCTGGAAAACTGTCCGGTGGAAAAGGACCTGGAGGTGTTGGTCAACAGCCAGCTAAACATGAGCAGGCCGTGTGCCCAGGTGGCCAAGAAGGCCAGTGGCATCCTGGCGTGTAAGAGGCCAGTAGGACCAGAGCAGTGATCGTCCTCCTGTACAGGGCACTGGTGAGGCCACACCTCAAGTGCTGTGTCTACTTCTGGCCCCTCACTACAAGAAGGACATTGAGATGCTCAAGCAAGTCCAGAGAAGGACAACAATGCTGGAACACAAGTCCTGTGAGGACTGACTCCCAGCTGAGGGAGCTGGGCCTGTTTAGCCTGGAGAAAGGGAGGCACAAAGAGGATCTTATTGCTCTTTACAACTACCTGAAGGGAGGCTGTAGTGAGGTAGGTCCCAAGTGATAGGAACAAACAAGTTATAAGTGATAGGACAAGAGGAAATGGCCTCAGGTTGCGCCAGGGGAGGTTCAGACTGGACATCAGGAAGAATTTCTTCAAGGAAGAAGGGTGATCAGGCATTGGAACAGGCTGACCAGCAAAGTGATGGAGTCACTATCCCTGGAGGTATTTAAAAGATGTGTAGATGTGGGGCATAGAGGCATCGTTTAGTGCTGGACTTGGCAGTGTTAGGATTACATTTGAACTTGATGATCTTGAATGTCTTTTCCAACCTAAATGATTCTATGATTCTATTCCTTCATGTCTTTAGAGAAATAATCTGAGTGTGGCCAAGATGAAGCTACAGGGAATGTGCCTTTTTCTTTTCTCCTTTCTATTGACTGAGTAAGGGATACAAATAAAGATTTTATGCAAATGCAATGGCAACATCAAGAGCTTTAAACCCTGATCTTATGTTTTCTAATGCCCGTTCATCTCCTATGTTGACTGCTTCCTTATATTGTTTCTATATAAGTTTCTAACTAATGTTCAAACATTGTTCTGAGCTTGTTTGAAAATGGCTGTGGAGACTCTCCAGAGATGATGGAACAAAAGAGAAGAATGCCTTCCTATTCACTCAGCCTTTATGCACACAGGAGCTACTTTTAATATTACAAATGAATACATATGGGGAAACAGATCCTGTCAGCAATAGCACGTCAGCAGCATCTGAGACTGAAAGATGAAGGGAAGCAGGGCTGGCAGCTCTTCTGGGCTCTGCTGAGCCAGGCAAAGCAGCAAATCTCCCACACATCTTTACTGGACAATTAGCTGTTCGAAATGTTTTGCTGCACTTGCTAGCCCCATTGATAGAGCTGGCCTTGAAAAGAAGTTAAATACAGCAGGATACTCAGTGACATTCTTTATCCCACAACTAACAGTTCCTTCACAGTCCTGCTTATCAGATGTTGAAGATGTGGCTGCTTTTGCTTCCTTTTTTTTCCCTTGGTGACTTTACTAGATTTTGATCAGGGTCTGAAGTTCATAATTTGTGTCTGTATATTTTCATAAAACATGTGATTGAGGACCAAATTCTGCTCCAGTTGCTCCTACATAATATGATTCAGAAGTGTTGCATGGGAATGATTTAATTTAGTTCCATTTAGGGACTTTAGTTTTGGCTAGATATCAGGAGAAGGGTTTTCACCCAGAGAGTGGTTGAGCACTGAAACAGGCTCCCCAGGGAAGTGGTTATAGCACCAAGTCTGTCTGAGTTCAAGGAGCGTTTGGTTCATGCTCTCAGGCACGTGGTGTGATTCTTGGGGTGTCCGAAGCAGGGCCAGGACATGGACTCAATGATCCTGATGGGTTCCTTCCAACTCAGCATATTCTATGATTCTATGAACTTTGTAATCCATATAGGAATTCATCAGAGCTACAAAATTATATGTTTTATTTTCCTCAAAATGCTACTTGAGTGGAGAAATGACATTTTATTCTGACATTATTTTCCTAGATTTGTTTCTAACCTTTTTTTTCATGGAAGCAAAACTGTTTTTCAAGAAGCAAATACTGTTCAGAGAGGCAGGCTTCTGTTTTCAGTGGACAACTTTTCACAGTTATCCACAATTCCAAAGGCATTGAGACCATCACTCAGCTACTCAGCAATTTTTAATACCCCAGTTTTACAGAACAGGCAGCTATCAAGGCAAACTGAAAAGCACACATATGCTGTCCTATAGAAAAAATACTCCCTGCATGTAGCCAGTAACATCCCTTGCAGTATCACAAGGCATTTTGTAAACATAAGCCAGGATGGTTATCTCAACTGCAAATTCACAAACAAGGAAACCAAGACCCAGAAGGTTTAAGTAGCTTGGTTACCAGGAAATCTGTGGTTAAGACATCGGTTCTAGAAATCTTTACCAAGTTCCTCATGCTGTACTTACTGGGCTGCACTTCTGAAAGGATTCCCCCCTGAAGCACTGCTAGTTTACAACTGCTCTCCTGGCTCTCTACTGCAGACCATCCAGTTCCTGTTTGAATTTGTTTGGTTATTTTTGTTGACTGCAGCAGTGTCAGCAGAAGCAGTTCATCTCCTTATTCTGCTTGTACATGCAGGAGGGTCTTTTTTAGGGAACTGTCACATATGACTAGCAAGTGGTATGTACCACCACTGATAGAAGCACTTCTGCCCAGGAAGTTTTCAGGTGAGCCACTTAACAAGCTGCCTCTGCATGGGAGCTTTGTCTAGAAAGGTGGAATTCAAAACACTCCAAGGCCTGAACTGCCTCCTACAGGTGAGTCATTTGCAAATGTTTTTTATATAGTACAGGGTAAGAGCACACAGTTCAGCTGGTGTGCAGCAGGGTCATGTGTAGCTTATTTCAGTATCTTCAGTCCAAATGTCCCAGTAGAGCATATATTGGGCCATTATGAAAATTTGGGATCTTGTCTGAAGACAGGTCAGCCTGCATCTGCTTCCCCTTCAAATCTTTCCCAAAGTACAGACATCTGGACTTTTTCAAAGGCATGGAAGGCAATTAGGCATGCAGCTCCAAATGTTTCTCAAAATCTTCCCCACAAACCCTTAGAAATACAGACCCTTGTGCTCATGCTGTTCTCCAAGTGCTGAAATAAGTGGAATTACAACAGTGCAAGATAGAAGTGAGGGGAGGAAATGACCCCATGAGAGGCCCTTCTGGATGGCAATGCTGAAAATGAAGCTGTTAATCATCACACTGCATAGTGATGAGACTCCACTGTCAGGCTAATAAGTACTCTGATCCAGCATGGTATGGATGCACAACCAGATGTGTTCTTGTCTGCAGAGGCATCAGAGAGATTTCAAGGTCTGCAGTGGATCTGCTGGACACAGAGGAATTATTAACAGTGTTAGCAATTTGAATAGTTAAATTGATGAGGGGCTCAGAGAAAATGTCAGTAAATTAGAGACATTTCAAAAGCATTAAGGTTGAGAATTTTGTTAAAGGACATGTTTATTATAGAGATGACTGAAGCCTGTTAGAAATGAAAAGACATTTTATAATATCACTTGACTGAAAAAACAAGGGCATAAATATGTCTGTAAGTACACATGCACACATTCAAACACACTGGTAAGCTTCTAAGAGAGCAAAGTTTCAGACAAACAAAATGAGAGCAAGAATTTGAACAGGGTGGGAAGTTGAAACAGAAGCTTTTAACTTCTTCCTGATTTCTTGGCTCAAGTATTGAATATAATAAAAGAGAAAGCAGAACAACAGGATTTTCTATTTGATTCTCCCTCCTGCTGCTCTGTGAATGGAAGTGGTGAAGCGCTGAGGATGGGGGTAGGCAGGGGAGATAGGGGTCTGAAGAGAGAAGAGAAAGAAAAGGCTTCTTAAGGCTTTCTACTTTTGTGCATTAAAAGTTTAAAATATTGTAAAACTAATTATTTTATGAGAAATGCACTGCTGTATTGTCTAAATGTGAAGACAAAATATATTTTTTTACCGTAATCAGCAGAAATCATCCATCTCTATAATGTTTCCTAACCTCTTGATTAGCACAAAGTTAATTTGGTGCTTATCAGTCCAAAGCAAGAGGAGCATGAAATTAAGTTAGGGCCAAATCTTCATTTCCTTCCTTTGACAACTTCCTTTTGACACAAACAGTCATTTTGTTCAATCATGAATGAGTTTAAAATAGATGATAACTTTCTGATTTCTGCTGTTATAGAGTATTTCCATGTTATTCAACAAGGCATTTTTCTTTGCTGCCTTTTATTTATCCCTACCTCTAAACCTCCTGAATACTCCCTTAAATACAGCAGGTCCAGTGTGGCTCTGGTGTAACTCTCTGGCTTTCCAACTTCCTTTCAAATTACAATTTTGGACTTATTTTCTAGTAATATCAACAGATGAAATGATGTTGTATGTAGATGCTTCTTTTCCAGTTTTATGACAAACCATGGTGGTCCAAGGAGTAGCTTCTTTTAGTTTCAAAGGCTGAACTTTATCCTCCTCAAATTGTAATATTCCCTCACTATTGTCTACAGGAGTTTGTCTTGCTCTCCTGCATCAATATACAACACAGGCAGGGAGGCTGCACTTCTGAAACAACCACATGGAGTCTTCAAGAGGCAGCCTGAAGCCATGTGAGGAGTCATCAGCAGGGTTTTTCAGTGATTATCACTCTCCTTAGTCTTCCTTGGGTTTCCTGTAGCTGGTGGAATGTGTTATACTGAAGGTTAGCTATGATGAATGAACCCCATATGGATTAAAATAAGTTGGGACATAACCTCATGTCTCCTTACAAGGTTTCCCTTCTATAGAAGTTCACGGCATATTTCTGAATCTCCTTCCATCTTCCCCCACCCTTTCTGCTTCTTAGGGAAGTGTGTTTTAAAGGGACATGGTTCAAAGATATTTCATTACAAGTCAATTGTTGCACATGCAGAGCTGCTGCATATCCCAGTCTTATTAAAACAGTAAAGACTTTGCACACTGAAAATGATGCCAACAGGTTCAAGCTTTACAATGCCAAATATATCACAATTTTTCTTGCTCTCGTTGCCTTTTCTCCTTGTTTTCCCTACAACATTAGTGGATGCTTCCATTCAAGAGACATTTAAAGAGGGCATTTTTTGAGACCACTTGGAATTGCCTTTATTGATACACCTGATATCCCTACTGAAATCTAATTTGCAGTATGGGGCTTTGTAATTTCATGCTAGAATAGCATAAAATGGAAGAATAACTCATCCAGAAGGAGAGGATTACGTAACAGTAGTGAAGGAGAATCAGCATAGACAGGGAAAATCCTTTGCAAAGCTGCTGGTTCTGCAGTGCTGTACACCTGCTAATTGATTTCAAACAACGGGGAGACCCACTGCCAACTAGCGGAAGAAAAGAGAGGGGGAAATTAATAGTTAATACAGCTCACCTAAATTAACTCACTTCACAAAAACGTATGCAACTGAATAAAATCTTCCTGTGTTGTCCAAGCTCCATCTCATGAATGCCTGCTTTTCCTTCTGTGGGAAAGGTGTCATTGGTGTACTTCAGCCACTGAGAATGAAGAATGAGACATTTGCTGTAGGGATGTGCTCAGCCTGTTACAAGTCATGACAAACAGAAGCAGGACAGTTGAGTTCTGGGAGAGCCATGACACACCACATTATGGATTTGGTGTGAAAGTGTGCCGAGATAATGAAACCTGTGGACTCTGCCCCAGGAAGGACACTTGTTAGCAAAGCAAAGGAACTGCTGGCAGACACACTGAAGAAACTTTGAAGATTGATGAGCTGGGCTTGGAAACCTCATTGGTTATTCTAACACATGGATGCTCTAAAGGTGCCACAGATCTCCACTGGAGAATGGGGCGGACAGCCCTACGCAGGCTACTTTGCTTGTCCTGGTATTGGAGTACTTGAGGATGGGACTAGTGTGAGAATAGCAATGACACTCAGTGCTGTATACAGCTATTCTAGGCTACTCCTTACCTTGAAAATACCCACAGTAGAGGCATAGATAAAATATGCTGCCAACCAAAGGTATACAAACCTTTGTATACAAAGTTCAGGGTGGAGAAAAAACAAGGCTGAGAATTGCCATGGATAGGAGCAGGAGACGGGTGGGAGAGCCAAGGAGAGAGGGCTAGAGGAGCTCTGCTGCAAGAACACCCCACTAGTTTCACCCTACATTTTTTTAAGCCAGTATGAATTCTCCTTGCTGCTGCTAGTGTTATGGGGATTGCTGTTTTATCGATCTATGCACCATGATTTCCACATTTGTCTCCTAAATGGTTACTGTTATCTAAGAATCTCATGTACAATTCAGCTGGAATTGCTCTAACATGCAGAATGCTATGTCATCTAAAAACAGGGTCACTTCACTGTTCATAACAGTTTTTTGAACATTCATTCAGTAAATATATAAAAACATCACTCCTACCATGGTGCCTTTCGCCACTCTGTTAAATACTTAGCTGTTTTGAAAATTGATATATTTCTGTGCACTGTTTAACTCTCAACTAATTTCTAACGAAGTAACATTACCCTAAAGCTCTTAATTTTCTTAATAACATCTTCTGATACTTTTTTTTCACAATATCTTGCAAGCAACGGCTGCCCGATAGGAGCAGGCAGTTAGGGACAATGGAGTAGTGACATCCACACTATGTCACACTTGGGCAGGCTGGAAGATCTCAGAGCACAGCAGTGTTCTGCCACCTTGACTGTGCTTTGTCTGTTTAACAGGAAAACCTCTCTGGTTAATAAATTTTCTTTCAGAAATTAAAACTTGCAAAAGCAAAGATGGCACCTCAGAGAAACAGTAGCAGAGCTAGATATTGGAAATCAGAATTTACTGAAAGAAAGTGAAGATTTGAAGGATGCCTTCAGGTGACTGCAGGCCAGTGCAATCTGTTTGAGGACATCAGTAGAAAACCTGTACAGAGAAGTGGATGATGCCAGGGACACACTGGAAGACAAAGACAACAAAATCAAACAATTAGAACTGAAGAGTAAAAATTTGTATTAAAGCAATGAACAACTGGAGGCAGAGATCATGGCAATGTCCTGACAGATTTCTCTATACTAAGATAAAATGTATCATAAAATGGATATATTAGAAGTAAGAAATATGAAAATGAGACATTTGGAATGCTTGCAAATCACACAGGGGTTGAAGGAGAAACTGTATGAACAAGAAAAACTCAGAGCCTGCCAGTTAAGGAATGTATTAGAAGAACTTTACAAGCTCAGGGAACTTCAGAGGAATTGGATTCTGCAAGTGAAAGGACAACTAGAAGAATTAGCTGAGAAAGATGCACTTTTGGCAGTAGTAATGAAAACAAATACTGGCATGCTCCCCCTTATTGCATAAGTATGCTGAAGCCAAGCTTCTGGAAAACTGCCTTTCTTTGCTTAAACCACAAAATTTCTTCTGTTACATTTGGAATATCTTAAAGGTCTTGCCATTAGTAACAGTTCGCTTTGGACTTTTCAGTTACTATTTATCAGTAACAACATTCCACTATGTTCAGTGGCAGTACATTTGATATGCTGGTGCAAATCCTTATCCATACTTCAGTTTTAAAAATGGACTCTTATCATTTTAAGAATAGCTATAAAGGCTCTGCAGAGCTGTCCGCATCAATTTAGTGATTTCCCCTTGGACTGCTTCTGACTGTGATAGGGTTAAATTTCTTCACAAAACCTTGCATGGTGTTACATTTTAGATTTGTCATTAAAATAGGTTTTAGATTTGTGAATAAAACGGGGATGTTTTCGTTCTCACTGAGCTTTGCTTACACAGTGTCAAGGCCTTTTCTGCTTTTCACACTGCCTCACCAGTGAGAGGCTGGGGATATGCAAGAAATTTGGAGGGGACACAGCTGGGACAGCTGACCCCAACTGACCTACGGGATATTTCATACCATATGATGCCATGCTCAGCAATAAAACTTAGTGGTGGAGGAATGGCAAGAGCTGCCATTCCTCAGGCACTGGCTGGGTATTGGTCGGTTGGTGGTGAGCAAGTGTTTTCTTTTGCATCACTTTTTTTACTTGATTTTGTTTATCGTGGGGGTTTTTTTGTACTTTCCCCCACCCTCTTCTTAAAAAAATATTAAATTCCCTTTATCTCAATGCAAAAGTTTTCCCATTTTTACCCCTCTGATTCTACCCCTAGTCCTCCTTGAGGGAAAGTGAACAAGCTGAGCTGTGTTGCTCAACTGCCTACCAGGGTGAAACCTTCTGTGCATTAATACATGAGCTGATGTGGGGTTTTTTTAGAAAGCAAGTAAACTTTAGGTTCTGAGCATAGTTTTTTTTAAATTAGATTGTTAACTGTGAATATATTTTATAGTAGATAGCTGCGTGTAGTAAAAAACCCAACAGAGAACTCACTGCCTCAGGCAAAGGAGACAAAAAAAATGCAGTTTGCGGTAATCTGACTGAAAGTGGGCAATGTACAGTACTTCATCCAGGATCCTGGAATCCACTTCCCTACTAGACTGTCAGCTTCTAAGTTTTTTCATCTACAGGTCACATTGCAGATTGCAGAGTATATGTTTTCTACAGACTTTGAGAAAGAGCATGAAGGAACCTAAAGATGTCAGAGGGTATGTTAGTTTAGGTTGTTTAGGAAGGGCTTTCATTAGTGGACGTTAATTCAGACAGTGCATATTTACATTTGGCTGAAAGCTTTTGTTTGTGCACCTAGACACAATAGGCACTGAAACTTCTTAAATACAAATAAATAAATACATGTCATTTTTGTGGATGAAAAGTTAAATCCTAAAGTCCAACTTGGCAGCTGGCCAACTGGTAATCATGCTGAGCCTTCAGAATAATCCCTGACATTTATGAACAAAGCAGGTAGATGAAGCTTGCCAGGCAGAAGCTGGCAAGAAAATGTGCACTGAACAAATATGATATAGGGAAAAAAATTCTGAGATGGTGAAGGGAAAGCTGTGATTCCAGGAAATCATTTTCACTGTAGCTTGTAGCAGCGGTAATGAAGAAAAATTCCAGAGATGAAAAGCCTAGAACAACCCCTTAATCTCTTCTGTGCCTCTCCTGTGTGACAAGTCACCCTTTGAAATCAGAAGAGATACAATCCAGAAGAGGAAAGTTTGAGCATAAAGAGATTGGGCAATGCTCGGAGGTAAGATGAAGTCAGAACAAAGAATTCTACTTAAGATGCTGAACTGTGACTCAGAGGAACTAAATTTTCTTCCTGCGTCTTTCCTCCTTTTCCTCTGGCAAGTCAATCTCTCCATATCTTTGTTCCCCAACTGAATAATGAAGCAGTAATATTAAATAGTATGTTTCTTTTCATACTTGAAAGCATTGGTTTGTTTGTTTGTGTGTTTTAAACTAGAATACTTTTACAGAACTGAGGGAGGGAATTGTAAGACAAATGGTTGAAAGAGCAAATGTGAGGGGGTAAAAAAGGAGTTGTGGCAAAGGCTGAGGGTAGAAATCTCTTACTCTGTATCAATGACATCAGTCAGAACAGTATATACACACCTAAAAATGCTTTAATCAGAGAAAATGCCTGGTACAATTAGAACCCAAACTAAATACAGACCTTTAAGTACTATTTTTATTGGATAATACTAATAATGAGATGTGAACTGCCTTTAAGGAGGTATTTGTGTCAATGGAGTCTGAATTGTATTACCTGAAATTCATCGGCAACTGCACCTGTGCAAAGCCAGACTGATGTCACCTCATTCTTGTTATCCAGTGCCACAGGGAAAGCTATGAGAAAAACAAATGTTTGGTGGGATCAAAGTTAAAAAGGGTTCCAGAAATATGTCCTGAGACGAGTCACAGAAGATAACTCTGCAATGGGGTCGATAGTTTGTTGCCCTCATTTTTCAACAGATCTTCTCAACTAGCTTCAGCTGCTGTTTTGATAAACTATTTCAATAGTGATATTTACAGGTGATACAAAACTAAGTTGGTTTTTTTTTATGCTAAACCAGGGATAAAGAACCAAAATGAAGAGAAATCACATATGCAGCACTGTCCTTTCTACAATTTGCAGTCTTTATGAATGATGCATAAAGGCTCAAAGAATCCTATGATGTTTCTGTCTTTCTCATCTTTATTTTAGGGGTAAAGTGGAAAGAAAATTATGTGCTTGGTTATCACAAAAAAAAAAAAAGAAAAAAAGGAAAGCAAAGTTTTATTTTTAATTCACACATTTTTCATGTTCTGAATATAGCTGTATTGCTGAATTCCTGCAGGGGAAATCTGTATAATTACAGTCAGGTGACACCACCTTCGTGTTGAAGACACCAATATGTGCCAGAAAGTGCTACATGACACTATAAGCAGCAGAAGGGAAGCCAAGCAAGAAGTGACTTGAAACAGGTACCCGAGCATATGTGTTATATGGATCTGTTATATATGTGCATTATACAAACTTTTGCTTTCTTTACAGTTTATTAGAATTTTGGTTAAAACCACACTAAGAGCAGCAATTCATTGCTTTTAAACAGCAATTTTCTTAATCTGAAAACTTTACATGCAAAGATGATGAAAGCTAGTTTTTCTTACCTGCCTTATTTCATTACTTTTTCTAGCATTCATTCTTTCCAAGTGCATTCTTACAGACAGCTTGAGGCATACATGCAGCCTCATGAGGGTTCATATGCACACATACTGCTGCAGTTATCCTAACCAGAAGACCACTGTGTCTTAATAAGTTAGTGACCAATAGCACAGCTAACCTGAGACAGTGCAGGCTTGTGCTGTGCTCTACATTCAGCTTGGTATGTGGCCTCTGGTGCGCTGCACACATCCCCTGGCTGCAGGGGGAACCCAGCCTGATCATGGTCATGAAGGAGCCTGCTGGCAGCTCCCATGTGGCACCAGTGATTACCACCTGCATGCCCTGTATCTTAAAACACACTTCCATTTTTTCTTTCTCCAGTCTTTCAGAAGACAGAAAGGAATGATGCACACTCTCTGAATATTGGGGGTTTAATTTCTTCCTGTAAATTACAGTATATATATTGCATATTGCAGTAAGTGCTGAAGACCTTGATCAAAAGGACCTTTTGTACTAAACACTCGCCCCATGTTCTCAGATGATCCTTCCCTTGAATTGTAGCACTCAATAGGTGCATTAATGGCACCTTGTTTGGGAGTGGAGAGGCAGCGTGGTGAGATCAAATCACTTATTGAGATCATAGAGCCTATAGAAACTAAACCTAGATCTTCAGCAAGTCTAATTAGATGCCTATTGCTCTTCTGTTTAAAGCAATTAGCTTTAAACACAAGACCAATACCTCATTAGAAGTCTCCCTTGCAGGGAGAAAATAAGTTTCTTCATTCACATACTTATGTGACTGAACACTGAGGTGTCACCATATAAGGTGACACCTAATAATCAGTGAACAGAAGTAGGAGTCAAAGAATGCTTGTAATATTTAGCTAGAGATGTAGACTCGTCCACTCCTGATGTTTGAGAACGCTGAACGTACAGCTGACTCAGTATCTGATTTCTTTACCTTAACATTGCCTCTAGTATCCCAACAACTCTGAGGGTGTTGGAAAAAACATGCTAAAAAGTTGCAGAATGTGCTGTATTTTCAGAGGTACTGCACTCCTGCAGCTTCTATTGACTTCCCTGAGGCAGCTCTGCAGAGAAGCAAAACTGCTGTTCCTCTCTGGGCAGAGCTCCAGACAATCTTTGTATAACAGCGCTGACTTCAAAGGAGGCTGAGGATCTGACCATCAAGAAACCAGAGCCAGTACATATAAAATCATTTCACTGCAGGCACCAAGTGTATTTCTGTGCAACTTGCCCTGTCTCCCATAACCTGTCACATTCAGCAAGAAAGGCTCTGGAGGAAAGATGGAAATAGTAAATTAGGCTGCTGAATTATTTGAAAATAATCTTTTCCAAAGGGAATATAGGCTACAGACTTTTAAGAAGATGGGACTTTAGAGCTGACAAGTGTATCTAGCATGTCAATGTGGTAATGAAGTTAGTTCTGCACTGTTTGGAAAACAGCAAATTTCCTTGCAAGGTTTGTGATTAAACATCTAACAGAAAATAATGATTTCCTTGCAGGCACTGAGGCACCAAATAAAAAGACTTAGAGGAAGAGCCTACCAGAGAAAGAACCTACTAAATATCACTATTGAAAGCCGCTGTTATTGTAGAGTCCTCATACTATTCACTGTTAATTAGAAAAATTCATATCTGTAAAACTGAAGTACCCAGTGGGAGAAAGTATGCTATTTAGTGTGCAGAAATCTTTTTACACACAAAAAAATGGTGCCTATTCTGTAAAAAACAGCAGTTGCAGAGAGGAGAGAGGATATTGACTTGTATGTATGTCTTGTTATTGAGGGGGATCAACAAATTAACTAAATTACAAAGGAGAAAAACTATGTTTTGCTACATATGAATAAAATTTTCCATAATGAACCTGAGTAAGAAGAAGAGCAGTGGTTGCTTGTCCGGGGAGGGAGTGGGAAAGAAAGAATTTCTGCCCAGAAATTCACATTTGCACTACTTGTGCCTATACAAAATATGAGATCAAATGGAAATGTATAACTAAATTGATTATAAAGTATTTGGAAGAAATCTGAAAAAAAAAAAATTGGGCTCATTAAAATTACTCTAAAATGATACCCTTAACTTTTTGAAGGAATTTGTTGCTTCTTCCTGTGTCATTTCACTCTCATTTTTCATTGTTTCTTCCCTTCTATGTCTTAATTTATATTTTGGTGAGGAGAAATTTAGTGAGCAGACAAAAACAATTCTCTAATTTTTCTACATATTTATTTTATATTCTGAAAAGACAACAAATAAAAAATGAAACAAATACATGGAAATTCACAGAGCACATGAACAGGATTCCTATAATATCTATTCATAGCCTGGCATGGTACTAGGTACAAATATGTATATCATAACTGAGAATGCTTCACATCCTCCTTCTGTGAGACTACAATGCCAAAATCTACATTGCTTTAATCTTTATTTTCAAATAATGACTTCTAAATTCTCTATTTTTTTTTAAATGAGGCAGCAGGGTATTCTCCTCTTCGAAAAATAATCTAGATAAAAAAGGATAATCTGATTCAATAGGAAAGATGTGAAAATTGTATTTGTTAGATTTCTCTAGATAAGAGAGCAACTTCTTTTTGAATAAACAAACATGTTGATTTATTCACAGTTACTGTGGGTAGGTATTTTTACCAATCAAACATAACAGGTATATATTGTAGAACAACATCAAGAGGCGTTGAGAGGATGCAACTCAGTAAAAACAAACAGGTCACACACTTAGGCAAGAATAATGAACTGCAGAAAAATAAGGTGAGGAAGAACAAGCTAAATAATTGCATGTCAGAAACAGATTTGGATGTTAAATAGATCATAAGAAGAATAGAAGTGAGAAATGTTATGCTGCTGTAAAAAAGGGAAACCCTTATTGCAATTTATAGCCTATGTTATCACCTAAAAAATATTTAGCAATTCTTCAGCTCTCCTTGAAGATGTCTGCCCCAGCTGTGTCCAATTTTGGATACTTCAAGGAAGGTATTTTCCTACTGGGGAAAAAAACAGAGGAAGATAACAATAATTATCAGGCTTGCTAAAAGTATACTTGTAAGGAAAAGCTGAAGGAATTAGGATAAATTTAATCTGACATTCCTCTGAACAGCTGAACTTCAGAGAAAAGAAAACTAAGAGGTAAAATAGTAACAACTTTCGAGTACACAAAAGGTAATTTCAATAAGAGGAACAAGATGTTTTCTGTGTCTGCTGTGCACAGGACAGAGGCATTTTGCTCTCCTGACTTTGCTCATCTCTGTTGAAATGCTGTCTGGAAATGGACATGTTACCCAAATAACACTAAATACAGTCTTTTCACTGCTACAATTTTCCTGGTGCATTAAAAATACACTTAAGAAATACAGTTTGGGAAAAGCATGGCAGAACTGGAGAAAACGGAAAAAATCCTCCCATGATTGTAGATGACTCTCCTCCTCTGAAGCAGCTTCTGCCTGAAATTGTTTTCAAAGAACCTTCCCCTCACCTCTGTGCTGAACGAACCTACAGAAAAACCTTGCACAAGTTGATTTGAAACGAAATAACTCACATTTTGGAGTGGACTGTCTGATGAAGATGTAGTTATAAAATAAATAATGATTCAGCTCTAGCTTTCAATTTTGTCCTTATTAAGTTGCTCAACCAGGTGTTGAAGGCAATAGAATTTGCTTTTCCTCTGTTGGAAAGCTATTTTGAGTGCAGCGTGACTGAAGAATAGCCACTTAATAGCTGCTCGGCAGTGCTCTTGGCTTTGCTGCTAGAATCCCCCACAATTGCTCGAACAACACTTTTGCCAATACTGATCTAGCTCAATCAGCAGCTGTAACACTGGAGTATGAAATTCTGCACTGTTTGTGACGGTGGTAAGTTGCCTGCTGTTTAACACCTCTGTTTCATGGTCTGGTGTCAGGAGGGAGGCATCGCTGATTTTGATCTTCAGTTTGTATTTAATTCTTTCTCTCTTCAATCTATTCAACTGAATTCTCTTGTAGTCTTAGTGCAGTATCCATCCTGACTGAAATTCCCGGGTAATGTTGCTGTGTGCTTTTACGGAGCTGCCACGTTTTATGCTGGAGCTATATTTCCTTCATGATGGGGGATGTAATTCTTCTGCATCCCAACTGGACTGTGAGGATTAATTAAAGTTTGCAATGCACAGTGAATACCTTGTATGCCATTGAAGTGGAAATTATTGTTTATTACAGCCAGTCTGAATGCCATCTGGGATTTCCATGTTCCTATTTCAGCTCAGTTGTACATTACCAAGCTCGATCTGTTACCATGAACAAAAGATTAGCATTCTTGTTCTGTGTTTGGTGCTGTGTCCAGCCCTTGTGTAAATCTGCATACATCCCGAGAAGCTACGCTTAGCACACTAGGGCTCCAAAGGCTTTTCTGTAGCTGGAAGCCTACAACATTCCTCTCTTTTTTCTGCACTTCCACTCTGGTATGTGTTGGATCCACAAAGCAGTAGATCCCTTTGGCCTTCTCCACTGTCACCCTTGCCTGCAAGTCAGCTTTGTGAGACTGTGTAAGGAAGGATGGTGGAATTGGGCTCTGCATTTTGCAAAAGATGCTTTTTCCCATGCAATAGAATTGTAACTTTTTTGTGGTATCTAAAATCCCACGTGGACATGACAAAAAGGGCTGAGATCCAAGCCAGTAATGTAAGTGATGCATAGCCATCCCACAATATTCTTGTATGTTTGCAATACCTACAAAATTTAACCCCAAACCTGTTTTGCTAGTTCACTGTGAGATCCTCTGCAAGGCCAGTGAGTATCTCTGAACTACAAAAACCACAACTATGATTTGTTACTCTGCTTTTATGGACTGGCTTTAGATCAGCTAAGAGTACATTTTAAAACACATTCTTGTGTCTTCACTGTCTTTGTAAGTCACAATAAGCAAATGGGGTTAAATAACTGTAGGAACTCGCCCAGTACCATGAGAGATACTCAAAATGGCATAAAATGTAACCACCCAACCTACTTGTGAGCTTTCCCTGGGGAACAGATGAGCTAACAAAGAGTTTAAAGTTTACTTCCTAACTGAAGGATTCTATTATGTATCTTATCTAAATAAACTGGGAGGCTTGACCTTCCTAGGAGTGCACTATTTTCATAGAGGTACAAGTGTAGTCCTCTGACCACACTGCCATTTACATCTTGCTGGTCTGACAGGTTTCAGTTTTAGAGTCAGACCCCAGTGCTGAGTGCTAAATAAATACCTACCAGAAGTTAGATGTTATCCATCTGAGCTTTGTGTTTGCTCACTCCTTCCATAGCATTAGACTCTCCTCCACCTTTCAAGTGTCCCTTCTGGCTTTCGGTACAAGCACAAAATTAATTTGGCAGGAATTCTGCTGTAACTGTTCTTCAGTGAGGACAACATCATGTGCATTACTCTCTTCCTCTGCCATGCTGAGACATTATTTTCTGATTTTATGAAGAAAAGCTTAGGTGCCATCTACACTTTCATATTCTGGAGCCAGCCTAGGGAGCAGTGCCTATTTGATAATTTTCAAGCAACCACACCATGTGGACACATATCTGTTTGTCTCTACACACATCCAACCACCCGTCCAGTCATAATCAATTTTTACTTAAAGTCTTTGGAGATATTAAGCTCTTCGAAATTTCATAAAAAGAGTCAAGTGGTTACAGAAAATAAACTCTATTAAGTGTCCCCACCAGGCAAAGGTTTTGGCAAAGGGCATTTGGGCCAGTATTGGGGAACCAGCATGGAGAGCTGAGAAACATGGATTATCTCTTACACGGCCAATAGCTGGGAGCAAGGAGATGAGGTTATAAAAAATGTGAACAGAAAGCTCCAGGTGAAATTTCAGGCAATACAGGGCTTGTGACAAATCTGAAGGATAGATGAAGAACTGGGAACAATAGAGAAGAGACTGGAAATCCGAATGAAAGAATGATACAGGAGAAATTGACATCTAAATGTTTATTACAAGATAAACACAATTTATTGTCATTATAGCTTCTCTGATTACCTTTCAACCTTTTCTTAATGATGCCCATATGTTGCAAATAAGAAGGTTTTATGACTTCTGTTCTCTCACCTTTCCCATGGCTTACATTCCCACTTTAATTAACACGCTGACATCAGATGCCTCGCCTAATGCTCTTGTCCCAGTACTCCGTCTGTGCTAATCTCTGGGGATCCACTTCCCGTTCCCGTGATGTTCGCCAGGTGGCGATGCCGGCACTGCTGTGCCGTTTCCAGGCCTTAAGGGGGCAGGGGGCCTTGTTTAACAACAAAAACTTGAAAAAATGCTTCAAATGACTTAAAATGGTGAGTAGAAGTATGTTATTGGATTCTATGTGGATTTCCTGAGAACAATAATAAAACAAGAAAATAAAATATGTAGTGAGGAAGTGGTAGCGCTGTCAGGAAGGGGCAATGCTCACTTTAGTCGCTGTGTATCTCTGTATGAGGACAATGAATGTCAAGAATCTATGAATTAATATTACTTTCTTTTTCTGTTGATATAAATTTCATAGGGACAACAACATTTTTTTCCTATCTGATCTCTTTGAAATTATTGTGACTAGATGAGGTCTTGGAATTAAATCCATGGTGAATAAAACTGTAACTGCTCATGACTTACCCAAAACTAATATACTTGCTCATGTTCTGGTATCTCCAACATAAGAAGGATATGGAACTGTTGGAGCAAGTCCAGATGAGAGTCACAAAGTTGATAAGGGCACTAGAGCAGCTCCCCTACAAAGACAGGCTGAGAAAGCTGGGGTTGTTCAGCCTGGAGAAGGTTGCATGGAGACCTCATAGCAACTTTCCAGTATTTGAAGGGGGCCTACAGGAAAGCTGGAGAGGAACTCTTCATCAGGAACTGTAATGATAGGACAAGGAGTAATGGGTACAAATTGAAAGAGAGAGAATTTAGCTTAGGTATTACAAAACATTGTTTACTGTGAGGATGGTGAGGCACTGGAAAAAGTTGCCCTGAGAAGTAGTGGATGCCCCATCCCTAGTGGTGTTAAAGGCCAAGCTGGATAAGTCCTTGAGCAACCTCATCTAGTGTGAGGTGTCGCAGCCCATGGCCGGGGGTTGGGACTAGATGATCTTTAAGGTCCCTTCCTACCCTCAGAGTTCTATGAATCTATGATTCTGTGTAATAATGGAGATAAGCATTGACTTTCTTCCATTACCTCTATGGGGCTTACTGACTGCTTTAACCATGTTAGCTCAAGAAACTTCTATCCTTTAATTATTGAAACTCTGCTGCACATATATAGAATATAAAGAAATTGAGTTTCCCAAAAGATGCTTCATCGGGATAGCATTTGTTATAAACTACCACAACTGTAGCAGCACTCAAGCTTTGTACAGACAGGGCACATATCGGATATTTTAAGTGCTGAATGTTCTTAATCACTTTGTTTAAAATTACTTTGCATTGCCACTTCATATCGTGCGCTGTCTCTGCTAAGAAACCTATACAAGAGCCAATGAAAAAAATTTAGTCCTGTTAGCTTCTTCTATGAATCTTAACTCCTTATCCCTGAAAAAAACCAAACTTTGTCAAGAGACAAGCTAAAAAAAAGAAGGGGGGGGGAATTTACAGTGCTTTGTAAATAAAAAAAGCTGATGCCTTTTCAGGTTTGGTTCTTTTTTATTGGTAAGAACAACGGAAGGACAATTTGATTCTTTAATGGTTTTGCAGGTTGACATGAATTCCGCTTCCAGCAGAGGAAGTGCTGACAGGAGTAAGAGGAACCTTAGAGCTGTTCCCGTCAGCTGGTGACTTTCAGCTGGCATCACCTGTGTCCCTTCAATGGCTCCCAATCCAGTACACCCTGTCTTACTCATTTCTCTGAGTATCATGACACAGACTGAGGAAGTTGGGGCTGTTCAGCCTGGAGAAGAGAGGGTTGTGTGAAGACCTTTCCAGGGCCTACAGGGAAGCCAGGGAGAGACTATTCATCAGGAACTGTAGTGATAGGACACAGAATAATGGATATAAATTGAAAAGGGGGAAAATCAGCTAAGATATTATGAAGAAATTATTTACTGTGAGGGTGACAAGACTGGAACAGGTTGCCTAAGGAGGTTGCAGATGCCCCAACCCTGGAAGTGTTCAAAGCCAGGCTGGATGGGGCCCTCAGCAACCTGGTGTGGTGGGAGCTGTCCCTGCCCGTGGCAGGGGGGTTGGAACTGGATGATCTGTAAGGTCCATTCCAACCCCTTAACATTCTGTGATTCTATGAAGTAAAAAGATGAAGCTGTTCCCACTGAAAGTATAGTGTGGGGGAAAAAAAAAAAGAAAAAAAAAGCTGGTGCTATATTTGGAGCATTCCTAATTGCACTGTTCTATTTCTAGCTGCCAAAATCCGTGCTAGAATTTTAATTAAGGGCTAAAATTATGCCGCAGATCCTGACAACAGGAAACAGCCCTAACAACGGGAAACAGTTCTGTTATTTAAACAGGCTTTGGAATAATCAGACTTTATCTCCCGAAGCGGCACTCCAATGAATATTAAAGCTGCTTTTGTTCTCCCGGAGAGGGCTGCGCTTGCTCGGCAAGCTTTGGGAAACCACTGAGGCCAGGCCAGGCAGTGGGTCGTTCCCTTTCACATATGGCTG